>NW_026912054.1:0-309846 GCF_963662255.1 Cinclus cinclus | reverse complement strand
GAGGGAATGGCTCCTACGTGTAAATATATTTGTCCAAAAGGAGCCCTGCCCAGTCTGACTGCTGCCCAGTGCTGCTCCCTGACTGTACCCTCTCTTGGTGAGCCTCTGTCCTGCTGGCCGTGTTTTTGTTTTCTGGTTTTGTTTTTTTTTTGTTTTTTTGTTGTTTTTTTTTTTTAATTTCATCCTGCACCCCGATCTTCATATTCTTCCCGTGTCCTCTCTGCTGCCACTCTCCCTTTCTGCCTCGTGTCCTCTGTGTCTGGTTTATAATGTGTAGACTATATGGATATATGAATTCCACGTAAGTATGCCAAATATAAATAGAAAAATGAATTGAAATATAGTTTTAAAATAAAGGGGTTTTAATTTTCTGTTTTGTTAAGAGGCTGGGCTTTTCCATAAATGATATAAAAATGTGAAAATATAGAATATATAAATGTGTGTGTGTGTGTATATACATATATATACGCACACATAAAATACAAATGTTAGTAATATAAAGATTTCTTAATAAAAATAATATTGTACCCCTGTTGTAATTGATGCCAATATACATTAAATTCAATATCCAAAAATAGGTATTGCTTATGAATATAAATTAATTATTAACAAACATATATATATATTTATATATATATATCAATCTAATGGGTTTGGGGTTTTTTTAATTTGTTCATGGCAGGGATTTTTTAGTTTGGGTCGGGGTTTTTTGGGAGCATTCGTTTAGTAGGATTTTTTAAAGGGAGGGACCTCGATGCTTTTTGGGCCCTTGTGTCTGTGTGTGTGTGTGTGTGTGTGTGTGTGTGTCTCTCTCTGTGTGTGTCCGCCGTGTCCCCAAAGAGCCGCGGCCCCGGGCTGAGCTCGGCCGCAGTGCAGCCGCCTTGTGGGAAGAGATCGGTACTGCAGCCGTGCCCCGAAGCGGCGACCGGCTCCTCCTCGGCGCTGCTGCGGGCGGGCGGTGGGGCGCGAAATGGTGCGCGTGACCTTCTCAAGATGGCGGAGGGCCCAAGGTGACGATGCCGTTCCACTGGGACCGATGCGACGCTCGGGACGGCGGACGCAATAGGACCCCGGCAGAGATACGCTGGAGGGGGGGGTTGTCCTTTTTTTCCCGCCCTTTTTTTGCCGTCCTATGTAGAAGGTCGGGTGAGTGATGGCCGGGTCGCCATCTTGGGAGTGGCACGCTGCAATTTCCGCCCTTCCTGGCGCCATCTTTGTTCCTGGCAGAAGCCACTTCCGGTGGCGCTGCCAGCGTTGTCGTGGTAGCTGTAAAGCCCCAGATAATGGTGTCTATTGAAGTCGCCTGCCTGAATCCGACCCCCGACGCTGATCGCGCGCTCTCCCGCCGCCTGTCCCACGGGCCATTTCCAGCTCCGCTGACCAGTCCGCGTCCGTCCGCGCCGCGTAAAAGGCGACGGAAAATCGCGCCGAGAACGCGGGATCGGTTTCGGGGCCGGATTCAGGCAGGCGAGTTCAATAATCGCCAATGTAAGGGGCCTTCTTTTTCGCCTCCCTAAACAAAGATGGCGGAGGCACCGGAAATGGCTTCTGCCAGTACCAAAGATGGCGGCAGGGAAGGGCGGAAATTGCCTCTCGACCCTTCCCAAGATGGCGACTCAACCGTCACTCGCCCGACCTTCTGCATAGGGCGGCAAAAAGGGGCGGGGAAAAAAGGACCCCCACGGGGTGTCGACTGCATTGCCTGCCCGCGACGCCGACGCCGATCCCTCCCCCCCGGCGCGATTTTGCGCGGCGTTTCCCATCGTGCCCACACGGGCTGCGGGCTCAGCGGCGCCGCGGACGCGCGGGAGCCCGGCGGGCGCCGACAGGCAGCGGCGGGTCCGCCCCTCTCTCTGCCGGGCTCCTTCCCCGGCCGCCGTCGCGGAGAGCGACTCCCGTCCCGCCGCGCCACCTCTCCGAGCCGCCCGGTTCCGCTCCCGCCCGGGGAACGCATCGACGAAGGAAGAGCGGTCGCCCAGCTCCCGGAGCCATCGCCCTGCCCGCAGCCGGGAGCAGCCCGCAGGAGGAGGCAGCTGCTCTCTCTGCCGGAGAGGTGAGAGGGGCGCAAGGATGGGGCGGGGTGGGAACGTGGGCACGGGAGAATTCCCAGGCACAATTCCAGCTCCCCCTTTCAGCTGGCAGCAGCCCGGTGTCCTCTGCGTGTGGCAGCAGCTGCAGCGCTGGTTTGGAGCAAGTTTCCATGGCATTTTGTTGCAAAGGTGCCCCTTCCAGCCGGGTGCCCCGGCTGGGTTCCCTGCCTGGGAGAGCCCTTCAAGTAGCCAGAGGGAGCAGCTGCTGCGAATTCCGAGCCCGCTGTTCCTGTGATTCTGGATACAGTGTTTCAGTAGTGTGTGCTTCTGTCCTATGCGCTGCTAGATGTACTTTGGAACAAGTTGACTTTTTCATCCCTCCCCACCTGCATTCTTCCTAGGTGTACGTTTTATTCAGCAGCATTCAGATGAGAGAGAGGAGCTCTGTTCCCATCAGCACGAAAGGAAAAAGTGTGCTCACACAGACCTAAGTTGTTTGGTCAAAAAATTCTTACTTTGCTTTGGTCCAAAAAATGTTATTCCTGTGTGCAAGCTCACGGGGAAGATTTTATTCAACAGCTCTCAGTAGGACATCAAAGCTCCACTTCCCCTTTTCTTGAACAGCCTGAGACCCAATATTACTTGATATCAATTTTTTTTCAGGCGTTTGGAACTTTTTGAAGAGCCAGAAGGATTGTTTGTGCATACGTGTGTCACTAATATCCCTCCTCTCTCCAATGCAGGATGGGGGAGAAAAGGGCTGAAGAGCTTCCTACAAGGGGCTGTAAGTGCAAATAAAGAGGAGCCAGAGGTTTAGTTGATATGAATCACTGTTTCTGAAAAGAGCCTGATGGATTTCCTGATACCAAAACCAGTAGGAATAGGAGACTGAACTCGGGCATCGTGATGGTCTCCTTGGCTTTAAAAAGCTTTAATGGCTTTAAAGGGCATTTCTATCAGACCTGGTTTATTTTTGTTCCCTTTCATTAAATTTTAAAATGAAAAAAAGCCCCGCTCCATCACTGCTGCTGTGATGTGTGACAAAAGCCCATCTTCCCTCCCCTGGGAACAGGTGAGAGATGGAACTAAACCCCAAAGGATTTTCTGCTCACTGATGGCACGTGAGTTTTCTTGGGAATTCTCTGCCAAATGTGGTCAGTTGTTTTTGAATGTGGCCATGCGGGGAGTCGAACGTGCCCGTCCAGATCTGCAAACATGCAGTGCCAGAAGGAGAACCTTTGAAATGTCACCTGGGATGTGTTCCACTGACTCACACGTGGGTGCTGTGCCCAGGTCCCCTGTCCAAATCCTGGGCGGGCAGAAGCCAGGACTGCACATTGCTCGTGATATGAATTCAGTTTTGGGGAGGTGAAATACAAATGAGATGCCAGGGAGGGAATGTCTTCTAACTGTATATATTTTTGTCCTAGAGGAGCCCTGCCCAGTGTGACTGCTGCCCAGTGCTGCTCCCTGACTGCACGCTCTCTTGGTGAGCCTCTGTCCTGCTGGCCGTGCCTTTTCTGTCCCCGTCCCCGTGCCGCTCCTTGCCCGTCTTTACCCTCCCGAGCACGTGGCGTGGTCGATTCCTGTCTCCCGGTCCTGGTTTCCCTTTTTGTCTCTGTGTCCCTGCGTCCTTGCTGTGTGTTTGGGACTCTGTCTTTTTGTCTGTCCTTCTCCGTGCCTCACTCGTGTTCCCGTTCTGTTCCCTGTGGCTCTGTGGTGCTCCCCGTGCCATTGTTTCCCCCGGGATCCTTGTGTCCCGTTCGCTGCCCCTGTTCTTTTTTAATCCCTCTCTCGTGCTGCCCATCTAGCATCCCTTTTTTGTGGTTTTGTTTTTTATTTTTTTTTTCTCCATTTCAGCCTGCACCCCGATCTTCATTTTCTTTCTTGTGCCCTCTCTGCTGCCACTCTCTGCCTCGTGTTCTCTGTGTGTGCGGGGCTGGGGAGGAACTTTAGCCCTCCTGGGGGCTGCCCCTCCCCCCCCCTCCCCTTTCCTTGTGCCAGCTGGGTCCCTTTTTGGGGGCATGGACCCGTGGGAAGGGTTCCCATCAAGGGCCGTGCTGCCGTCCAGGGCAGCTGGAGCGGTTCTGTGCCTTCATTTTGGGGGTGAGGAAAGAAGGCTGAGGGGGGGACGGGGTGGAGAGTCGGGGGGCTCCGATGTATTTCGGGGCAGCCCGAGGTCCCCGGCAGAGGGAGCCACGCTGCGGCGCAGGAGCAGGGGAGTGGGGAATGGTGTGGGGGGGGCCGTGCTGGGTGCCCCTCCCCCAGAGGGACCCACGGGTGCCAGGACATTCCCCGGGAGGGGTGGCCGTAGAATACATGACAAATTTTTTTGTTTGTTTTCATTTCGTTAGAGGAAGGCTTTCTTTACTTTTGGCTGGGGTTTATTTTGGTGCATTCATTCAGGGGGATTTCCTGAAGGGATGGATCTTGTTGTTTCATCCCCCCCCCTCCCCCCATCCCTTGTCTGTCTGTCTGTCTGTCTGTCTGTCTGTCTGTCTGTCCGTCCCCAAATCGCCGCAGCCCCGGGCTGAGCTCGGCGGCAGTGCTGCCGCCTTGTGGGCACAGCGCGGTACTGCAGCCGTCGCCTGTCTCGGATCCAGCCCCACAGCGAGCAGTCCGGAGCAGAAGTGTGAAAGCTGGGATCCTTTGACTTCTGCAGGGGACTTCATTTTCTTTTCCTCTTCTTCTCTTCCAGGACCGGAGAAATGGTTCCACTCCTCCCATCTTTGCCAACAGCTGTGCTGTTGGAGGAGCCAGAGCCAAGGTGCCTTCAGCACCAGGGCTCTGCACTGGAGGGCTCCCGGTCCTGACCGCGCAGGGTTCCCCTTTTCCTCCCCGCTGGGATGAAGTGTCTATGGAATCTGGGATCTGGGTGAAACTGCAGCTCTGCTGGTATGCAGGGACGTGAGGTTCCGGGGGACTGCGTTTCCCTGTGGCTTTCCAGGTCGGCAGGAGCCGGAGGAAATGGGGTGCCAGAGCCGTGCCCCATCAGGCCGTGTTTGCCTCTGAGGAACAGAGAGTCCGGGCTGAGGTGAGATTGCCAGGAGTGCTTGGATGGATGAGCCGTGCGGGGAACGGGGAGCTCGGAATCGCAGCTGCTGCTGAATCCGTTGCCTTAGGTCTGCTCCGTCTGTGTCTGTGCCAAGTGGGATTTGTGCTGGGGAGAGAGGTGCTGTGGGGAGCCAGAGGTGGAGTAAATCCTCTGTGGGGATGGGCAGCGAAGGACTGAGTAGCAGGGAAGGGAGAGGATTTCTAAAGGATACGACTGTTTCTGCCAAGAGCGGGGTGGAGCAGCGATGGGGGTGGTTGGGTTTGGCCTGGGCTCTGTTATTCTTGGTGCAATTTTAAAATTCTGTCGTGTGATTTACTGTCCGGGAGCTTTCGAACGAGAGCTGAGCGAAATGTAGGTTAAGCCTTGGAAGTTGGGTCCATTGCCTGCAGCAGCTCGCCGAGGCTGGAGGACTGGGGGGATGGCTGCTCCCAGGAAAGGTTACTTATTTATTGATACTGTGTCACATTTCCCTCAGCGACTGCCAGCCCGGAATGGCTGTGAGTTTGTGCTCTTCTCAGTGGGGGATTGGAGAAGGTTTTGGCTGTAATTAGAAGTGGGAGAAAAATCCTGCTAAATAAAAGCCTCACCTCTGTCCCCCCTAAGTTATCCCCGTTTGTCCCAGCTTGGAGCTGCGCAGAAGTCCGGCAGGGGAAATGACATCAGGGATACAGCTGTCAGTTCCAAGGCAGAGAGAGAAGATGTAGCAGCCAAGGGCAGGGCAGGGGGAAAGGTTTCAGAAAGCATTTCTGTGGTGTAATGAATGCCAATTTCTGCTTGCCCAGGGAGAAGAGGACGAACTCCCAGCCATTCGGGCCTGACAGTCCCCTGCAGCGAGAGCATACACTGGAAGAGTTCAGGGTCGAAGACAAGGCTGAGGGAAAATCCAGGCTATTTATAAGGGATGATGAGAGGTGGGTCCAGGGTGAGAATCCAGTGGGTAAAGGGAAAAGTGGTGTAAGGGAGGAGTAATACAGGGCAGGGGCCGATAAGGTAGGATGGGTGGAACAGTGCAGTGAACATAAACCAATGGGGGGGGGGGGGTTGGGGGAGGGGGCGGGGTACAAGGATACAAGAACTTTCCAGAGCTGGGAGGAGACAAGGGATGACATAACTGGGAATAGAGGCAACCAATGGGAAATGAGGGTTATAAAGCTTTACCTTAAAGCTTTACCATAAAGAATTTTTAAAACCTTTGACAACCTTCTTAGGAGCTATTCTAAACTTAAACAAATGCCCTCCAAGGTCTGGGGCCATGGGCCGACTCCTCACCCAAAACACTGGTCTGGCTTGGGACGTCAGTCAGTCCGATTCCTACACTGGGCCTCTGCATGATATTCACCCAGAAGCTGCCTTTCAAGGACTGAAGCGGAACAAAAGGTATAAAAGAAATGTCATTCCCAGATGGAAAACAGTTTCATTTCTCTTGTGTCTGCTTTTTTTTTTTTTTTTTTTTTTTTTTTACAGTTACCTCAAAATTCCCGGATCCAGAACAGCTGCTCTGAGTTTTGGAAGAGATTCCAAAGCAGGATACAGTAGGTTTCAAAGTACACCTTGGAAAATCAATCGTTTGTCTGCAGCATGCAGCATGTAGGTGTGATGTCTGTAACTGGTCTTAGTTGATGCAGAGGTACTTGGAAACAAATGTTTAATCTTTCATCTCTCCCCACCTGCATTCTTCCTCAGTGTACTTTTTATTCAGCAGGACTCGGATGAGAGAGAGAGAGAGAGAGAGAGAGAGAGAGGAACTCTCTTCACATCAGCGTCAAAGGAAAAAGTGTTCAGCGACTTACAGTCCTAGTGACTGTTCTGTGTAAAAGCAGGATTGTTTTGCCATCAGACCTTGCGTGCCGTACCAGTCTGTGCGTTAGCAGGTGTCTAAGAAAGGTCAAAAGGGAATAACTCCATGTCGTTCACTGGTGTGAATCTTGGTGGGGAGCAGAGCCGAGAGTGAACTGCAGTGAGGGGGAGGTTACTGAAGCCCCAGTTTGTTTCCAGTGAGCGTGGTGTTGTGGTGTTCAAAGTTACAGGTGCCTGCTGGCCTGGAGCTGGATACTTCTGCCTCTGCTTTCTTTGGGGGTTGATGATTCCTTATGTTTATGTTGGCGTGCCAGACAAATTGTTAAAGGTATTTCCATCAGACCTGCTTTGAATGTGTTACCCCTTCATTGAATTAAAAGAAAAAAAGCCCCGCTCCATCACTGCTGCTGTGATGTGTGACAAAAGCCCATCTTCCCTCCCCTGGGAACAGGTGAGAGATGGAACTAAACCCCAAAGGATTTTCTGCTCACTGATGGCACGTGAGTTTTCTTGGGAATTCTCTGCCAAATGTGGTCATTTGTTTTTGAATGTGGCCATGCGGGGAGTCGAACGTGCCCGTCCAGATCTGCAAACATGCAGTGCCAGAAGGAGAAGCCTTGAAATGTAAACCGGGATTTATTCACCTGACTGACAGGTGTGTGTGCTGTGCCCAGGTCCCCTGTCCAAATCCTGGGCGGGGAGAAGCCAGGACTGCACATTCCTTGTGATAGGAATTCAGGTTGTTTTGGGGGGGGTCGGGGTGGGGGTTAAATACAAATGAGATGCCAGGGAGGGAATGGCTCCTACGTGTAAATATATTTGTCCAAAAGGAGCCCTGCCCAGTCTGACTGCTGCCCAGTGCTGCTCCCTGACTGTACCCTCTCTTGGTGAGCTTCTGTCCTGCTGGCCGTGTTTTTGTTTTCTGGTTTTGTTTTTTTTTTGTTTTTTTGTTGTTTTTTTTTTTTAATTTCATCCTGCACCCCGATCTTCATATTCTTCCCGTGTCCTCTCTGCTGCCACTCTCCCTTTCTGCCTCGTGTCCTCTGTGTCTGGTTTATAATGTGTAGACTATATGGATATATGAATTCCACGTAAGTATGCCAAATATAAATAGAAAAATGAATTGAAATATAGTTTTAAAATAAAGGGGTTTTAATTTTCTGTTTTGTTAAGAGGCTGGGCTTTTCCATAAATGATATAAAAATGTGAAAATATAGAATATATAAATGTGTGTGTGTGTGTATATACATATATATACGCACACATAAAATACAAATGTTAGTAATATAAAGATTTCTTAATAAAAATAATATTGTACCCCTGTTGTAATTGATGCCAATATACATTAAATTCAATATCCAAAAATAGGTATTGCTTATGAATATAAATTAATTATTAACAAACATATATATATATTTATATATATATATCAATCTAATGGGTTTGGGGTTTTTTTAATTTGTTCATGGCAGGGATTTTTTAGTTTGGGTCGGGGTTTTTTGGGAGCATTCGTTTAGTAGGATTTTTTAAAGGGAGGGACCTCGATGCTTTTTGGGCCCTTGTGTCTGTGTGTGTGTGTGTGTGTCTCTCTCTGTGTGTGTCCGCCGTGTCCCCAAAGAGCCGCGGCCCCGGGCTGAGCTCGGCCGCAGTGCAGCCGCCTTGTGGGAAGAGATCGGTACTGCAGCCGTGCCCCGAAGCGGCGACCGGCTCCTCCTCGGCGCTGCTGCGGGCGGGCGGTGGGGCGCGAAATGGTGCGCGTGACCTTCTCAAGATGGCGGAGGGCCCAAGGTGACGATGCCGTTCCACTGGGACCGATGCGACGCTCGGGACGGCGGACGCAATAGGACCCCGGCAGAGATACGCTGGAGGGGGGGGTTGTCCTTTTTTTCCCGCCCTTTTTTTGCCGTCCTATGTAGAAGGTCGGGTGAGTGATGGCCGGGTCGCCATCTTGGGAGTGGCACGCTGCAATTTCCGCCCTTCCTGGCGCCATCTTTGTTCCTGGCAGAAGCCACTTCCGGTGGCGCTGCCAGCGTTGTCGTGGTAGCTGTAAAGCCCCAGATAATGGTGTCTATTGAAGTCGCCTGCCTGAATCCGACCCCCGACGCTGATCGCGCGCTCTCCCGCCGCCTGTCCCACGGGCCATTTCCAGCTCCGCTGACCAGTCCGCGTCCGTCCGCGCCGCGTAAAAGGCGACGGAAAATCGCGCCGAGAACGCGGGATCGGTTTCGGGACCGGATTCAGGCAGGCGAGTTCAATAATCGCCAATGTAAGGGGCCTTCTTTTTCGCCTCCCTAAACAAAGATGGCGGAGGCACCGGAAATGGCTTCTGCCAGTACCAAAGATGGCGGCAGGGAAGGGCGGAAATTGCCTCTCGACCCTTCCCAAGATGGCGACTCAACCGTCACTCGCCCGACCTTCTGCATAGGGCGGCAAAAAGGGGCGGGGAAAAAAGGACCCCCACGGGGTGTCGACTGCATTGCCTGCCCGCGACGCCGACGCCGATCCCTCCCCCCCAGCGCGATTTTGCGCGGCGTTTCCCATCGTGCCCACACGGGCTGCGGGCTCAGCGGCGCCGCGGACGCGCGGGAGCCCGGCGGGCGCCGACAGGCAGCGGCGGGTCCGCCCCTCTCTCTGCCGGGCTCCTTCCCCGGCCGCCGTCGCGGAGAGCGACTCCCGTCCCGCCGCGCCACCTCTCCGAGCCGCCCGGTTCCGCTCCCGCCCGGGGAACGCATCGACGAAGGAAGAGCGGTCGCCCAGCTCCCGGAGCCATCGCCCTGCCCGCAGCCGGGAGCAGCCCGCAGGAGGAGGCAGCTGCTCTCTCTGCCGGAGAGGTGAGAGGGGCGCAAGGATGGGGCGGGGTGGGAACGTGGGCACGGGAGAATTCCCAGGCACAATTCCAGCTCCCCCTTTCAGCTGGCAGCAGCCCGGTGTCCTCTGCGTGTGGCAGCAGCTGCAGCGCTGGTTTGGAGCAAGTTTCCATGGCATTTTGTTGCAAAGGTGCCCCTTCCAGCCGGGTGCCCCGGCTGGGTTCCCTGCCTGGGAGAGCCCTTCAAGTAGCCAGAGGGAGCAGCTGCTGCGAATTCCGAGCCCGCTGTTCCTGTGATTCTGGATACAGTGTTTCAGTAGTGTGTGCTTCTGTCCTATGCGCTGCTAGATGTACTTTGGAACAAGTTGACTTTTTCATCCCTCCCCACCTGCATTCTTCCTAGGTGTACGTTTTATTCAGCAGCATTCAGATGAGAGAGAGGAGCTCTGTTCCCATCAGCACGAAAGGAAAAAGTGTGCTCACACAGACCTAAGTTGTTTGGTCAAAAAATTCTTACTTTGCTTTGGTCCAAAAAATGTTATTCCTGTGTGCAAGCTCACGGGGAAGATTTTATTCAACAGCTCTCAGTAGGACATCAAAGCTCCACTTCCCCTTTTCTTGAACAGCCTGAGACCCAATATTACTTGATATCAATTTTTTTTCAGGCGTTTGGAACTTTTTGAAGAGCCAGAAGGATTGTTTGTGCATACGTGTGTCACTAATATCCCTCCTCTCTCCAATGCAGGATGGGGGAGAAAAGGGCTGAAGAGCTTCCTACAAGGGGCTGTAAGTGCAAATAAAGAGGAGCCAGAGGTTTAGTTGATATGAATCACTGTTTCTGAAAAGAGCCTGATGGATTTCCTGATACCAAAACCAGTAGGAATAGGAGACTGAACTCGGGCATCGTGATGGTCTCCTTGGCTTTAAAAAGCTTTAATGGCTTTAAAGGGCATTTCTATCAGACCTGGTTTATTTTTGTTCCCTTTCATTAAATTTTAAAATGAAAAAAAGCCCCGCTCCATCACTGCTGCTGTGATGTGTGACAAAAGCCCATCTTCCCTCCCCTGGGAACAGGTGAGAGATGGAACTAAACCCCAAAGGATTTTCTGCTCACTGATGGCACGTGAGTTTTCTTGGGAATTCTCTGCCAAATGTGGTCAGTTGTTTTTGAATGTGGCCATGCGGGGAGTCGAACGTGCCCGTCCAGATCTGCAAACATGCAGTGCCAGAAGGAGAACCTTTGAAATGTCACCTGGGATGTGTTCCACTGACTCACACGTGGGTGCTGTGCCCAGGTCCCCTGTCCAAATCCTGGGCGGGCAGAAGCCAGGACTGCACATTGCTCGTGATATGAATTCAGTTTTGGGGAGGTGAAATACAAATGAGATGCCAGGGAGGGAATGTCTTCTAACTGTATATATTTTTGTCCTAGAGGAGCCCTGCCCAGTGTGACTGCTGCCCAGTGCTGCTCCCTGACTGCACGCTCTCTTGGTGAGCCTCTGTCCTGCTGGCCGTGCCTTTTCTGTCCCCGTCCCCGTGCCGCTCCTTGCCCGTCTTTACCCTCCCGAGCACGTGGCGTGGTCGATTCCTGTCTCCCGGTCCTGGTTTCCCTTTTTGTCTCTGTGTCCCTGCGTCCTTGCTGTGTGTTTGGGACTCTGTCTTTTTGTCTGTCCTTCTCCGTGCCTCACTCGTGTTCCCGTTCTGTTCCCTGTGGCTCTGTGGTGCTCCCCGTGCCATTGTTTCCCCCGGGATCCTTGTGTCCCGTTCGCTGCCCCTGTTCTTTTTTAATCCCTCTCTCGTGCTGCCCATCTAGCATCCCTTTTTTGTGGTTTTGTTTTTTATTTTTTTTTTCTCCATTTCAGCCTGCACCCCGATCTTCATTTTCTTTCTTGTGCCCTCTCTGCTGCCACTCTCTGCCTCGTGTTCTCTGTGTGTGCGGGGCTGGGGAGGAACTTTAGCCCTCCTGGGGGCTGCCCCTCCCCCCCCCTCCCCTTTCCTTGTGCCAGCTGGGTCCCTTTTTGGGGGCATGGACCCGTGGGAAGGGTTCCCATCAAGGGCCGTGCTGCCGTCCAGGGCAGCTGGAGCGGTTCTGTGCCTTCATTTTGGGGGTGAGGAAAGAAGGCTGAGGGGGGGACGGGGTGGAGAGTCGGGGGGCTCCGATGTATTTCGGGGCAGCCCGAGGTCCCCGGCAGAGGGAGCCACGCTGCGGCGCAGGAGCAGGGGAGTGGGGAATGGTGTGGGGGGGGCCGTGCTGGGTGCCCCTCCCCCAGAGGGACCCACGGGTGCCAGGACATTCCCCGGGAGGGGTGGCCGTAGAATACATGACAAATTTTTTTGTTTGTTTTCATTTCGTTAGAGGAAGGCTTTCTTTACTTTTGGCTGGGGTTTATTTTGGTGCATTCATTCAGGGGGATTTCCTGAAGGGATGGATCTTGTTGTTTCATCCCCCCCCCTCCCCCCATCCCTTGTCTGTCTGTCTGTCTGTCTGTCTGTCCGTCCCCAAATCGCCGCAGCCCCGGGCTGAGCTCGGCGGCAGTGCTGCCGCCTTGTGGGCACAGCGCGGTACTGCAGCCGTCGCCTGTCTCGGATCCAGCCCCACAGCGAGCAGTCCGGAGCAGAAGTGTGAAAGCTGGGATCCTTTGACTTCTGCAGGGGACTTCATTTTCTTTTCCTCTTCTTCTCTTCCAGGACCGGAGAAATGGTTCCACTCCTCCCATCTTTGCCAACAGCTGTGCTGTTGGAGGAGCCAGAGCCAAGGTGCCTTCAGCACCAGGGCTCTGCACTGGAGGGCTCCCGGTCCTGACCGCGCAGGGTTCCCCTTTTCCTCCCCGCTGGGATGAAGTGTCTATGGAATCTGGGATCTGGGGGAAACTGCAGCAGCTCTGCTGGTATCCAGGGACGTGAGGTTCCGGGGGACTGCGTTTCCCTGTGGCTTTCCAGGTCGGCAGGAGCCGGAGGAAATGGGGTGCCAGAGCCGTGCCCCATCAGGCCGTGTTTGCCTCTGAGGAACAGAGAGTCCGGGCTGAGGTGAGATTGCCAGGAGTGCTTGGATGGATGAGCCGTGCGGGGAACGGGGAGCTCGGAATCGCAGCTGCTGCTGAATCCGTTGCCTTAGGTCTGCTCCGTCTGTGTCTGTGCCAAGTGGGATTTGTGCTGGGGAGAGAGGTGCTGTGGGGAGCCAGAGGTGGAGTAAATCCTCTGTGGGGATGGGCAGCGAAGGACTGAGTAGCAGGGAAGGGAGAGGATTTCTAAAGGATACGACTGTTTCTGCCAAGAGCGGGGTGGAGCAGCGATGGGGGTGGTTGGGTTTGGCCTGGGCTCTGTTATTCTTGGTGCAATTTTAAAATTCTGTCGTGTGATTTACTGTCCGGGAGCTTTCGAACGAGAGCTGAGCGAAATGTAGGTTAAGCCTTGGAAGTTGGGTCCATTGCCTGCAGCAGCTCGCCGAGGCTGGAGGACTGGGGGGATGGCTGCTCCCAGGAAAGGTTACTTATTTATTGATACTGTGTCACATTTCCCTCAGCGACTGCCAGCCCGGAATGGCTGTGAGTTTGGGCTCTTCTCAGTGGGGGATTGGAGAAGGTTTTGGCTGTAATTAGAAGTGGGAGAAAAATCCTGCTAAATAAAAGCCTCACCTCTGTCCCCCCTAAGTTATCCCCGTTTGTCCCAGCTTGGAGCTGCGCAGAAGTCCGGCAGGGGAAATGACATCAGGGATACAGCTGTCAGTTCCAAGGCAGAGAGAGAAGATGTAGCAGCCAAGGGCAGGGCAGGGGGAAAGGTTTCAGAAAGCATTTCTGTGGTGTAATGAATGCCAATTTCTGCTTGCCCAGGGAGAAGAGGACGAACTCCCAGCCATTCGGGCCTGACAGTCCCCTGCAGCGAGAGCATACACTGGAAGTGTTCAGGGTCGAAGACAAGGCTGAGGGAAAATCCAGGCTATTTATAAGGGATGATGAGAGGTGGGTCCAGGGTGAGAATCCAGTGGGTAAAGGGAAAAGTGGTGTAAGGGAGGAGTAATACAGGGCAGGGGCCGATAAGGTAGGATGGGTGGAACAGTGCAGTGAACATAAACCAATGGGGGGGGGGGGTTGGGGGAGGGGGCGGGGTACAAGGATACAAGAACTTTCCAGAGCTGGGAGGAGACAAGGGATGACATAACTGGGAATAGAGGCAACCAATGGGAAATGAGGGTTATAAAGCTTTACCTTAAAGCTTTACCATAAAGAATTTTTAAAACCTTTGACAACCTTCTTAGGAGCTATTCTAAACTTAAACAAATGCCCTCCAAGGTCTGGGGCCATGGGCCGACTCCTCACCCAAAACACTGGTCTGGCTTGGGACGTCAGTCAGTCCGATTCCTACACTGGGCCTCTGCATGATATTCACCCAGAAGCTGCCTTTCAAGGACTGAAGTGGAACAAAAGGTATAAAAGAAATGTCATTCCCAGATGGAAAACAGTTTCATTTCTCTTGTGTCTGCTTTTTTTTTTTTTTTTTTTTTTTTTACAGTTACCTCAAAATTCCCGGATCCAGAACAGCTGCTCTGAGTTTTGGAAGAGATTCCAAAGCAGGATACAGTAGGTTTCAAAGTACACCTTGGAAAATCAATCGTTTGTCTGCAGCATGCAGCATGTAGGTGTGATGTCTGTAACTGGTCTTAGTTGATGCAGAGGTACTTGGAAACAAATGTTTAATCTTTCATCTCTCCCCACCTGCATTCTTCCTCAGTGTACTTTTTATTCAGCAGGACTCGGATGAGAGAGAGAGAGAGAGAGAGAGAGAGAGGAACTCTCTTCACATCAGCGTCAGAGGAAAAAGTGTTCAGCGACTTACAGTCCTAGTGACTGTTCTGTGTAAAAGCAGGATTGTTTTGCCATCAGACCTTGCGTGCCGTACCAGTCTGTGCGTTAGCAGGTGTCTAAGAAAGGTCAAAAGGGAATAACTCCATGTCGTTCACTGGTGTGAATCTTGGTGGGGAGCAGAGCCGAGAGTGAACTGCAGTGAGGGGGAGGTTACTGAAGCCCCAGTTTGTTTCCAGTGAGCGTGGTGTTGTGGTGTTCAAAGTTACAGGTGCCTGCTGGCCTGGAGCTGGATACTTCTGCCTCTGCTTTCTTTGGGGGTTGATGATTCCTTATGTTTATGTTGGCGTGCCAGACAAATTGTTAAAGGTATTTCCATCAGACCTGCTTTGAATGTGTTACCCCTTCATTGAATTAAAAGAAAAAAAGCCCCGCTCCATCACTGCTGCTGTGATGTGTGACAAAAGCCCATCTTCCCTCCCCTGGGAACAGGTGAGAGATGGAACTAAACCCCAAAGGATTTTCTGCTCACTGATGGCACGTGAGTTTTCTTGGGAATTCTCTGCCAAATGTGGTCATTTGTTTTTGAATGTGGCCATGCGGGGAGTCGAACGTGCCCGTCCAGATCTGCAAACATGCAGTGCCAGAAGGAGAAGCCTTGAAATGTAAACCGGGATTTATTCACCTGACTGACAGGTGTGTGTGCTGTGCCCAGGTCCCCTGTCCAAATCCTGGGCGGGGAGAAGCCAGGACTGCACATTCCTTGTGATAGGAATTCAGGTTGTTTTGGGGGGGGTCGGGGTGGGGGTTAAATACAAATGAGATGCCAGGGAGGGAATGGCTCCTACGTGTAAATATATTTGTCCAAAAGGAGCCCTGCCCAGTCTGACTGCTGCCCAGTGCTGCTCCCTGACTGTACCCTCTCTTGGTGAGCCTCTGTCCTGCTGGCCGTGTTTTTGTTTTCTGGTTTTGTTTTTTTTTTGTTTTTTTTTTGTTTTTTTTTTTAATTTCATCCTGCACCCCGATCTTCATATTCTTCCCGTGTCCTCTCTGCTGCCACTCTCCCTTTCTGCCTCGTGTCCTCTGTGTCTGGTTTATAATGTGTAGACTATATGGATATATGAATTCCACGTAAGTATGCCAAATATAAATAGAAAAATGAATTGAAATATAGTTTTAAAATAAAGGGGTTTTAATTTTCTGTTTTGTTAAGAGGCTGGGCTTTTCCATAAATGATATAAAAATGTGAAAATATAGAATATATAAATGTGTGTGTGTGTGTATATACATATATATACGCACACATAAAATACAAATGTTAGTAATATAAAGATTTCTTAATAAAAATAATATTGTACCCCTGTTGTAATTGATGCCAATATACATTAAATTCAATATCCAAAAATAGGTATTGCTTATGAATATAAATTAATTATTAACAAACATATATATATATTTATATATATATATCAATCTAATGGGTTTGGGGTTTTTTTAATTTGTTCATGGCAGGGATTTTTTAGTTTGGGTCGGGGTTTTTTGGGAGCATTCGTTTAGTAGGATTTTTTAAAGGGAGGGACCTCGATGCTTTTTGGGCCCTTGTGTCTGTGTGTGTGTGTGTGTGTCTCTCTCTGTGTGTGTCCGCCGTGTCCCCAAAGAGCCGCGGCCCCGGGCTGAGCTCGGCCGCAGTGCAGCCGCCTTGTGGGAAGAGATCGGTACTGCAGCCGTGCCCCGAAGCGGCGACCGGCTCCTCCTCGGCGCTGCTGCGGGCGGGCGGTGGGGCGCGAAATGGTGCGCGTGACCTTCTCAAGATGGCGGAGGGCCCAAGGTGACGATGCCGTTCCACTGGGACCGATGCGACGCTCGGGACGGCGGACGCAATAGGACCCCGGCAGAGATACGCTGGAGGGGGGGGGTTGTCCTTTTTTTCCCGCCCTTTTTTTGCCGTCCTATGTAGAAGGTCGGGTGAGTGATGGCCGGGTCGCCATCTTGGGAGTGGCACGCTGCAATTTCCGCCCTTCCTGGCGCCATCTTTGTTCCTGGCAGAAGCCACTTCCGGTGGCGTTGCCAGCGTTGTCGTGGTAGCTGTAAAGCCCCAGATAATGGTGTCTATTGAAGTCGCCTGCCTGAATCCGACCCCCGACGCTGATCGCGCGCTCTCCCGCCGCCTGTCCCACGGGCCATTTCCAGCTCCGCTGACCAGTCCGCGTCCGTCCGCGCCGCGTAAAAGGCGACGGAAAATCGCGCCGAGAACGCGGGATCGGTTTCGGGACCGGATTCAGGCAGGCGAGTTCAATAATCGCCAATGTAAGGGGCCTTCTTTTTCGCCTCCCTAAACAAAGATGGCGGAGGCACCGGAAATGGCTTCTGCCAGTACCAAAGATGGCGGCAGGGAAGGGCGGAAATTGCCTCTCGACCCTTCCCAAGATGGCGACTCAACCGTCACTCGCCCGACCTTCTGCATAGGGCGGCAAAAAGGGGCGGGGAAAAAAGGACCCCCACGGGGTGTCGACTGCATTGCCTGCCCGCGACGCCGACGCCGATCCCTCCCCCCCAGCGCGATTTTGCGCGGCGTTTCCCATCGTGCCCACACGGGCTGCGGGCTCAGCGGCGCCGCGGACGCGCGGGAGCCCGGCGGGCGCCGACAGGCAGCGGCGGGTCCGCCCCTCTCTCTGCCGGGCTCCTTCCCCGGCCGCCGTCGCGGAGAGCGACTCCCGTCCCGCCGCGCCACCTCTCCGCGCCGCCCGGTTCCGCTCCCGCCCGGGGAACGCATCGACGAAGGAAGAGCGGTCGCCCAGCTCCCGGAGCCATCGCCCTGCCCGCAGCCGGGAGCAGCCCGCAGGAGGAGGCAGCTGCTCCCTCTGCCGGAGAGGTGAGAGGGGCGCAAGGATGGGGCGGGGTGGGAACGTGGGCACGGGAGAATTCCCAGGCACAATTCCAGCTCCCCCTTTCAGCTGGCAGCAGCCCGGTGTCCTCTGCGTGTGGCAGCAGCTGCAGCGCTGGTTTGGAGCAAGTTTCCATGGCATTTTGTTGCAAAGGTGCCCCTTCCAGCCGGGTGCCCCGGCTGGGTTCCCTGCCTGGGAGAGCCCTTCAAGTAGCCAGAGGGAGCAGCTGCTGCGAATTCCGAGCCCGCTGTTCCTGTGATTCTGGATACAGTGTTTCAGTAGTGTGTGCTTCTGTCCTATGCGCTGCTAGATGTACTTTGGAACAAGTTGACTTTTTCATCCCTCCCCACCTGCATTCTTCCTAGGTGTACGTTTTATTCAGCAGCATTCAGATGAGAGAGAGGAGCTCTGTTCCCATCAGCACGAAAGGAAAAAGTGTGCTCACACAGACCTAAGTTGTTTGGTCAAAAAATTCTTACTTTGCTTTGGTCCAAAAAATGTTATTCCTGTGTGCAAGCTCACGGGGAAGATTTTATTCAACAGCTCTCAGTGGGACATCAAAGCTCCACTTTCCCTTTTCTTGAACAGCCTGAGACCCAATATTACTTGATATCAATTTTTTTTCAGGCGTTTGGAACTTTTTGAAGAGCCAGAAGGATTGTTTGTGCATACGTGTGTCACTAATATCCCTCCTCTCTCCAATGGAGGATGGGGGGGAAAGGGATGCAGAGCTTCCTACAAGGGGCTGTAAGTGCAAATAAAGAGGAGCCAGAGGTTTAGTTGATATGAATCACTGTTTCTGAAAAGAGCCTGATGGATTTCCTGATACCAAAACCAGTAGGAATAGGAGACTGAACTCGGGCATCGTGATGGTCTCCTTGGCTTTAAAAAGCTTTAATGGCTTTAAAGGGCATTTCTATCAGACCTGGTTTATTTTTGTTCCCTTTCATTAAATTTTAAAATGAAAAAAAGCCCCGCTCCATCACTGCTGCTGTGATGTGTGACAAAAGCCCATCTTCCCTCCCCTGGGAACAGGTGAGAGATGGAACTAAACCCCAAAGGATTTTCCGCTCACTGATGGCACGTGAGTTTTCTTGGGAATTCTCTGCCAAATGTGGTCAGTTGTTTTTGAATGTGGCCATGTGGGGAGTCGAATGTGCCAGCCCAGATCTGCAAACTTGCAGTGCCAGAAGGAGAACCTTTGAAATGTCACCTGGGATGTGTTCCACTGACTCACAAGTGGGTGCTGTGCCCAGGTCCCCTGTCCAAATCCTGGGCGGGCAGAAGCCAGGACTGCACATTGCTCGTGATATGAATTCAGTTTTGGGGAGGTGAAATACAAATGAGATGCCAGGGAGGGAATGTCTTCTAACTGTATATATTTTTGTCCTAGAGGAGCCCTGCCCAGTGTGACTGCTGCCCAGTGCTGCTCCCTGACTGCACGCTCTCTTGGTGAGCCTCTGTCCTGCTGGCCGTGCCTTTTCTGTCCCCGTCCCCGTGCCGCTCCTTGCCCGTCTTTACCCTCCCGAGCACGTGGCGTGGTCGATTCCTGTCTCCCGGTCCTGGTTTCCCTTTTTGTCTCTGTGTCCCTGCGTCCTTGCTGTGTGTTTGGGACTCTGTCTTTTTGTCTGTCCTTCTCCGTGCCTCACTCGTGTTCCCGTTCTGTTCCCTGTGGCTCTGTGGTGCTCCCCGTGCCATTGTTTCCCCCGGGATCCTTGTGTCCCGTTCGCTGCCCCTGTTCTTTTTTAATCCCTCTCTCGTGCTGCCTATCTAGCATCCCTTTTTTGTGGTTTTGTTTTTTATTTTTTTTTTCTCCATTTCAGCCTGCACCCCGATCTTCATTTTCTTTCTTGTGCCCTCTCTGCTGCCACTCTCTGCCTCGTGTTCTCTGTGTGTGCGGGGCTGGGGAGGAACTTTAGCCCTCCTGGGGGCTGCCCCTCCCCCCCCCCCTCCCCTTTCCTTGTGCCAGCTGGGTCCCTTTTTGGGGGCATGGACCCGTGGGAAGGGTTCCCATCAAGGGCCGTGCTGCCGTCCAGGGCAGCTGGAGCGGTTCTGTGCCTTCATTTTGGGGGTGAGGAAAGAAGGCTGAGGGGGGGACGGGGTGGAGAGTCGGGGGGCTCCGATGTATTTCGGGGCAGCCCGAGGTCCCCGGCAGAGGGAGCCACGCTGCGGCGCAGGAGCAGGGGAGTGGGGAAGGGTGTGGGGGGGGCCGTGCTGGGTGCCCCTCCCCCAGAGGGACCCACGGGTGCCAGGACATTCCCCGGGAGGGGTGGCCGTAGAATACATGACAAATTTTTTTGTTTGTTTTCATTTCGTTAGAGGAAGGCTTTCTTTACTTTTGGCTGGGGTTTATTTTGGTGCATTCATTCAGGGGGATTTCCTGAAGGGATGGATCTCGTTGTTTCATCCCCCCCCCCTCCCCCCATCCCTTGTCTGTCTGTCTGTCTGTCCGTCCCCAAATCGCCGCAGCCCCGGGCTGAGCTCGGCGGCAGTGCTGCCGCCTTGTGGGCACAGCGCGGTACTGCAGCCGTCGCCTGTCTCGGATCCAGCCCCACAGCGAGCAGTCCGGAGCAGAAGTGTGAAAGCTGGGATCCTTTGACTTCTGCAGGGGACTTCATTTTCTTTTCCTCTTCTTCTCTTCCAGGACCGGAGAAATGGTTCCACTCCTCCCATCTTTGCCAACAGCTGTGCTGTTGGAGGAGCCAGAGCCAAGGTGCCTTCAGCACCAGGGCTCTGCACTGGAGGGCTCCCGGTCCTGACCGCGCAGGGTTCCCCTTTTCCTCCCCGCTGGGATGAAGTGTCTATGGAATCTGGGATCTGGGTGAAACTGCAGCTCTGCTGGTATGCAGGGACGTGAGGTTCCGGGGGACTGCGTTTCCCTGTGGCTTTCCAGGTCGGCAGGAGCCGGAGGAAATGGGGTGCCAGAGCCGTGCCCCATCAGGCCGTGTTTGCCTCTGAGGAACAGAGAGTCCGGGCTGAGGTGAGATTGCCAGGAGTGCTTGGATGGATGAGCCGTGCGGGGAACGGGGAGCTCGGAATCGCAGCTGCTGCTGAATCCGTTGCCTTAGGTCTGCTCCGTCTGTGTCTGTGCCAAGTGGGATTTGTGCTGGGGAGAGAGGTGCTGTGGGGAGCCAGAGGTGGAGTAAATCCTCTGTGGGGATGGGCAGCGAAGGACTGAGTAGCAGGGAAGGGAGAGGATTTCTAAAGGATACGACTGTTTCTGCCAAGAGCGGGGTGGAGCAGCGATGGGGGTGGTTGGGTTTGGCCTGGGCTCTGTTATTCTTGGTGCAATTTTAAAATTCTGTCGTGTGATTTACTGTCCGGGAGCTTTCGAACGAGAGCTGAGCGAAATGTAGGTTAAGCCTTGGAAGTTGGGTCCATTGCCTGCAGCAGCTCGCCGAGGCTGGAGGACTGGGGGGATGGCTGCTCCCAGGAAAGGTTACTTATTTATTGATACTGTGTCACATTTCCCTCAGCGACTGCCAGCCCGGAATGGCTGTGAGTTTGTGCTCTTCTCAGTGGGGGATTGGAGAAGGTTTTGGCTGTAATTAGAAGTGGGAGAAAAATCCTGCTAAATAAAAGCCTCACCTCTGTCCCCCCTAAGTTATCCCCGTTTGTCCCAGCTTGGAGCTGCGCAGAAGTCCGGCAGGGGAAATGACATCAGGGATACAGCTGTCAGTTCCAAGGCAGAGAGAGAAGATGTAGCAGCCAAGGGCAGGGCAGGGGGAAAGGTTTCAGAAAGCATTTCTGTGGTGTAATGAATGCCAATTTCTGCTTGCCCAGGGAGAAGAGGACGAACTCCCAGCCATTCGGGCCTGACAGTCCCCTGCAGCGAGAGCATACACTGGAAGAGTTCAGGGTCGAAGACAAGGCTGAGGGAAAATCCAGGCTATTTATAAGGGATGATGAGAGGTGGGTCCAGGGTGAGAATCCAGTGGGTAAAGGGAAAAGTGGTGTAAGGGAGGAGTAATACAGGGCAGGGGCCGATAAGGTAGGATGGGTGGAACAGTGCAGTGAACATAAACCAATGGGGGGGGGGGGGTTGGGGGAGGGGGCGGGGTACAAGGATACAAGAACTTTCCAGAGCTGGGAGGAGACAAGGGATGACATAACTGGGAATAGAGGCAACCAATGGGAAATGAGGGTTATAAAGCTTTACCTTAAAGCTTTACCATAAAGAATTTTTAAAACCTTTGACAACCTTCTTAGGAGCTATTCTAAACTTAAACAAATGCCCTCCAAGGTCTGGGGCCATGGGCCGACTCCTCACCCAAAACACTGGTCTGGCTTGGGACGTCAGTCAGTCCGATTCCTACACTGGGCCTCTGCATGATATTCACCCAGAAGCTGCCTTTCAAGGACTGAAGCGGAACAAAAGGTATAAAAGAAATGTCATTCCCAGATGGAAAACAGTTTCATTTCTCTTGTGTCTGCTTTTTTTTTTTTTTTTTTTTTTTTTTTTTTACAGTTACCTCAAAATTCCCGGATCCAGAACAGCTGCTCTGAGTTTTGGAAGAGATTCCAAAGCAGGATACAGTAGGTTTCAAAGTACACCTTGGAAAATCAATCGTTTGTCTGCAGCATGCAGCATGTAGGTGTGATGTCTGTAACTGGTCTTAGTTGATGCAGAGGTACTTGGAAACAAATGTTTAATCTTTCATCTCTCCCCACCTGCATTCTTCCTCAGTGTACTTTTTATTCAGCAGGACTCGGATGAGAGAGAGAGAGAGAGAGAGAGAGAGAGAGGAACTCTCTTCACATCAGCGTCAAAGGAAAAAGTGTTCAGCGACTTACAGTCCTAGTGACTGTTCTGTGTAAAAGCAGGATTGTTTTGCCATCAGACCTTGCGTGCCGTACCAGTCTGTGCGTTAGCAGGTGTCTAAGAAAGGTCAAAAGGGAATAACTCCATGTCGTTCACTGGTGTGAATCTTGGTGGGGAGCAGAGCCGAGAGTGAACTGCAGTGAGGGGGAGGTTACTGAAGCCCCAGTTTGTTTCCAGTGAGCGTGGTGTTGTGGTGTTCAAAGTTACAGGTGCCTGCTGGCCTGGAGCTGGATACTTCTGCCTCTGCTTTCTTTGGGGGTTGATGATTCCTTATGTTTATGTTGGCGTGCCAGACAAATTGTTAAAGGTATTTCCATCAGACCTGCTTTGAATGTGTTACCCCTTCATTGAATTAAAAGAAAAAAAGCCCCGCTCCATCACTGCTGCTGTGATGTGTGACAAAAGCCCATCTTCCCTCCCCTGGGAACAGGTGAGAGATGGAACTAAACCCCAAAGGATTTTCTGCTCACTGATGGCACGTGAGTTTTCTTGGGAATTCTCTGCCAAATGTGGTCATTTGTTTTTGAATGTGGCCATGCGGGGAGTCGAACGTGCCCGTCCAGATCTGCAAACATGCAGTGCCAGAAGGAGAAGCCTTGAAATGTAAACCGGGATTTATTCACCTGACTGACAGGTGTGTGTGCTGTGCCCAGGTCCCCTGTCCAAATCCTGGGCGGGGAGAAGCCAGGACTGCACATTCCTTGTGATAGGAATTCAGGTTGTTTTGGGGGGGGTCGGGGTGGGGGTTAAATACAAATGAGATGCCAGGGAGGGAATGGCTCCTACGTGTAAATATATTTGTCCAAAAGGAGCCCTGCCCAGTCTGACTGCTGCCCAGTGCTGCTCCCTGACTGTACCCTCTCTTGGTGAGCCTCTGTCCTGCTGGCCGTGTTTTTGTTTTCTGGTTTTGTTTTTTTTTTGTTTTTTTGTTGTTTTTTTTTTTTAATTTCATCCTGCACCCCGATCTTCATATTCTTCCCGTGTCCTCTCTGCTGCCACTCTCCCTTTCTGCCTCGTGTCCTCTGTGTCTGGTTTATAATGTGTAGACTATATGGATATATGAATTCCACGTAAGTATGCCAAATATAAATAGAAAAATGAATTGAAATATAGTTTTAAAATAAAGGGGTTTTAATTTTCTGTTTTGTTAAGAGGCTGGGCTTTTCCATAAATGATATAAAAATGTGAAAATATAGAATATATAAATGTGTGTGTGTGTGTATATACATATATATACGCACACATAAAATACAAATGTTAGTAATATAAAGATTTCTTAATAAAAATAATATTGTACCCCTGTTGTAATTGATGCCAATATACATTAAATTCAATATCCAAAAATAGGTATTGCTTATGAATATAAATTAATTATTAACAAACATATATATATATTTATATATATATATCAATCTAATGGGTTTGGGGTTTTTTTAATTTGTTCATGGCAGGGATTTTTTAGTTTGGGTCGGGGTTTTTTGGGAGCATTCGTTTAGTAGGATTTTTTAAAGGGAGGGACCTCGATGCTTTTTGGGCCCTTGTGTCTGTGTGTGTGTGTGTGTGTCTCTCTCTGTGTGTGTCCGCCGTGTCCCCAAAGAGCCGCGGCCCCGGGCTGAGCTCGGCCGCAGTGCAGCCGCCTTGTGGGAAGAGATCGGTACTGCAGCCGTGCCCCGAAGCGGCGACCGGCTCCTCCTCGGCGCTGCTGCGGGCGGGCGGTGGGGCGCGAAATGGTGCGCGTGACCTTCTCAAGATGGCGGAGGGCCCAAGGTGACGATGCCGTTCCACTGGGACCGATGCGACGCTCGGGACGGCGGACGCAATAGGACCCCGGCAGAGATACGCTGGAGGGGGGGGTTGTCCTTTTTTTCCCGCCCTTTTTTTGCCGTCCTATGTAGAAGGTCGGGTGAGTGATGGCCGGGTCGCCATCTTGGGAGTGGCACGCTGCAATTTCCGCCCTTCCTGGCGCCATCTTTGTTCCTGGCAGAAGCCACTTCCGGTGGCGTTGCCAGCGTTGTCGTGGTAGCTGTAAAGCCCCAGATAATGGTGTCTATTGAAGTCGCCTGCCTGAATCCGACCCCCGACGCTGATCGCGCGCTCTCCCGCCGCCTGTCCCACGGGCCATTTCCAGCTCCGCTGACCAGTCCGCGTCCGTCCGCGCCGCGTAAAAGGCGACGGAAAATCGCGCCGAGAACGCGGGATCGGTTTCGGGACCGGATTCAGGCAGGCGAGTTCAATAATCGCCAATGTAAGGGGCCTTCTTTTTCGCCTCCCTAAACAAAGATGGCGGAGGCACCGGAAATGGCTTCTGCCAGTACCAAAGATGGCGGCAGGGAAGGGCGGAAATTGCCTCTCGACCCTTCCCAAGATGGCGACTCAACCGTCACTCGCCCGACCTTCTGCATAGGGCGGCAAAAAGGGGCGGGGAAAAAAGGACCCCCACGGGGTGTCGACTGCATTGCCTGCCCGCGACGCCGACGCCGATCCCTCCCCCCCAGCGCGATTTTGCGCGGCGTTTCCCATCGTGCCCACACGGGCTGCGGGCTCAGCGGCGCCGCGGACGCGCGGGAGCCCGGCGGGCGCCGACAGGCAGCGGCGGGTCCGCCCCTCTCTCTGCCGGGCTCCTTCCCCGGCCGCCGTCGCGGAGAGCGACTCCCGTCCCGCCGCGCCACCTCTCCGCGCCGCCCGGTTCCGCTCCCGCCCGGGGAATGCATCGACGAAGGAAGAGCGGTCGCCCAGCTCCCGGAGCCATCGCCCTGCCCGCAGCCGGGAGCAGCCCGCAGGAGGAGGCAGCTGCTCCCTCTGCCGGAGAGGTGAGAGGGGCGCAAGGATGGGGCGGGGTGGGAACGTGGGCACGGGAGAATTCCCAGGCACAATTCCAGCTCCCCCTTTCAGCTGGCAGCAGCCCGGTGTCCTCTGCGTGTGGCAGCAGCTGCAGCGCTGGTTTGGAGCAAGTTTCCATGGCATTTTGTTGCAAAGGTGCCCCTTCCAGCCGGGTGCCCCGGCTGGGTTCCCTGCCTGGGAGAGCCCTTCAAGTAGCCAGAGGGAGCAGCTGCTGCGAATTCCGAGCCCGCTGTTCCTGTGATTCTGGATACAGTGTTTCAGTAGTGTGTGCTTCTGTCCTATGCGCTGCTAGATGTACTTTGGAACAAGTTGACTTTTTCATCCCTCCCCACCTGCATTCTTCCTAGGTGTACGTTTTATTCAGCAGCATTCAGATGAGAGAGAGGAGCTCTGTTCCCATCAGCACGAAAGGAAAAAGTGTGCTCACACAGACCTAAGTTGTTTGGTCAAAAAATTCTTACTTTGCTTTGGTCCAAAAAATGTTATTCCTGTGTGCAAGCTCACGGGGAAGATTTTATTCAACAGCTCTCAGTGGGACATCAAAGCTCCACTTTCCCTTTTCTTGAACAGCCTGAGACCCAATATTACTTGATATCAATTTTTTTTCAGGCGTTTGGAACTTTTTGAAGAGCCAGAAGGATTGTTTGTGCATACGTGTGTCACTAATATCCCTCCTCTCTCCAATGGAGGATGGGGGGGAAAGGGATGCAGAGCTTCCTACAAGGGGCTGTAAGTGCAAATAAAGAGGAGCCAGAGGTTTAGTTGATATGAATCACTGTTTCTGAAAAGAGCCTGATGGATTTCCTGATACCAAAACCAGTAGGAATAGGAGACTGAACTCGGGCATCGTGATGGTCTCCTTGGCTTTAAAAAGCTTTAATGGCTTTAAAGGGCATTTCTATCAGACCTGGTTTATTTTTGTTCCCTTTCATTAAATTTTAAAATGAAAAAAAGCCCCGCTCCATCACTGCTGCTGTGATGTGTGACAAAAGCCCATCTTCCCTCCCCTGGGAACAGGTGAGAGATGGAACTAAACCCCAAAGGATTTTCCGCTCACTGATGGCACGTGAGTTTTCTTGGGAATTCTCTGCCAAATGTGGTCAGTTGTTTTTGAATGTGGCCATGTGGGGAGTCGAATGTGCCAGCCCAGATCTGCAAACTTGCAGTGCCAGAAGGAGAACCTTTGAAATGTCACCTGGGATGTGTTCCACTGACTCACAAGTGGGTGCTGTGCCCAGGTCCCCTGTCCAAATCCTGGGCGGGCAGAAGCCAGGACTGCACATTGCTCGTGATATGAATTCAGTTTTGGGGAGGTGAAATACAAATGAGATGCCAGGGAGGGAATGTCTTCTAACTGTATATATTTTTGTCCTAGAGGAGCCCTGCCCAGTGTGACTGCTGCCCAGTGCTGCTCCCTGACTGCACGCTCTCTTGGTGAGCCTCTGTCCTGCTGGCCGTGCCTTTTCTGTCCCCGTCCCCGTGCCGCTCCTTGCCCGTCTTTACCCTCCCGAGCACGTGGCGTGGTCGATTCCTGTCTCCCGGTCCTGGTTTCCCTTTTTGTCTCTGTGTCCCTGCGTCCTTGCTGTGTGTTTGGGACTCTGTCTTTTTGTCTGTCCTTCTCCGTGCCTCACTCGTGTTCCCGTTCTGTTCCCTGTGGCTCTGTGGTGCTCCCCGTGCCATTGTTTCCCCCGGGATCCTTGTGTCCCGTTCGCTGCCCCTGTTCTTTTTTAATCCCTCTCTCGTGCTGCCTATCTAGCATCCCTTTTTTGTGGTTTTGTTTTTTATTTTTTTTTTCTCCATTTCAGCCTGCACCCCGATCTTCATTTTCTTTCTTGTGCCCTCTCTGCTGCCACTCTCTGCCTCGTGTTCTCTGTGTGTGCGGGGCTGGGGAGGAACTTTAGCCCTCCTGGGGGCTGCCCCTCCCCCCCCCCCCTCCCCTTTCCTTGTGCCAGCTGGGTCCCTTTTTGGGGGCATGGACCCGTGGGAAGGGTTCCCATCAAGGGCCGTGCTGCCGTCCAGGGCAGCTGGAGCGGTTCTGTGCCTTCATTTTGGGGGTGAGGAAAGAAGGCTGAGGGGGGGACGGGGTGGAGAGTCGGGGGGCTCCGATGTATTTCGGGGCAGCCCGAGGTCCCCGGCAGAGGGAGCCACGCTGCGGCGCAGGAGCAGGGGAGTGGGGAAGGGTGTGGGGGGGGCCGTGCTGGGTGCCCCTCCCCCAGAGGGACCCACGGGTGCCAGGACATTCCCCGGGAGGGGTGGCCGTAGAATACATGACAAATTTTTTTGTTTGTTTTCATTTCGTTAGAGGAAGGCTTTCTTTACTTTTGGCTGGGGTTTATTTTGGTGCATTCATTCAGGGGGATTTCCTGAAGGGATGGATCTCGTTGTTTCATCCCCCCCCCCTCCCCCCATCCCTTGTCTGTCTGTCTGTCTGTCCGTCCCCAAATCGCCGCAGCCCCGGGCTGAGCTCGGCGGCAGTGCTGCCGCCTTGTGGGCACAGCGCGGTACTGCAGCCGTCGCCTGTCTCGGATCCAGCCCCACAGCGAGCAGTCCGGAGCAGAAGTGTGAAAGCTGGGATCCTTTGACTTCTGCAGGGGACTTCATTTTCTTTTCCTCTTCTTCTCTTCCAGGACCGGAGAAATGGTTCCACTCCTCCCATCTTTGCCAACAGCTGTGCTGTTGGAGGAGCCAGAGCCAAGGTGCCTTCAGCACCAGGGCTCTGCACTGGAGGGCTCCCGGTCCTGACCGCGCAGGGTTCCCCTTTTCCTCCCCGCTGGGATGAAGTGTCTATGGAATCTGGGATCTGGGTGAAACTGCAGCTCTGCTGGTATGCAGGGACGTGAGGTTCCGGGGGACTGCGTTTCCCTGTGGCTTTCCAGGTCGGCAGGAGCCGGAGGAAATGGGGTGCCAGAGCCGTGCCCCATCAGGCCGTGTTTGCCTCTGAGGAACAGAGAGTCCGGGCTGAGGTGAGATTGCCAGGAGTGCTTGGATGGATGAGCCGTGCGGGGAACGGGGAGCTCGGAATCGCAGCTGCTGCTGAATCCGTTGCCTTAGGTCTGCTCCGTCTGTGTCTGTGCCAAGTGGGATTTGTGCTGGGGAGAGAGGTGCTGTGGGGAGCCAGAGGTGAAGTAAATCCTCTGTGGGGATGGGCAGCGAAGGACTGAGTAGCAGGGAAAGGAGAGGATTTCTAAAGGATACGACTGTTTCTGCCAAGAGCGGGGTGGAGCAGCGATGGGGGTGGTTGGGTTTGGCCTGGGCTCTGTTATTCTTGGTGCAATTTTAAAATTCTGTCGTGTGATTTACTGTCCGGGAGCTTTCGAACGAGAGCTGAGCGAAATGTAGGTTAAGCCTTGGAAGTTGGGTCCATTGCCTGCAGCAGCTCGCCGAGGCTGGAGCACTGGGGGGATGGCTGCTCCCAGGAAAGGTTACTTATTTATTGATACTGTGTCACATTTCCCTCAGCGACTGCCAGCCCGGAATGGCTGTGAGTTTGGGCTCTTCTCAGTGGGGGATTGGAGAAGGTTTTGGCTGTAATTAGAAGTGGGAGAAAAATCCTGCTAAATAAAAGCCTCACCTCTGTCCCCCCTAAGTTATCCCCGTTTGTCCCAGCTTGGAGCTGCGCAGAAGTCCGGCAGGGGAAATGACATCAGGGATACAGCTGTCAGTTCCAAGGCAGAGAGAGAAGATGTAGCAGCCAAGGGCAGGGCAGGGGGAAAGGTTTCAGAAAGCATTTCTGTGGTGTAATGAATGCCAATTTCTGCTTGCCCAGGGAGAAGAGGACGAACTCCCAGCCATTCAGGCCTGACAGTCCCCTGCAGCGAGAGCATACACTGGAAGAGTTCAGGGTCGAAGACAAGGCTGAGGGAAAATCCAGGCTATTTATAAGGGATGATGAGAGGTGGGTCCAGGGTGAGAATCCAGTGGGTAAAGGGAAAAGTGGTGTAAGGGAGGAGTAATACAGGGCAGGGGCCGATAAGGTAGGATGGGTGGAACAGTGCAGTGAACATAAACCAATGGGGGGGGGGGGGGGCGGGGTACAAGGATACAAGAACTTTCCAGAGCTGGGAGGAGACAAGGGATGACATAACTGGGAATAGAGGCAACCAATGGGAAATGAGGGTTATAAAGCTTTACCTTAAAGCTTTACCATAAAGAATTTTTAAAACCTTTGACAACCTTCTTAGGAGCTATTCTAAACTTAAACAAATGCCCTCCAAGGTCTGGGGCCATGGGCCAACTCCTCACCCAAAACACTGGTCTGGCTTGGGACGTCAGTCAGTCCGATTCCTACACTGGGCCTCTGCATGATATTCACCCAGAAGCTGCCTTTCAAGGACTGAAGTGGAACAAAAGGTATAAAAGAAATGTCATTCCCAGATGGAAAACAGTTTCATTTCTCTTGTGTCTGCTTTTTTTTTTTTTTTTTTTTTTTTTTACAGTTACCTCAAAATTCCCGGATCCAGAACAGCTGCTCTGAGTTTTGGAAGAGATTCCAAAGCAGGATACAGTAGGTTTCAAAGTACACCTTGGAAAATCAATCATTTGTCTGCAGCATGCAGCATGTAGGTGTGATGTCTGTAACTGGTCTTAGTTGATGCAGAGGTACTTGGAAACAAATGTTTAATCTTTCATCTCTCCCCACCTGCATTCTTCCTCAGTGTACTTTTTATTCAGCAGGACTCGGATGAGAGAGAGAGAGAGAGAGAGAGAGAGAGGAACTCTCTTCACATCAGCGTCAAAGGAAAAAGTGTTCAGCGACTTACAGTCCTAGTGACTGTTCTGTGTAAAAGCAGGATTGTTTTGCCATCAGACCTTGCGTGCCGTACCAGTCTGTGCGTTAACAGGTGTCTAAGAAAGGTCAAAAGGGAATAACTCCATGTCGTTCACTGGTGTGAATCTTGGTGGGCAGCAGAGCCGAGAGTGAACTGCAGTGAGGGGGAGGTTACTGAAGCCCCAGTTTGTTTCCAGTGAGCGTGGTGTTGTGGTGTTCAAAGTTACAGGTGCCTGCTGGCCTGGAGCTGGATACTTCTGCCTCTGCTTTCTTTGGGGGTTGATGATTCCTTATGTTTATGTTGGCGTGCCAGACAAATTGTTAAAGGTATTTCCATCAGACCTGCTTTGAATGTGTTACCCCTTCATTTAATTAAAAGAAAAAAAGCCCTGCTCCATCACTGCTGCTGTGATGTGTGACAAAAGCCCATCTTCCCTCCCCTGGGAACAGGTGAGAGATGGAACTAAACCCCAAAGGATTTTCTGCTCACTGATGGCACGTGAGTTTTCTTGGGAATTCTCTGCCAAATGTGGTCATTTGTTTTTGAATGTGGCCATGCGGGGAGTCGAACGTGCCAGCCCAGATCTGCAAACATGCAGTGCCAGAAGGAGAACCTTTGAAATGTCACCTGGGATGTGTTCCACTGACTCACACGTGGGTGCTGTGCCCAGGTCCCCTGTCCAAATCCTGGGCGGGCAGAAGCCAGGACTGCACATTGCTCGTGATATGAATTCAGTTTTGGGGAGGTGAAATACAAATGAGATGCCAGGGAGGGAATGTCTTCTAACTGTATATATTTTTGTCCTAGAGGAGCCCTGCCCAGTGTGACTGCTGCCCAGTGCTGCTCCCTGACTGCACGCTCTCTTGGTGAGCCTCTGTCCTGCTGGCCGTGCCTTTTCTGTCCCCGTCCCCGTGCCGCTCCTTGCCCGTCTTTACCCTCCCGAGCACGTGGCGTGGTCGATTCCTGTCTCCCGGTCCTGGTTTCCCTTTTTGTCTCTGGGTCCCGGCGTCCTTGCTGTGTGTTTGGGACTCCGTCTTTTTGTCTGTCCTTCTCCGTGCCTCACTCGTGTTCCCGTTCTGTTCCCTGTGGCTCTGTGGTGCTCCCCGTGCCATTGTTTCCCCCGGGATCCTTGTGTCCCGTTCGCTGCCCCTGTTCTTTTTTAATCCCTCTCTCGTGCTGCCCATCTAGCATCCCTTTTTTGTGGTTTTGTTTTTTTTTTTTTTTTTTTCTCCATTTCAGCCTGCACCCCGATCTTCATTTTCTTTCTTGTGCCCTCTCTGCTGCCACTCTCTGCCTCGTGTTCTCTGTGTGTGCGGGGCTGGGGAGGAACTTTAGCCCTCCTGGGGGCTGCCCCTCCCCCCCCCCCCTTTCCTTGTGCCAGCTGGGTCCCTTTTTGGGGGCATGGACCCGTGGGAAGGGTTCCCATCAAGGGCCGTGCTGCCGTCCAGGGCAGCTGGAGCGGTTCTGTGCCTTCATTTTGGTGGTGATGAAAGAAGGCTGAGGGGGGGACGGGGTGGAGAGTCGGGGGGCTCCGATGTATTTCGGGGCAGCCCGAGGTCCCCGGCAGAGGGAGCCACGCTGCAGCGCAGGAGCAGGGGAGTGGGGAATGGTGTGGGGGGGGCCGTGCTGGGTGCCCCTTCCCCAGAGGGACCCACGGGTGCCAGGACATTCCCCGGGAGGGGTGGCCGTAGAATACATGAAAAATTTTTTTGTTTGTTTTCATTTCGTTAGAGGGAGGCTTTCTTTACTTTTGGCTGGGGTTTATTTTGGTGCATTCATTCAGGGGGATTTCCTGAAGGGATGGATCTTGTTGTTTCATCCCCCCCCCTCCCCCCATCCCTTGTCTGTCTGTCTGTCTGTCTGTCTGTCTGTCTGTCTGTCTGTCCGTCCCCAAATCGCCGCAGCCCCGGGCTGAGCTCGGCGGCAGTGCTGCCGCCTTGTGGGCACAGCGCGGTACTGCAGCCGTCGCCTGTCTCGGATCCAGCCCCACAGCGAGCAGTCCGGAGCAGAAGTGTGAAAGCTGGGATCCTTTGACTTCTGCAGGGGACTTCATTTTCTTTTCCTCTTCTTCTCTTCCAGGACCGGAGAAATGGTTCCACTCCTCCCATCTTTGCCAACAGCTGTGCTGTTGGAGGAGCCAGAGCCAAGGTGCCTTCAGCAGCAGGGCTCTGCACTGGAGGGCTCCCGGTCCTGACCGCGCAGGGTTCCCCTTTTCCTCCCCGCTGGGATGAAGTGTCTATGGAATCTGGGATCTGGGTGAAACTGCAGCTCTGCTGGTATGCAGGGACGTGAGGTTCCGGGGGACTGCGTTTCCCTGTGGCTTTCCAGGTCGGCAGGAGCCGGAGGAAATGGGGTGCCAGAGCCGTGCCCCATCAGGCCGTGTTTGCCTCTGAGGAACAGAGAGTCCGGGCTGAGGTGAGATTGCCAGGAGTGCTTGGATGGATGAGCCGTGCGGGGAACGGGGAGCTCGGAATCGCAGCTGCTGCTGAATCCGTTGCCTTAGGTCTGCTCCGTCTGTGTCTGTGCCAAGTGGGATTTGTGCTGGGGAGAGAGGTGCTGTGGGGAGCCAGAGGTGAAGTAAATCCTCTGTGGGGATGGGCAGCGAAGGACTGAGTAGCAGGGAAAGGAGAGGATTTCTAAAGGATACGACTGTTTCTGCCAAGAGCGGGGTGGAGCAGCGATGGGGGTGGTTGGGTTTGGCCTGGGCTCTGTTATTCTTGGTGCAATTTTAAAATTCTGTCGTGTGATTTACTGTCCGGGAGCTTTCGAACGAGAGCTGAGCGAAATGTAGGTTAAGCCTTGGAAGTTGGGTCCATTGCCTGCAGCAGCTCGCCGAGGCTGGAGCACTGGGGGGATGGCTGCTCCCAGGAAAGGTTACTTATTTATTGATACTGTGTCACATTTCCCTCAGCGACTGCCAGCCCGGAATGGCTGTGAGTTTGGGCTCTTCTCAGTGGGGGATTGGAGAAGGTTTTGGCTGTAATTAGAAGTGGGAGAAAAATCCTGCTAAATAAAAGCCTCACCTCTGTCCCCCCTAAGTTATCCCCGTTTGTCCCAGCTTGGAGCTGCGCAGAAGTCCGGCAGGGGAAATGACATCAGGGATACAGCTGTCAGTTCCAAGGCAGAGAGAGAAGATGTAGCAGCCAAGGGCAGGGCAGGGGGAAAGGTTTCAGAAAGCATTTCTGTGGTGTAATGAATGCCAATTTCTGCTTGCCCAGGGAGAAGAGGACGAACTCCCAGCCATTCAGGCCTGACAGTCCCCTGCAGCGAGAGCATCCACTGGAAGAGTTCAGGGTCGAAGACAAGGCTGAGGGAAAATCCAGGCTATTTATAAGGGATGATGAGAGGTGGGTCCAGGGTGAGAATCCAGTGGGTAAAGGGAAAAGTGGTGTAAGGGAGGAGTAATACAGGGCAGGGGCCGATAAGGTAGGATGGGTGGAACAGTGCAGTGAACATAAACCAATGGGGGGGGGGGGGGGGCGGGGTACAAGGATACAAGAACTTTCCAGAGCTGGGAGGAGACAAGGGATGACATAACTGGGAATAGAGGCAACCAATGGGAAATGAGGGTTATAAAGCTTTACCTTAAAGCTTTACCATAAAGAATTTTTAAAACCTTTGACAACCTTCTTAGGAGCTATTCTAAACTTAAACAAATGCCCTCCAAGGTCTGGGGCCATGGGCCAACTCCTCACCCAAAACACTGGTCTGGCTTGGGACGTCAGTCAGTCCGATTCCTACACTGGGCCTCTGCATGATATTCACCCAGAAGCTGCCTTTCAAGGACTGAAGTGGAACAAAAGGTATAAAAGAAATGTCATTCCCAGATGGAAAACAGTTTCATTTCTCTTGTGTCTGCTTTTTTTTTTTTTTTTTTTTTTTTTTACAGTTACCTCAAAATTCCCGGATCCAGAACAGCTGCTCTGAGTTTTGGAAGAGATTCCAAAGCAGGATACAGTAGGTTTCAAAGTACACCTTGGAAAATCAATCATTTGTCTGCAGCATGCAGCATGTAGGTGTGATGTCTGTAACTGGTCTTAGTTGATGCAGAGGTACTTGGAAACAAATGTTTAATCTTTCATCTCTCCCCACCTGCATTCTTCCTCAGTGTACTTTTTATTCAGCAGGACTCGGATGAGAGAGAGAGAGAGAGAGAGAGAGAGAGGAACTCTCTTCACATCAGCGTCAAAGGAAAAAGTGTTCAGCGACTTACAGTCCTAGTGACTGTTCTGTGTAAAAGCAGGATTGTTTTGCCATCAGACCTTGCGTGCCGTACCAGTCTGTGCGTTAACAGGTGTCTAAGAAAGGTCAAAAGGGAATAACTCCATGTCGTTCACTGGTGTGAATCTTGGTGGGGAGCAGAGCCGAGAGTGAACTGCAGTGAGGGGGAGGTTACTGAAGCCCCAGTTTGTTTCCAGTGAGCGTGGTGTTGTGGTGTTCAAAGTTACAGGTGCCTGCTGGCCTGGAGCTGGATACTTCTGCCTCTGCTTTCTTTGGGGGTTGATGATTCCTTATGTTTATGTTGGCGTGCCAGACAAATTGTTAAAGGTATTTCCATCAGACCTGCTTTGAATGTGTTACCCCTTCATTTAATTAAAAGAAAAAAAGCCCTGCTCCATCACTGCTGCTGTGATGTGTGACAAAAGCCCATCTTCCCTCCCCTGGGAACAGGTGAGAGATGGAACTAAACCCCAAAGGATTTTCTGCTCACTGATGGCACGTGAGTTTTCTTGGGAATTCTCTGCCAAATGTGGTCAGTTGTTTTTGAATGTGGCCATGCGGGGAGTCGAACGTGCCCGTCCAGATCTGCAAACATGCAGTGCCAGAAGGAGAACCTTTGAAATGTCACCTGGGATGTGTTCCACTGACTCACAAGTGGGTGCTGTGCCCAGGTCCCCTGTCCAAATCCTGGGCGGGCAGAAGCCAGGACTGCACATTGCTCGTGATATGAATTCAGTTTTGGGGAGGTGAAATACAAATGAGATGCCAGGGAGGGAATGTCTTCTAACTGTATATATTTTTGTCCTAGAGGAGCCCTGCCCAGTGTGACTGCTGCCCAGTGCTGCTCCCTGACTGCACGCTCTCTTGGTGAGCCTCTGTCCTGCTGGCCGTGCCTTTTCTGTCCCCGTCCCCGTGCCGCTCCTTGCCCGTCTTTACCCTCCCGAGCACGTGGCGTGGTCGATTCCTGTCTCCCGGTCCTGGTTTCCCTTTTTGTCTCTGGGTCCCGGCGTCCTTGCTGTGTGTTTGGGACTCCGTCTTTTTGTCTGTCCTTCTCCGTGCCTCACTCGTGTTCCCGTTCTGTTCCCTGTGGCTCTGTGGTGCTCCCCGTGCCATTGTTTCCCCCGGGATCCTTGTGTCCCGTTCGCTGCCCCTGTTCTTTTTTAATCCCTCTCTCGTGCTGCCCATCTAGCATCCCTTTTTTGTGGTTTTGTTTTTTTTTTTTTTTTTTTCTCCATTTCAGCCTGCACCCCGATCTTCATTTTCTTTCTTGTGCCCTCTCTGCTGCCACTCTCTGCCTCGTGTTCTCTGTGTGTGCGGGGCTGGGGAGGAACTTTAGCCCTCCTGGGGGCTGCCCCTCCCCCCCCCCCCTTTCCTTGTGCCAGCTGGGTCCCTTTTTGGGGGCATGGACCCGTGGGAAGGGTTCCCATCAAGGGCCGTGCTGCCGTCCAGGGCAGCTGGAGCGGTTCTGTGCCTTCATTTTGGTGGTGATGAAAGAAGGCTGAGGGGGGGACGGGGTGGAGAGTCGGGGGGCTCCGATGTATTTCGGGGCAGCCCGAGGTCCCCGGCAGAGGGAGCCACGCTGCAGCGCAGGAGCAGGGGAGTGGGGAATGGTGTGGGGGGGGCCGTGCTGGGTGCCCCTTCCCCAGAGGGACCCACGGGTGCCAGGACATTCCCCGGGAGGGGTGGCCGTAGAATACATGAAAAATTTTTTTGTTTGTTTTCATTTCGTTAGAGGGAGGCTTTCTTTACTTTTGGCTGGGGTTTATTTTGGTGCATTCATTCAGGGGGATTTCCTGAAGGGATGGATCTTGTTGTTTCATCCCTCCCCCTCCCCCCATCCCTTGTCTGTCTGTCTGTCTGTCTGTCTGTCTGTCTGTCTGTCTGTCCGTCCCCAAATCGCCGCAGCCCCGGGCTGAGCTCGGCGGCAGTGCTGCCGCCTTGTGGGCACAGCGCGGTACTGCAGCCGTCGCCTGTCTCGGATCCAGCCCCACAGCGAGCAGTCCGGAGCAGAAGTGTGAAAGCTGGGATCCTTTGACTTCTGCAGGGGACTTCATTTTCTTTTCCTCTTCTTCTCTTCCAGGACCGGAGAAATGGTTCCACTCCTCCCATCTTTGCCAACAGCTGTGCTGTTGGAGGAGCCAGAGCCAAGGTGCCTTCAGCAGCAGGGCTCTGCACTGGAGGGCTCCCGGTCCTGACCGCGCAGGGTTCCCCTTTTCCTCCCCGCTGGGATGAAGTGTCTATGGAATCTGGGATCTGGGTGAAACTGCAGCTCTGCTGGTATGCAGGGACGTGAGGTTCCGGGGGACTGCGTTTCCCTGTGGCTTTCCAGGTCGGCAGGAGCCGGAGGAAATGGGGTGCCAGAGCCGTGCCCCATCAGGCCGTGTTTGCCTCTGAGGAACAGAGAGTCCGGGCTGAGGTGAGATTGCCAGGAGTGCTTGGATGGATGAGCCGTGCGGGGAACGGGGAGCTCGGAATCGCAGCTGCTGCTGAATCCGTTGCCTTAGGTCTGCTCCGTCTGTGTCTGTGCCAAGTGGGATTTGTGCTGGGGAGAGAGGTGCTGTGGGGAGCCAGAGGTGAAGTAAATCCTCTGTGGGGATGGGCAGCGAAGGACTGAGTAGCAGAGAAAGGAGAGGATTTCTAAAGGATACGACTGTTTCTGCCAAGAGCGGGGTGGAGCAGCGATGGGGGTGGTTGGGTTTGGCCTGGGCTCTGTTATTCTTGGTGCAATTTTAAAATTCTGTCGTGTGATTTACTGTCCGGGAGCTTTGGAACGAGAGCTGAGCGAAATGTAGGTTAAGCCTTGGAAGTTGGGTCCATTGCCTGCAGCAGCTCGCCGAGGCTGGAGCACTGGGGGGATGGCTGCTCCCAGGAAAGGTTACTTATTTATTGATACTGTGTCACATTTCCCTCAGCGACTGCCAGCCCGGAATGGCTGTGAGTTTGGGCTCTTCTCAGTGGGGGATTGGAGAAGGTTTTGGCTGTAATTAGAAGTGGGAGAAAAATCCTGCTAAATAAAAGCCTCACCTCTGTCCCCCCTAAGTTATCCCCGTTTGTCCCAGCTTGGAGCTGCGCAGAAGTCCGGCAGGGGAAATGACATCAGGGATACAGCTGTCAGTTCCAAGGCAGAGAGAGAAGATGTAGCAGCCAAGGGCAGGGCAGGGGGAAAGGTTTCAGAAAGCATTTCTGTGGTGTAATGAATGCCAATTTCTGCTTGCCCAGGGAGAAGAGGACGAACTCCCAGCCATTCAGGCCTGACAGTCCCCTGCAGCGAGAGCATCCACTGGAAGAGTTCAGGGTCGAAGACAAGGCTGAGGGAAAATCCAGGCTATTTATAAGGGATGATGAGAGGTGGGTCCAGGGTGAGAATCCAGTGGGTAAAGGGAAAAGTGGTGTAAGGGAGGAGTAATACAGGGCAGGGGCCGATAAGGTAGGATGGGTGGAACAGTGCAGTGAACATAAACCAATGGGGGGGGGGGGGGGGCGGGGTACAAGGATACAAGAACTTTCCAGAGCTGGGAGGAGACAAGGGATGACATAACTGGGAATAGAGGCAACCAATGGGAAATGAGGGTTATAAAGCTTTACCTTAAAGCTTTACCATAAAGAATTTTTAAAACCTTTGACAACCTTCTTAGGAGCTATTCTAAACTTAAACAAATGCCCTCCAAGGTCTGGGGCCATGGGCCGACTCCTCACCCAAAACACTGGTCTGGCTTGGGACGTCAGTCAGTCCGATTCCTACACTGGGCCTCTGCATGATATTCACCCAGAAGCTGCCTTTCAAGGACTGAAGTGGAACAAAAGGTATAAAAGAAATGTCATTCCCAGATGGAAAACAGTTTCATTTCTCTTGTGTCTGCTTTTTTTTTTTTTTTTTTTTTTTTTACAGTTACCTCAAAATTCCCGGATCCAGAACAGCTGCTCTGAGTTTTGGAAGAGATTCCAAAGCAGGATACAGTAGGTTTCAAAGTACACCTTGGAAAATCAATCATTTGTCTGCAGCATGCAGCATGTAGGTGTGATGTCTGTAACTGGTCTTAGTTGATGCAGAGGTACTTGGAAACAAATGTTTAATCTTTCATCTCTCCCCACCTGCATTCTTCCTCAGTGTACTTTTTATTCAGCAGGACTCGGATGAGAGAGAGAGAGAGAGAGAGAGAGAGAGGAACTCTCTTCACATCAGCGTCAAAGGAAAAAGTGTTCAGCGACTTACAGTCCTAGTGACTGTTCTGTGTAAAAGCAGGATTGTTTTGCCATCAGACCTTGCGTGCCGTACCAGTCTGTGCGTTAACAGGTGTCTAAGAAAGGTCAAAAGGGAATAACTCCATGTCGTTCACTGGTGTGAATCTTGGTGGGGAGCAGAGCCGAGAGTGAACTGCAGTGAGGGGGAGGTTACTGAAGCCCCAGTTTGTTTCCAGTGAGCGTGGTGTTGTGGTGTTCAAAGTTACAGGTGCCTGCTGGCCTGGAGCTGGATACTTCTGCCTCTGCTTTCTTTGGGGGTTGATGATTCCTTATGTTTATGTTGGCGTGCCAGACAAATTGTTAAAGGTATTTCCATCAGACCTGCTTTGAATGTGTTACCCCTTCATTTAATTAAAAGAAAAAAAGCCCTGCTCCATCACTGCTGCTGTGATGTGTGACAAAAGCCCATCTTCCCTCCCCTGGGAACAGGTGAGAGATGGAACTAAACCCCAAAGGATTTTCTGCTCACTGATGGCACGTGAGTTTTCTTGGGAATTCTCTGCCAAATGTGGTCAGTTGTTTTTGAATGTGGCCATGCGGGGAGTCGAACGTGCCAGCCCAGATCTGCAAACATGCAGTGCCAGAAGGAGAACCTTTGAAATGTCACCTGGGATGTGTTCCACTGACTCACACGTGGGTGCTGTGCCCAGGTCCCCTGTCCAAATCCTGGGCGGGCAGAAGCCAGGACTGCACATTGCTCGTGATATGAATTCAGTTTTGGGGAGGTGAAATACAAATGAGATGCCAGGGAGGGAATGTCTTCTAACTGTATATATTTTTGTCCTAGAGGAGCCCTGCCCAGTGTGACTGCTGCCCAGTGCTGCTCCCTGACTGCACGCTCTCTTGGTGAGCCTCTGTCCTGCTGGCCGTGCCTTTTCTGTCCCCGTCCCCGTGCCGCTCCTTGCCCGTCTTTACCCTCCCGAGCACGTGGCGTGGTCGATTCCTGTCTCCCGGTCCTGGTTTCCCTTTTTGTCTCTGTGTCCCGGCGTCCTTGCTGTGTGTTTGGGACTCCGTCTTTTTGTCTGTCCTTCTCCGTGCCTCACTCGTGTTCCCGTTCTGTTCCCTGTGGCTCTGTGGTGCTCCCCGTGCCATTGTTTCCCCCGGGATCCTTGTGTCCCGTTCGCTGCCCCTGTTCTTTTTTAATCCCTCTCTCGTGCTGCCCATCTAGCATCCCTTTTTTGTGGTTTTGTTTTTTTGTTTTTTTTTTCCTCCATTTCAGCCTGCACCCCGATCTTCATTTTCTTTCTTGTGCCCTCTCTGCTGCCACTCTCTGCCTCGTGTTCTCTGTGTGTGCGGGGCTGGGGAGGAACTTTAGCCCTCCTGGGGGCTGCCCCTCCCCCCCCCCCCTTTCCTTGTGCCAGCTGGGTCCCTTTTTGGGGGCATGGACCCGTGGGAAGGGTTCCCATCAAGGGCCGTGCTGCCGTCCAGGGCAGCTGGAGCGGTTCTGTGCCTTCATTTTGGTGGTGATGAAAGAAGGCTGAGGGGGGGACGGGGTGGAGAGTCGGGGGGCTCCGATGTATTTCGGGGCAGCCCGAGGTCCCCGGCAGAGGGAGCCACGCTGCAGCGCAGGAGCAGGGGAGTGGGGAATGGTGTGGGGGGGGCCGTGCTGGGTGCCCCTTCCCCAGAGGGACCCACGGGTGCCAGGACATTCCCCGGGAGGGGTGGCCGTAGAATACATGAAAAATTTTTTTGTTTGTTTTCATTTCGTTAGAGGGAGGCTTTCTTTACTTTTGGCTGGGGTTTATTTTGGTGCATTCATTCAGGGGGATTTCCTGAAGGGATGGATCTTGTTGTTTCATCCCCCCCCCTCCCCCCATCCCTTGTCTGTCTGTCTGTCTGTCTGTCTGTCTGTCTGTCTGTCCGTCCCCAAATCGCCGCAGCCCCGGGCTGAGCTCGGCGGCAGTGCTGCCGCCTTGTGGGCACAGCGCGGTACTGCAGCCGTCGCCTGTCTCGGATCCAGCCCCACAGCGAGCAGTCCGGAGCAGAAGTGTGAAAGCTGGGATCCTTTGACTTCTGCAGGGGACTTCATTTTCTTTTCCTCTTCTTCTCTTCCAGGACCGGAGAAATGGTTCCACTCCTCCCATCTTTGCCAACAGCTGTGCTGTTGGAGGAGCCAGAGCCAAGGTGCCTTCAGCACCAGGGCTCTGCACTGGAGGGCTCCCGGTCCTGACCGCGCAGGGTTCCCCTTTTCCTCCCCGCTGGGATGAAGTGTCTATGGAATCTGGGATCTGGGTGAAACTGCAGCTCTGCTGGTATGCAGGGACGTGAGGTTCCGGGGGACTGCGTTTCCCTGTGGCTTTCCAGGTCGGCAGGAGCCGGAGGAAATGGGGTGCCAGAGCCGTGCCCCATCAGGCCGTGTTTGCCTCTGAGGAACAGAGAGTCCGGGCTGAGGTGAGATTGCCAGGAGTGCTTGGATGGATGAGCCGTGCGGGGAACGGGGAGCTCGGAATCGCAGCTGCTGCTGAATCCGTTGCCTTAGGTCTGCTCCGTCTGTGTCTGTGCCAAGTGGGATTTGTGCTGGGGAGAGAGGTGCTGTGGGGAGCCAGAGGTGAAGTAAATCCTCTGTGGGGATGGGCAGCGAAGGACTGAGTAGCAGGGAAAGGAGAGGATTTCTAAAGGATACGACTGTTTCTGCCAAGAGCGGGGTGGAGCAGCGATGGGGGTGGTTGGGTTTGGCCTGGGCTCTGTTATTCTTGGTGCAATTTTAAAATTCTGTCGTGTGATTTACTGTCCGGGAGCTTTCGAACGAGAGCTGAGCGAAATGTAGGTTAAGCCTTGGAAGTTGGGTCCATTGCCTGCAGCAGCTCGCCGAGGCTGGAGCACTGGGGGGATGGCTGCTCCCAGGAAAGGTTACTTATTTATTGATACTGTGTCACATTTCCCTCAGCGACTGCCAGCCCGGAATGGCTGTGAGTTTGGGCTCTTCTCAGTGGGGGATTGGAGAAGGTTTTGGCTGTAATTAGAAGTGGGAGAAAAATCCTGCTAAATAAAAGCCTCACCTCTGTCCCCCCTAAGTTATCCCCGTTTGTCCCAGCTTGGAGCTGCGCAGAAGTCCGGCAGGGGAAATGACATCAGGGATACAGCTGTCAGTTCCAAGGCAGAGAGAGAAGATGTAGCAGCCAAGGGCAGGGCAGGGGGAAAGGTTTCAGAAAGCATTTCTGTGGTGTAATGAATGCCAATTTCTGCTTGCCCAGGGAGAAGAGGACGAACTCCCAGCCATTCAGGCCTGACAGTCCCCTGCAGCGAGAGCATCCACTGGAAGAGTTCAGGGTCGAAGACAAGGCTGAGGGAAAATCCAGGCTATTTATAAGGGATGATGAGAGGTGGGTCCAGGGTGAGAATCCAGTGGGTAAAGGGAAAAGTGGTGTAAGGGAGGAGTAATACAGGGCAGGGGCCGATAAGGTAGGATGGGTGGAACAGTGCAGTGAACATAAACCAATGGGGGGGGGGGGGGGGGCGGGGTACAAGGATACAAGAACTTTCCAGAGCTGGGAGGAGACAAGGGATGACATAACTGGGAATAGAGGCAACCAATGGGAAATGAGGGTTATAAAGCTTTACCTTAAAGCTTTACCATAAAGAATTTTTAAAACCTTTGACAACCTTCTTAGGAGCTATTCTAAACTTAAACAAATGCCCTCCAAGGTCTGGGGCCATGGGCCGACTCCTCACCCAAAACACTGGTCTGGCTTGGGACGTCAGTCAGTCCGATTCCTACACTGGGCCTCTGCATGATATTCACCCAGAAGCTGCCTTTCAAGGACTGAAGTGGAACAAAAGGTATAAAAGAAATGTCATTCCCAGATGGAAAACAGTTTCATTTCTCTTGTGTCTGCTTTTTTTTTTTTTTTTTTTTTTTTTTTACAGTTACCTCAAAATTCCCGGATCCAGAACAGCTGCTCTGAGTTTTGGAAGAGATTCCAAAGCAGGATACAGTAGGTTTCAAAGTACACCTTGGAAAATCAATCATTTGTCTGCAGCATGCAGCATGTAGGTGTGATGTCTGTAACTGGTCTTAGTTGATGCAGAGGTACTTGGAAACAAATGTTTAATCTTTCATCTCTCCCCACCTGCATTCTTCCTCAGTGTACTTTTTATTCAGCAGGACTCGGATGAGAGAGAGAGAGAGAGAGAGAGAGAGAGGAACTCTCTTCACATCAGCGTCAAAGGAAAAAGTGTTCAGCGACTTACAGTCCTAGTGACTGTTCTGTGTAAAAGCAGGATTGTTTTGCCATCAGACCTTGCGTGCCGTACCAGTCTGTGCGTTAGCAGGTGTCTAAGAAAGGTCAAAAGGGAATAACTCCATGTCGTTCACTGGTGTGAATCTTGGTGGGCAGCAGAGCCGAGAGTGAACTGCAGTGAGGGGGAGGTTACTGAAGCCCCAGTTTGTTTCCAGTGAGCGTGGTGTTGTGGTGTTCAAAGTTACAGGTGCCTGCTGGCCTGGAGCTGGATACTTCTGCCTCTGCTTTCTTTGGGGGTTGATGATTCCTTATGTTTATGTTGGCGTGCCAGACAAATTGTTAAAGGTATTTCCATCAGACCTGCTTTGAATGTGTTACCCCTTCATTTAATTAAAAGAAAAAAAGCCCTGCTCCATCACTGCTGCTGTGATGTGTGACAAAAGCCCATCTTCCCTCCCCTGGGAACAGGTGAGAGATGGAACTAAACCCCAAAGGATTTTCTGCTCACTGATGGCACGTGAGTTTTCTTGGGAATTCTCTGCCAAATGTGGTCAGTTGTTTTTGAATGTGGCCATGCGGGGAGTCGAACGTGCCCGTCCAGATCTGCAAACATGCAGTGCCAGAAGGAGAACCTTTGAAATGTCACCTGGGATGTGTTCCACTGACTCACACGTGGGTGCTGTGCCCAGGTCCCCTGTCCAAATCCTGGGCGGGCAGAAGCCAGGACTGCACATTGCTCGTGATATGAATTCAGTTTTGGGGAGGTGAAATACAAATGAGATGCCAGGGAGGGAATGTCTTCTAACTGTATATATTTTTGTCCTAGAGGAGCCCTGCCCAGTGTGACTGCTGCCCAGTGCTGCTCCCTGACTGCACGCTCTCTTGGTGAGCCTCTGTCCTGCTGGCCGTGCCTTTTCTGTCCCCGTCCCCGTGCCGCTCCTTGCCCGTCTTTACCCTCCCGAGCACGTGGTGTGGTCGATTCCTGTCTCCCGGTCCTGGTTTCCCTTTTTGTCTCTGGGTCCCGGCGTCCTTGCTGTGTGTTTGGGACTCCGTCTTTTTGTCTGTCCTTCTCCGTGCCTCACTCGTGTTCCCGTTCTGTTCCCTGTGGCTCTGTGGTGCTCCCCGTGCCATTGTTTCCCCCGGGATCCTTGTGTCCCGTTCGCTGCCCCTGTTCTTTTTTAATCCCTCTCTCGTGCTGCCCATCTAGCATCCCTTTTTTGTGGTTTTGTTTTTTTGTTTTTTTTTTCCTCCATTTCAGCCTGCACCCCGATCTTCATTTTCTTTCTTGTGCCCTCTCTGCTGCCACTCTCTGCCTCGTGTTCTCTGTGTGTGCGGGGCTGGGGAGGAACTTTAGCCCTCCTGGGGGCTGCCCCTCCCCCCCCCCCCTTTCCTTGTGCCAGCTGGGTCCCTTTTTGGGGGCATGGACCCGTGGGAAGGGTTCCCATCAAGGGCCGTGCTGCCGTCCAGGGCAGCTGGAGCGGTTCTGTGCCTTCATTTTGGTGGTGATGAAAGAAGGCTGAGGGGGGGACGGGGTGGAGAGTCGGGGGGCTCCGATGTATTTCGGGGCAGCCCGAGGTCCCCGGCAGAGGGAGCCACGCTGCAGCGCAGGAGCAGGGGAGTGGGGAATGGTGTGGGGGGGGCCGTGCTGGGTGCCCCTCCCCCAGAGGGACCCACGGGTGCCAGGACATTCCCCGGGAGGGGTGGCCGTAGAATACATGAAAAATTTTTTTGTTTGTTTTCATTTCGTTAGAGGGAGGCTTTCTTTACTTTTGGCTGGGGTTTATTTTGGTGCATTCATTCAGGGGGATTTCCTGAAGGGATGGATCTTGTTGTTTCATCCCCCCCCCTCCCCCCATCCCTTGTCTGTCTGTCTGTCTGTCTGTCTGTCTGTCTGTCCGTCCCCAAATCGCCGCAGCCCCGGGCTGAGCTCGGCGGCAGTGCTGCCGCCTTGTGGGCACAGCGCGGTACTGCAGCCGTCGCCTGTCTCGGATCCAGCCCCACAGCGAGCAGTCCGGAGCAGAAGTGTGAAAGCTGGGATCCTTTGACTTCTGCAGGGGACTTCATTTTCTTTTCCTCTTCTTCTCTTCCAGGACCGGAGAAATGGTTCCACTCCTCCCATCTTTGCCAACAGCTGTGCTGTTGGAGGAGCCAGAGCCAAGGTGCCTTCAGCACCAGGGCTCTGCACTGGAGGGCTCCCGGTCCTGACCGCGCAGGGTTCCCCTTTTCCTCCCCGCTGGGATGAAGTGTCTATGGAATCTGGGATCTGGGTGAAACTGCAGCTCTGCTGGTATGCAGGGACGTGAGGTTCCGGGGGACTGCGTTTCCCTGTGGCTTTCCAGGTCGGCAGGAGCCGGAGGAAATGGGGTGCCAGAGCCGTGCCCCATCAGGCCGTGTTTGCCTCTGAGGAACAGAGAGTCCGGGCTGAGGTGAGATTGCCAGGAGTGCTTGGATGGATGAGCCGTGCGGGGAACGGGGAGCTCGGAATCGCAGCTGCTGCTGAATCCGTTGCCTTAGGTCTGCTCCGTCTGTGTCTGTGCCAAGTGGGATTTGTGCTGGGGAGAGAGGTGCTGTGGGGAGCCAGAGGTGAAGTAAATCCTCTGTGGGGATGGGCAGCGAAGGACTGAGTAGCAGGGAAAGGAGAGGATTTCTAAAGGATACGACTGTTTCTGCCAAGAGCGGGGTGGAGCAGCGATGGGGGTGGTTGGGTTTGGCCTGGGCTCTGTTATTCTTGGTGCAATTTTAAAATTCTGTCGTGTGATTTACTGTCCGGGAGCTTTCGAACGAGAGCTGAGCGAAATGTAGGTTAAGCCTTGGAAGTTGGGTCCATTGCCTGCAGCAGCTCGCCGAGGCTGGAGCACTGGGGGGATGGCTGCTCCCAGGAAAGGTTACTTATTTATTGATACTGTGTCACATTTCCCTCAGCGACTGCCAGCCCGGAATGGCTGTGAGTTTGGGCTCTTCTCAGTGGGGGATTGGAGAAGGTTTTGGCTGTAATTAGAAGTGGGAGAAAAATCCTGCTAAATAAAAGCCTCACCTCTGTCCCCCCTAAGTTATCCCCGTTTGTCCCAGCTTGGAGCTGCGCAGAAGTCCGGCAGGGGAAATGACATCAGGGATACAGCTGTCAGTTCCAAGGCAGAGAGAGAAGATGTAGCAGCCAAGGGCAGGGCAGGGGGAAAGGTTTCAGAAAGCATTTCTGTGGTGTAATGAATGCCAATTTCTGCTTGCCCAGGGAGAAGAGGACGAACTCCCAGCCATTCAGGCCTGACAGTCCCCTGCAGCGAGAGCATCCACTGGAAGAGTTCAGGGTCGAAGACAAGGCTGAGGGAAAATCCAGGCTATTTATAAGGGATGATGAGAGGTGGGTCCAGGGTGAGAATCCAGTGGGTAAAGGGAAAAGTGGTGTAAGGGAGGAGTAATACAGGGCAGGGGCCGATAAGGTAGGATGGGTGGAACAGTGCAGTGAACATAAACCAATGGGGGGGGGGGGGGGGCGGGGTACAAGGATACAAGAACTTTCCAGAGCTGGGAGGAGACAAGGGATGACATAACTGGGAATAGAGGCAACCAATGGGAAATGAGGGTTATAAAGCTTTACCTTAAAGCTTTACCATAAAGAATTTTTAAAACCTTTGACAACCTTCTTAGGAGCTATTCTAAACTTAAACAAATGCCCTCCAAGGTCTGGGGCCATGGGCCGACTCCTCACCCAAAACACTGGTCTGGCTTGGGACGTCAGTCAGTCCGATTCCTACACTGGGCCTCTGCATGATATTCACCCAGAAGCTGCCTTTCAAGGACTGAAGTGGAACAAAAGGTATAAAAGAAATGTCATTCCCAGATGGAAAACAGTTTCATTTCTCTTGTGTCTGCTTTTTTTTTTTTTTTTTTTTTTTTTACAGTTACCTCAAAATTCCCGGATCCAGAACAGCTGCTCTGAGTTTTGGAAGAGATTCCAAAGCAGGATACAGTAGGTTTCAAAGTACACCTTGGAAAATCAATCATTTGTCTGCAGCATGCAGCATGTAGGTGTGATGTCTGTAACTGGTCTTAGTTGATGCAGAGGTACTTGGAAACAAATGTTTAATCTTTCATCTCTCCCCACCTGCATTCTTCCTCAGTGTACTTTTTATTCAGCAGGACTCGGATGAGAGAGAGAGAGAGAGAGAGAGAGAGAGGAACTCTCTTCACATCAGCGTCAAAGGAAAAAGTGTTCAGCGACTTACAGTCCTAGTGACTGTTCTGTGTAAAAGCAGGATTGTTTTGCCATCAGACCTTGCGTGCCGTACCAGTCTGTGCGTTAACAGGTGTCTAAGAAAGGTCAAAAGGGAATAACTCCATGTCGTTCACTGGTGTGAATCTTGGTGGGGAGCAGAGCCGAGAGTGAACTGCAGTGAGGGGGAGGTTACTGAAGCCCCAGTTTGTTTCCAGTGAGCGTGGTGTTGTGGTGTTCAAAGTTACAGGTGCCTGCTGGCCTGGAGCTGGATACTTCTGCCTCTGCTTTCTTTGGGGGTTGATGATTCCTTATGTTTATGTTGGCGTGCCAGACAAATTGTTAAAGGTATTTCCATCAGACCTGCTTTGAATGTGTTACCCCTTCATTTAATTAAAAGAAAAAAAGCCCTGCTCCATCACTACTGCTGTGATGTGTGACAAAAGCCCATCTTCCCTCCCCTGGGAACAGGTGAGAGATGGAACTAAACCCCAAAGGATTTTCTGCTCACTGATGGCACGTGAGTTTTCTTGGGAATTCTCTGCCAAATGTGGTCAGTTGTTTTTGAATGTGGCCATGCGGGGAGTCGAACGTGCCAGCCCAGATCTGCAAACATGCAGTGCCAGAAGGAGAACCTTTGAAATGTCACCTGGGATGTGTTCCACTGACTCACACGTGGGTGCTGTGCCCAGGTCCCCTGTCCAAATCCTGGGCGGGCAGAAGCCAGGACTGCACATTGCTCGTGATATGAATTCAGTTTTGGGGAGGTGAAATACAAATGAGATGCCAGGGAGGGAATGTCTTCTAACTGTATATATTTTTGTCCTAGAGGAGCCCTGCCCAGTGTGACTGCTGCCCAGTGCTGCTCCCTGACTGCACGCTCTCTTGGTGAGCCTCTGTCCTGCTGGCCGTGCCTTTTCTGTCCCCGTCCCCGTGCCGCTCCTTGCCCGTCTTTACCCTCCCGAGCACGTGGCGTGGTCGATTCCTGTCTCCCGGTCCTGGTTTCCCTTTTTGTCTCTGTGTCCCGGCGTCCTTGCTGTGTGTTTGGGACTCCGTCTTTTTGTCTGTCCTTCTCCGTGCCTCACTCGTGTTCCCGTTCTGTTCCCTGTGGCTCTGTGGTGCTCCCCGTGCCATTGTTTCCCCCGGGATCCTTGTGTCCCGTTCGCTGCCCCTGTTCTTTTTTAATCCCTCTCTCGTGCTGCCCATCTAGCATCCCTTATTGTGGTTTTGTTTTTTTTTTTTTTTTTTTCTCCATTTCAGCCTGCACCCCGTTTCTTTCTTGTGCCCCTCTCTGCTGCCACTCTCTGCCTCGTGTTCTCTGTGTGTGCGGGGCTGGGGAGGAACTTTAGCCCTCCTGGGGGCTGCCCCTCCCCCCCCCCCCTTTCCTTGTGCCAGCTGGGTCCCTTTTTGGGGGCATGGACCCGTGGGAAGGGTTCCCATCAAGGGCCGTGCTGCCGTCCAGGGCAGCTGGAGCGGTTCTGTGCCTTCATTTTGGTGGTGATGAAAGAAGGCTGAGGGGGGGACGGGGTGGAGAGTCGGGGGGCTCCGATGTATTTCGGGGCAGCCCGAGGTCCCCGGCAGAGGGAGCCACGCTGCAGCGCAGGAGCAGGGGAGTGGGGAATGGTGTGGGGGGGGGCCGTGCTGGGTGCCCCTCCCCCAGAGGGACCCACGGGTGCCAGGACATTCCCCGGGAGGGGTGGCCCGTAGAATACATGAAAAATTTTTTTGTTTGTTTTCATTTCGTTAGAGGGAGGCTTTCTTTACTTTTGGCTGGGGTTTATTTTGGTGCATTCATTCAGGGGGATTTCCTGAAGGGATGGATCTTGTTGTTTCATCCCCCCCCCTCCCCCCATCCCTTGTCTGTCTGTCTGTCTGTCTGTCTGTCTGTCTGTCTGTCCGTCCCCAAAATCGCCGCAGCCCCGGGCTGAGCTCGGCGGCAGTGCTGCCGCCTTGTGGGCACAGCGCGGTACTGCAGCCGTCGCCTGTCTCGGATCCAGCCCCACAGCGAGCAGTCCGGAGCAGAAGTGTGGAAAGCTGGGATCCTTTGACTTCTGCAGGGGACTTCATTTTCTTTTCCTCTTCTTCTCTTCCAGGACCGGAGAAATGGTTCCACTCCTCCCATCTTTGCCAACAGCTGTGCTGTTGGAGGAGCCAGAGCCAAGGTGCCTTCAGCACCAGGGCTCTGCACTGGAGGGCTCCCGGTCCTGACCGCGCAGGGTTCCCCTTTTCCTCCCCGCTGGGATGAAGTGTCTATGGAATCTGGGATCTGGGGTGAAACTGCAGCTCTGCTGGTATGCAGGACGTGAGGTTCCGGGGGACTGCGTTTCCCTGTGGCTTTCCAGGTCGGCAGGAGCCGGAGGAAATGGGGTGCCAGAGCCGTGCCCCCATCAGGCCGTGTTTGCCTCTGAGGAACAGAGAGTCCGGGCTGAGGTGAGATTGCCAGGAGTGCTTGGATGGATGAGCCGTGCGGGGAACGGGGAGCTCGGAATCGCAGCTGCTGCTGAATCCGTTGCCTTAGGTCTGCTCCGTCTGTGTCTGTGCCAAGTGGGATTTGTGCTGGGGAGAGAGGTGCTGTGGGGAGCCAGAGGTGAAGTAAATCCTCTGTGGGGATGGGCAGCGAAGGACTGAGTAGCAGGGAAAGGAGAGGATTTCTAAAGGATACGACTGTTTTCTGCCAAGAGCGGGGTGGAGCAGCGATGGGGGTGGTTGGGTTTGGCCTGGGCTCTGTTATTCTTGGTGCAATTTTAAAATTCTGTCGTGTGATTTACTGTCCGGGAGCTTTCGAACGAGAGCTGAGCGAAATGTAGGTTAAGCCTTGGAAGTTGGGTCCATTGCCTGCAGCAGCTCGCCGAGGCTGGAGCACTGGGGGGATGGCTGCTCCCAGGAAAGGTTACTTATTTATTGATACTGTGTCACATTTCCCTCAGCGACTGCCAGCCCGGAATGGCTGTGAGTTTGGGCTCTTCTCAGTGGGGGATTGGAGAAGGTTTTTGGCTGTAATTAGAAGTGGGAGAAAAATCCTGCTAAATAAAAGCCTCACCTCTGTCCCCCCTAAGTTATCCCCGTTTGTCCCAGCTTGGAGCTGCGCAGAAGTCCGGCAGGGGAAATGACATCAGGGATACAGCTGTCAGTTCCAAGGCAGAGAGAGAAGATGTAGCAGCCAAGGGCAGGGCAGGGGGAAAGGTTTCAGAAAGCATTTCTGTGGTGTAATGAATGCCAATTTCTGCTTGCCCAGGGAGAAGAGGACGAACTCCCAGCCATTCAGGCCTGACAGTCCCCTGCAGCGAGAGCATCCACTGGAAGAGTTCAGGGTCGAAGACAAGGCTGAGGGAAAATCCAGGCTATTTATAAGGGATGATGAGAGGTGGGTCCAGGGTGAGAATCCAGTGGGTAAAGGGAAAAGTGGTGTAAGGGAGGAGTAATACAGGGCAGGGGCCGATAAGGTAGGATGGGTGGAACAGTGCAGTGAACATAAACCAATGGGGGGGGGGGGGGGGGCGGGGTACAAGGATACAAGAACTTTCCAGAGCTGGGAGGAGACAAGGGATGACATAACTGGGAATAGAGGCAACCAATGGGAAATGAGGGTTATAAAGCTTTACCTTAAAGCTTTACCATAAAGAATTTTTAAAACCTTTGACAACCTTCTTAGGAGCTATTCTAAACTTAAACAAATGCCCTCCAAGGTCTGGGGCCATGGGCCGACTCCTCACCCAAAACACTGGTCTGGCTTGGGACGTCAGTCAGTCCGATTCCTACACTGGGCCTCTGCATGATATTCACCCAGAAGCTGCCTTTCAAGGACTGAAGTGGAACAAAAGGTATAAAAGAAATGTCATTCCCAGATGGAAAACAGTTTCATTTCTCTTGTGTCTGCTTTTTTTTTTTTTTTTTTTTTTTTACAGTTACCTCAAAATTCCCGGATCCAGAACAGCTGCTCTGAGTTTTGGAAGAGATTCCAAAGCAGGATACAGTAGGTTTCAAAGTACACCTTGGAAAATCAATCATTTGTCTGCAGCATGCAGCATGTAGGTGTGATGTCTGTAACTGGTCTTAGTTGATGCAGAGGTACTTGGAAACAAATGTTTAATCTTTCATCTCTCCCCACCTGCATTCTTCCTCAGTGTACTTTTTATTCAGCAGGACTCGGATGAGAGAGAGAGAGAGAGAGAGAGAGAGAGGAACTCTCTTCACATCAGCGTCAAAGGAAAAAGTGTTCAGCGACTTACAGTCCTAGTGACTGTTCTGTGTAAAAGCAGGATTGTTTTGCCATCAGACCTTGCGTGCCGTACCAGTCTGTGCGTTAACAGGTGTCTAAGAAAGGTCAAAAGGGAATAACTCCATGTCGTTCACTGGTGTGAATCTTGGTGGGGAGCAGAGCCGAGAGTGAACTGCAGTGAGGGGGAGGTTACTGAAGCCCCAGTTTGTTTCCAGTGAGCGTGGTGTTGTGGTGTTCAAAGTTACAGGTGCCTGCTGGCCTGGAGCTGGATACTTCTGCCTCTGCTTTCTTTGGGGGTTGATGATTCCTTATGTTTATGTTGGCGTGCCAGACAAATTGTTAAAGGTATTTCCATCAGACCTGCTTTGAATGTGTTACCCCTTCATTTAATTAAAAGAAAAAAAGCCCTGCTCCATCACTGCTGCTGTGATGTGTGACAAAAGCCCATCTTCCCTCCCCTGGGAACAGGTGAGAGATGGAACTAAACCCCAAAGGATTTTCTGCTCACTGATGGCACGTGAGTTTTCTTGGGAATTCTCTGCCAAATGTGGTCAGTTGTTTTTGAATGTGGTCATGCGGGGAGTCGAACGTGCCAGCCCAGATCTGCAAACATGCAGTGCCAGAAGGAGAACCTTTGAAATGTCACCTGGGATGTGTTCCACTGACTCACAAGTGGGTGCTGTGCCCAGGTCCCCTGTCCAAATCCTGGGTGGGCAGAAGCCAGGACTGCACATTGCTCGTGATATGAATTCAGTTTTGGGGAGGTGAAATACAAATGAGATGCCAGGGAGGGAATGTCTTCTAACTGTATATATTTTTGTCCTAGAGGAGCCCTGCCCAGTGTGACTGCTGCCCAGTGCTGCTCCCTGACTGCACGCTCTCTTGGTGAGCCTCTGTCCTGCTGGCCGTGCCTTTTCTGTCCCCGTCCCCGTGCCGCTCCTTGCCCGTCTTTACCCTCCCGAGCACGTGGCGTGGTCGATTCCTGTCTCCCGGTCCTGGTTTCCCTTTTTGTCTCTGTGTCCCGGCGTCCTTGCTGTGTGTTTGGGACTCCGTCTTTTTGTCTGTCCTTCTCCGTGCCTCACTCGTTTTCCCGTTCTGTTCCCTGTGGCTCTGTGGTGCTCCCCGGGCCATTGTTTCCCCCGGGATCCTTGTGTCCCGTTCGCTGCCCCTGTTCTTTTTTAATCCCTCTCTCGTGCTGCCCATCTAGCATCCCTTTTTTGTGGTTTTGTTTTTTTTTTTTTTTTTTTCTCCATTTCAGCCTGCACCCCGATCTTCATTTTCTTTCTTGTGCCCTCTCTGCTGCCACTCTCTGCCTCGTGTTCTCTGTGTGTGCGGGGCTGGGGAGGAACTTTAGCCCTCCTGGGGGCTGCCCCTCCCCCCCCCCCCTTTCCTTGTGCCAGCTGGGTCCCTTTTTGGGGGCATGGACCCGTGGGAAGGGTTCCCATCAAGGGCCGTGCTGCCGTCCAGGGCAGCTGGAGCGGTTCTGTGCCTTCATTTTGGTGGTGATGAAAGAAGGCTGAGGGGGGGACGGGGTGGAGAGTCGGGGGGCTCCGATGTATTTCGGGGCAGCCCGAGGTCCCCGGCAGAGGGAGCCACGCTGCGGCGCAGGAGCAGGGGAGTGGGGAATGGTGTGGGGGGGGCCGTGCTGGGTGCCCCTCCCCCAGAGGGACCCACGGGTGCCAGGACATTCCCCGGGAGGGGTGGCCGTAGAATACATGAAAAATTTTTTTGTTTGTTTTCATTTCGTTAGAGGGAGGCTTTCTTTACTTTTGGCTGGGGTTTATTTTGGTGCATTCATTCAGGGGGATTTCCTGAAGGGATGGATCTTGTTGTTTCATCCCCCCCCCTCCCCCCATCCCTTGTCTGTCTGTCTGTCTGTCTGTCTGTCTGTCTGTCCGTCCCCAAATCGCCGCAGCCCCGGGCTGAGCTCGGCGGCAGTGCTGCCGCCTTGTGGGCACAGCGCGGTACTGCAGCCGTCGCCTGTCTCGGATCCAGCCCCACAGCGAGCAGTCCGGAGCAGAAGTGTGAAAGCTGGGATCCTTTGACTTCTGCAGGGGACTTCATTTTCTTTTCCTCTTCTTCTCTTCCAGGACCGGAGAAATGGTTCCACTCCTCCCATCTTTGCCAACAGCTGTGCTGTTGGAGGAGCCAGAGCCAAGGTGCCTTCAGCACCAGGGCTCTGCACTGGAGGGCTCCCGGTCCTGACCGCGCAGGGTTCCCCTTTTCCTCCCCGCTGGGATGAAGTGTCTATGGAATCTGGGATCTGGGTGAAACTGCAGCTCTGCTGGTATGCAGGGACGTGAGGTTCCGGGGGACTGCGTTTCCCTGTGGCTTTCCAGGTCGGCAGGAGCCGGAGGAAATGGGGTGCCAGAGCCGTGCCCCATCAGGCCGTGTTTGCCTCTGAGGAACAGAGAGTCCGGGCTGAGGTGAGATTGCCAGGAGTGCTTGGATGGATGAGCCGTGCGGGGAACGGGGAGCTCGGAATCGCAGCTGCTGCTGAATCCGTTGCCTTAGGTCTGCTCCGTCTGTGTCTGTGCCAAGTGGGATTTGTGCTGGGGAGAGAGGTGCTGTGGGGAGCCAGAGGTGAAGTAAATCCTCTGTGGGGATGGGCAGCGAAGGACTGAGTAGCAGGGAAAGGAGAGGATTTCTAAAGGATACGACTGTTTCTGCCAAGAGCGGGGTGGAGCAGCGATGGGGGTGGTTGGGTTTGGCCTGGGCTCTGTTATTCTTGGTGCAATTTTAAAATTCTGTCGTGTGATTTACTGTCCGGGAGCTTTCGAACGAGAGCTGAGCGAAATGTAGGTTAAGCCTTGGAAGTTGGGTCCATTGCCTGCAGCAGCTCGCCGAGGCTGGAGCACTGGGGGGATGGCTGCTCCCAGGAAAGGTTACTTATTTATTGATACTGTGTCACATTTCCCTCAGCGACTGCCAGCCCGGAATGGCTGTGAGTTTGGGCTCTTCTCAGTGGGGGATTGGAGAAGGTTTTGGCTGTAATTAGAAGTGGGAGAAAAATCCTGCTAAATAAAAGCCTCACCTCTGTCCCCCCTAAGTTATCCCCGTTTGTCCCAGCTTGGAGCTGCGCAGAAGTCCGGCAGGGGAAATGACATCAGGGATACAGCTGTCAGTTCCAAGGCAGAGAGAGAAGATGTAGCAGCCAAGGGCAGGGCAGGGGGAAAGGTTTCAGAAAGCATTTCTGTGGTGTAATGAATGCCAATTTCTGCTTGCCCAGGGAGAAGAGGACGAACTCCCAGCCATTCAGGCCTGACAGTCCCCTGCAGCGAGAGCATCCACTGGAAGAGTTCAGGGTCGAAGACAAGGCTGAGGGAAAATCCAGGCTATTTATAAGGGATGATGAGAGGTGGGTCCAGGGTGAGAATCCAGTGGGTAAAGGGAAAAGTGGTGTAAGGGAGGAGTAATACAGGGCAGGGGCCGATAAGGTAGGATGGGTGGAACAGTGCAGTGAACATAAACCAATGGGGGGGGGGGGGGGCGGGGTACAAGGATACAAGAACTTTCCAGAGCTGGGAGGAGACAAGGGATGACATAACTGGGAATAGAGGCAACCAATGGGAAATGAGGGTTATAAAGCTTTACCTTAAAGCTTTACCATAAAGAATTTTTAAAACCTTTGACAACCTTCTTAGGAGCTATTCTAAACTTAAACAAATGCCCTCCAAGGTCTGGGGCCATGGGCCGACTCCTCACCCAAAACACTGGTCTGGCTTGGGACGTCAGTCAGTCCGATTCCTACACTGGGCCTCTGCATGATATTCACCCAGAAGCTGCCTTTCAAGGACTGAAGTGGAACAAAAGGTATAAAAGAAATGTCATTCCCAGATGGAAAACAGTTTCATTTCTCTTGTGTCTGCTTTTTTTTTTTTTTTTTTTTTTTTTACAGTTACCTCAAAATTCCCGGATCCAGAACAGCTGCTCTGAGTTTTGGAAGAGATTCCAAAGCAGGATACAGTAGGTTTCAAAGTACACCTTGGAAAATCAATCATTTGTCTGCAGCATGCAGCATGTAGGTGTGATGTCTGTAACTGGTCTTAGTTGATGCAGAGGTACTTGGAAACAAATGTTTAATCTTTCATCTCTCCCCACCTGCATTCTTCCTCAGTGTACTTTTTATTCAGCAGGACTCGGATGAGAGAGAGAGAGAGAGAGAGAGAGAGAGGAACTCTCTTCACATCAGCGTCAAAGGAAAAAGTGTTCAGCGACTTACAGTCCTAGTGACTGTTCTGTGTAAAAGCAGGATTGTTTTGCCATCAGACCTTGCGTGCCGTACCAGTCTGTGCGTTAACAGGTGTCTAAGAAAGGTCAAAAGGGAATAACTCCATGTCGTTCACTGGTGTGAATCTTGGTGGGGAGCAGAGCCGAGAGTGAACTGCAGTGAGGGGGAGGTTACTGAAGCCCCAGTTTGTTTCCAGTGAGCGTGGTGTTGTGGTGTTCAAAGTTACAGGTGCCTGCTGGCCTGGAGCTGGATACTTCTGCCTCTGCTTTCTTTGGGGGTTGATGATTCCTTATGTTTATGTTGGCGTGCCAGACAAATTGTTAAAGGTATTTCCATCAGACCTGCTTTGAATGTGTTACCCCTTCATTTAATTAAAAGAAAAAAAGCCCTGCTCCATCACTACTGCTGTGATGTGTGACAAAAGCCCATCTTCCCTCCCCTGGGAACAGGTGAGAGATGGAACTAAACCCCAAAGGATTTTCTGCTCACTGATGGCACGTGAGTTTTCTTGGGAATTCTCTGCCAAATGTGGTCAGTTGTTTTTGAATGTGGCCATGCGGGGAGTCGAACGTGCCAGCCCAGATCTGCAAACATGCAGTGCCAGAAGGAGAACCTTTGAAATGTCACCTGGGATGTGTTCCACTGACTCACACGTGGGTGCTGTGCCCAGGTCCCCTGTCCAAATCCTGGGCGGGCAGAAGCCAGGACTGCACATTGCTCGTGATATGAATTCAGTTTTGGGGAGGTGAAATACAAATGAGATGCCAGGGAGGGAATGTCTTCTAACTGTATATATTTTTGTCCTAGAGGAGCCCTGCCCAGTGTGACTGCTGCCCAGTGCTGCTCCCTGACTGCACGCTCTCTTGGTGAGCCTCTGTCCTGCTGGCCGTGCCTTTTCTGTCCCCGTCCCCGTGCCGCTCCTTGCCCGTCTTTACCCTCCCGAGCACGTGGCGTGGTCGATTCCTGTCTCCCGGTCCTGGTTTCCCTTTTTGTCTCTGTGTCCCGGCGTCCTTGCTGTGTGTTTGGGACTCCGTCTTTTTGTCTGTCCTTCTCCGTGCCTCACTCGTGTTCCCGTTCTGTTCCCTGTGGCTCTGTGGTGCTCCCCGTGCCATTGTTTCCCCCGGGATCCTTGTGTCCCGTTCGCTGCCCCTGTTCTTTTTTAATCCCTCTCTCGTGCTGCCCATCTAGCATCCCTTATTGTGGTTTTGTTTTTTTTTTTTTTTTTTTCTCCATTTCAGCCTGCACCCCGATCTTCATTTTCTTTCTTGTGCCCTCTCTGCTGCCACTCTCTGCCTCGTGTTCTCTGTGTGTGCGGGGCTGGGGAGGAACTTTAGCCCTCCTGGGGGCTGCCCCTCCCCCCCCCCCCTTTCCTTGTGCCAGCTGGGTCCCTTTTTGGGGGCATGGACCCGTGGGAAGGGTTCCCATCAAGGGCCGTGCTGCCGTCCAGGGCAGCTGGAGCGGTTCTGTGCCTTCATTTTGGTGGTGATGAAAGAAGGCTGAGGGGGGGACGGGGTGGAGAGTCGGGGGGCTCCGATGTATTTCGGGGCAGCCCGAGGTCCCCGGCAGAGGGAGCCACGCTGCAGCGCAGGAGCAGGGGAGTGGGGAATGGTGTGGGGGGGGCCGTGCTGGGTGCCCCTCCCCCAGAGGGACCCACGGGTGCCAGGACATTCCCCGGGAGGGGTGGCCGTAGAATACATGAAAAATTTTTTTGTTTGTTTTCATTTCGTTAGAGGGAGGCTTTCTTTACTTTTGGCTGGGGTTTATTTTGGTGCATTCATTCAGGGGGATTTCCTGAAGGGATGGATCTTGTTGTTTCATCCCCCCCCCTCCCCCCATCCCTTGTCTGTCTGTCTGTCTGTCTGTCTGTCTGTCTGTCCGTCCCCAAATCGCCGCAGGCCCGGGCTGAGCTCGGCGGCAGTGCTGCCGCCTTGTGGGCACAGCGCGGTACTGCAGCCGTCGCCTGTCTCGGATCCAGCCCCACAGCGAGCAGTCCGGAGCAGAAGTGTGAAAGCTGGGATCCTTTGACTTCTGCAGGGGACTTCATTTTCTTTTCCTCTTCTTCTCTTCCAGGACCGGAGAAATGGTTCCACTCCTCCCATCTTTGCCAACAGCTGTGCTGTTGGAGGAGCCAGAGCCAAGGTGCCTTCAGCACCAGGGCTCTGCACTGGAGGGCTCCCGGTCCTGACCGCGCAGGGTTCCCCTTTTCCTCCCCGCTGGGATGAAGTGTCTATGGAATCTGGGATCTGGGTGAAACTGCAGCTCTGCTGGTATGCAGGGACGTGAGGTTCCGGGGGACTGCGTTTCCCTGTGGCTTTCCAGGTCGGCAGGAGCCGGAGGAAATGGGGTGCCAGAGCCGTGCCCCATCAGGCCGTGTTTGCCTCTGAGGAACAGAGAGTCCGGGCTGAGGTGAGATTGCCAGGAGTGCTTGGATGGATGAGCCGTGCGGGGAACGGGGAGCTCGGAATCGCAGCTGCTGCTGAATCCGTTGCCTTAGGTCTGCTCCGTCTGTGTCTGTGCCAAGTGGGATTTGTGCTGGGGAGAGAGGTGCTGTGGGGAGCCAGAGGTGAAGTAAATCCTCTGTGGGGATGGGCAGCGAAGGACTGAGTAGCAGGGAAAGGAGAGGATTTCTAAAGGATACGACTGTTTCTGCCAAGAGCGGGGTGGAGCAGCGATGGGGGTGGTTGGGTTTGGCCTGGGCTCTGTTATTCTTGGTGCAATTTTAAAATTCTGTCGTGTGATTTACTGTCCGGGAGCTTTCGAACGAGAGCTGAGCGAAATGTAGGTTAAGCCTTGGAAGTTGGGTCCATTGCCTGCAGCAGCTCGCCGAGGCTGGAGCACTGGGGGGATGGCTGCTCCCAGGAAAGGTTACTTATTTATTGATACTGTGTCACATTTCCCTCAGCGACTGCCAGCCCGGAATGGCTGTGAGTTTGGGCTCTTCTCAGTGGGGGATTGGAGAAGGTTTTGGCTGTAATTAGAAGTGGGAGAAAAATCCTGCTAAATAAAAGCCTCACCTCTGTCCCCCCTAAGTTATCCCCGTTTGTCCCAGCTTGGAGCTGCGCAGAAGTCCGGCAGGGGAAATGACATCAGGGATACAGCTGTCAGTTCCAAGGCAGAGAGAGAAGATGTAGCAGCCAAGGGCAGGGCAGGGGGAAAGGTTTCAGAAAGCATTTCTGTGGTGTAATGAATGCCAATTTCTGCTTGCCCAGGGAGAAGAGGACGAACTCCCAGCCATTCAGGCCTGACAGTCCCCTGCAGCGAGAGCATCCACTGGAAGAGTTCAGGGTCGAAGACAAGGCTGAGGGAAAATCCAGGCTATTTATAAGGGATGATGAGAGGTGGGTCCAGGGTGAGAATCCAGTGGGTAAAGGGAAAAGTGGTGTAAGGGAGGAGTAATACAGGGCAGGGGCCGATAAGGTAGGATGGGTGGAACAGTGCAGTGAACATAAACCAATGGGGGGGGGGGGGGGGGGCGGGGTACAAGGATACAAGAACTTTCCAGAGCTGGGAGGAGACAAGGGATGACATAACTGGGAATAGAGGCAACCAATGGGAAATGAGGGTTATAAAGCTTTACCTTAAAGCTTTACCATAAAGAATTTTTAAAACCTTTGACAACCTTCTTAGGAGCTATTCTAAACTTAAACAAATGCCCTCCAAGGTCTGGGGCCATGGGCCGACTCCTCACCCAAAACACTGGTCTGGCTTGGGACGTCAGTCAGTCCGATTCCTACACTGGGCCTCTGCATGATATTCACCCAGAAGCTGCCTTTCAAGGACTGAAGTGGAACAAAAGGTATAAAAGAAATGTCATTCCCAGATGGAAAACAGTTTCATTTCTCTTGTGTCTGCTTTTTTTTTTTTTTTTTTTTTTTTTTACAGTTACCTCAAAATTCCCGGATCCAGAACAGCTGCTCTGAGTTTTGGAAGAGATTCCAAAGCAGGATACAGTAGGTTTCAAAGTACACCTTGGAAAATCAATCATTTGTCTGCAGCATGCAGCATGTAGGTGTGATGTCTGTAACTGGTCTTAGTTGATGCAGAGGTACTTGGAAACAAATGTTTAATCTTTCATCTCTCCCCACCTGCATTCTTCCTCAGTGTACTTTTTATTCAGCAGGACTCGGATGAGAGAGAGAGAGAGAGAGAGAGAGAGAGGAACTCTCTTCACATCAGCGTCAAAGGAAAAAGTGTTCAGCGACTTACAGTCCTAGTGACTGTTCTGTGTAAAAGCAGGATTGTTTTGCCATCAGACCTTGCGTGCCGTACCAGTCTGTGCGTTAACAGGTGTCTAAGAAAGGTCAAAAGGGAATAACTCCATGTCGTTCACTGGTGTGAATCTTGGTGGGGAGCAGAGCCGAGAGTGAACTGCAGTGAGGGGGAGGTTACTGAAGCCCCAGTTTGTTTCCAGTGAGCGTGGTGTTGTGGTGTTCAAAGTTACAGGTGCCTGCTGGCCTGGAGCTGGATACTTCTGCCTCTGCTTTCTTTGGGGGTTGATGATTCCTTATGTTTATGTTGGCGTGCCAGACAAATTGTTAAAGGTATTTCCATCAGACCTGCTTTGAATGTGTTACCCCTTCATTTAATTAAAAGAAAAAAAGCCCTGCTCCATCACTACTGCTGTGATGTGTGACAAAAGCCCATCTTCCCTCCCCTGGGAACAGGTGAGAGATGGAACTAAACCCCAAAGGATTTTCTGCTCACTGATGGCACGTGAGTTTTCTTGGGAATTCTCTGCCAAATGTGGTCAGTTGTTTTTGAATGTGGCCATGCGGGGAGTCGAACGTGCCAGCCCAGATCTGCAAACATGCAGTGCCAGAAGGAGAACCTTTGAAATGTCACCTGGGATGTGTTCCACTGACTCACACGTGGGTGCTGTGCCCAGGTCCCCTGTCCAAATCCTGGGCGGGCAGAAGCCAGGACTGCACATTGCTCGTGATATGAATTCAGTTTTGGGGAGGTGAAATACAAATGAGATGCCAGGGAGGGAATGTCTTCTAACTGTATATATTTTTGTCCTAGAGGAGCCCTGCCCAGTGTGACTGCTGCCCAGTGCTGCTCCCTGACTGCACGCTCTCTTGGTGAGCCTCTGTCCTGCTGGCCGTGCCTTTTCTGTCCCCGTCCCCGTGCCGCTCCTTGCCCGTCTTTACCCTCCCGAGCACGTGGCGTGGTCGATTCCTGTCTCCCGGTCCTGGTTTCCCTTTTTGTCTCTGTGTCCCGGCGTCCTTGCTGTGTGTTTGGGACTCCGTCTTTTTGTCTGTCCTTCTCCGTGCCTCACTCGTGTTCCCGTTCTGTTCCCTGTGGCTCTGTGGTGCTCCCCGTGCCATTGTTTCCCCCGGGATCCTTGTGTCCCGTTCGCTGCCCCTGTTCTTTTTTAATCCCTCTCTCGTGCTGCCCATCTAGCATCCCTTATTGTGGTTTTGTTTTTTTTTTTTTTTTTTTCTCCATTTCAGCCTGCACCCCGATCTTCATTTTCTTTCTTGTGCCCTCTCTGCTGCCACTCTCTGCCTCGTGTTCTCTGTGTGTGCGGGGCTGGGGAGGAACTTTAGCCCTCCTGGGGGCTGCCCCTGCCCCCCCCCCCCTTTCCTTGTGCCAGCTGGGTCCCTTTTTGGGGGCATGGACCCGTGGGAAGGGTTCCCATCAAGGGCCGTGCTGCCGTCCAGGGCAGCTGGAGCGGTTCTGTGCCTTCATTTTGGTGGTGATGAAAGAAGGCTGAGGGGGGGACGGGGTGGAGAGTCGGGGGGCTCCGATGTATTTCGGGGCAGCCCGAGGTCCCCGGCAGAGGGAGCCACGCTGCAGCGCAGGAGCAGGGGAGTGGGGAATGGTGTGGGGGGGGCCGTGCTGGGTGCCCCTTCCCCAGAGGGACCCACGGGTGCCAGGACATTCCCCGGGAGGGGTGGCCGTAGAATACATGAAAAATTTTTTTGTTTGTTTTCATTTCGTTAGAGGGAGGCTTTCTTTACTTTTGGCTGGGGTTTATTTTGGTGCATTCATTCAGGGGGATTTCCTGAAGGGATGGATCTTGTTGTTTCATCCCCCCCCCTCCCCCCATCCCTTGTCTGTCTGTCTGTCTGTCTGTCTGTCTGTCTGTCCGTCCCCAAATCGCCGCAGGCCCGGGCTGAGCTCGGCGGCAGTGCTGCCGCCTTGTGGGCACAGCGCGGTACTGCAGCCGTCGCCTGTCTCGGATCCAGCCCCACAGCGAGCAGTCCGGAGCAGAAGTGTGAAAGCTGGGATCCTTTGACTTCTGCAGGGGACTTCATTTTCTTTTCCTCTTCTTCTCTTCCAGGACCGGAGAAATGGTTCCACTCCTCCCATCTTTGCCAACAGCTGTGCTGTTGGAGGAGCCAGAGCCAAGGTGCCTTCAGCACCAGGGCTCTGCACTGGAGGGCTCCCGGTCCTGACCGCGCAGGGTTCCCCTTTTCCTCCCCGCTGGGATGAAGTGTCTATGGAATCTGGGATCTGGGTGAAACTGCAGCTCTGCTGGTATGCAGGGACGTGAGGTTCCGGGGGACTGCGTTTCCCTGTGGCTTTCCAGGTCGGCAGGAGCCGGAGGAAATGGGGTGCCAGAGCCGTGCCCCATCAGGCCGTGTTTGCCTCTGAGGAACAGAGAGTCCGGGCTGAGGTGAGATTGCCAGGAGTGCTTGGATGGATGAGCCGTGCGGGGAACGGGGAGCTCGGAATCGCAGCTGCTGCTGAATCCGTTGCCTTAGGTCTGCTCCGTCTGTGTCTGTGCCAAGTGGGATTTGTGCTGGGGAGAGAGGTGCTGTGGGGAGCCAGAGGTGAAGTAAATCCTCTGTGGGGATGGGCAGCGAAGGACTGAGTAGCAGGGAAAGGAGAGGATTTCTAAAGGATACGACTGTTTCTGCCAAGAGCGGGGTGGAGCAGCGATGGGGGTGGTTGGGTTTGGCCTGGGCTCTGTTATTCTTGGTGCAATTTTAAAATTCTGTCGTGTGATTTACTGTCCGGGAGCTTTCGAACGAGAGCTGAGCGAAATGTAGGTTAAGCCTTGGAAGTTGGGTCCATTGCCTGCAGCAGCTCGCCGAGGCTGGAGCACTGGGGGGATGGCTGCTCCCAGGAAAGGTTACTTATTTATTGATACTGTGTCACATTTCCCTCAGCGACTGCCAGCCCGGAATGGCTGTGAGTTTGTGCTCTTCTCAGTGGGGGATTGGAGAAGGTTTTGGCTGTAATTAGAAGTGGGAGAAAAATCCTGCTAAATAAAAGCCTCACCTCTGTCCCCCCTAAGTTATCCCCGTTTGTCCCAGCTTGGAGCTGCGCAGAAGTCCGGCAGGGGAAATGACATCAGGGATACAGCTGTCAGTTCCAAGGCAGAGAGAGAAGATGTAGCAGCCAAGGGCAGGGCAGGGGGAAAGGTTTCAGAAAGCATTTCTGTGGTGTAATGAATGCCAATTTCTGCTTGCCCAGGGAGAAGAGGACGAACTCCCAGCCATTCAGGCCTGACAGTCCCCTGCAGCGAGAGCATCCACTGGAAGAGTTCAGGGTCGAAGACAAGGCTGAGGGAAAATCCAGGCTATTTATAAGGGATGATGAGAGGTGGGTCCAGGGTGAGAATCCAGTGGGTAAAGGGAAAAGTGGTGTAAGGGAGGAGTAATACAGGGCAGGGGCCGATAAGGTAGGATGGGTGGAACAGTGCAGTGAACATAAACCAATGGGGGGGGGGGGGGGGGCGGGGTACAAGGATACAAGAACTTTCCAGAGCTGGGAGGAGACAAGGGATGACATAACTGGGAATAGAGGCAACCAATGGGAAATGAGGGTTATAAAGCTTTACCTTAAAGCTTTACCATAAAGAATTTTTAAAACCTTTGACAACCTTCTTAGGAGCTATTCTAAACTTAAACAAATGCCCTCCAAGGTCTGGGGCCATGGGCCGACTCCTCACCCAAAACACTGGTCTGGCTTGGGACGTCAGTCAGTCCGATTCCTACACTGGGCCTCTGCATGATATTCACCCAGAAGCTGCCTTTCAAGGACTGAAGTGGAACAAAAGGTATAAAAGAAATGTCATTCCCAGATGGAAAACAGTTTCATTTCTCTTGTGTCTGCTTTTTTTTTTTTTTTTTTTTTTTTTTTACAGTTACCTCAAAATTCCCGGATCCAGAACAGCTGCTCTGAGTTTTGGAAGAGATTCCAAAGCAGGATACAGTAGGTTTCAAAGTACACCTTGGAAAATCAATCATTTGTCTGCAGCATGCAGCATGTAGGTGTGATGTCTGTAACTGGTCTTAGTTGATGCAGAGGTACTTGGAAACAAATGTTTAATCTTTCATCTCTCCCCACCTGCATTCTTCCTCAGTGTACTTTTTATTCAGCAGGACTCGGATGAGAGAGAGAGAGAGAGAGAGAGAGAGAGGAACTCTCTTCACATCAGCGTCAAAGGAAAAAGTGTTCAGCGACTTACAGTCCTAGTGACTGTTCTGTGTAAAAGCAGGATTGTTTTGCCATCAGACCTTGCGTGCCGTACCAGTCTGTGCGTTAACAGGTGTCTAAGAAAGGTCAAAAGGGAATAACTCCATGTCGTTCACTGGTGTGAATCTTGGTGGGGAGCAGAGCCGAGAGTGAACTGCAGTGAGGGGGAGGTTACTGAAGCCCCAGTTTGTTTCCAGTGAGCGTGGTGTTGTGGTGTTCAAAGTTACAGGTGCCTGCTGGCCTGGAGCTGGATACTTCTGCCTCTGCTTTCTTTGGGGGTTGATGATTCCTTATGTTTATGTTGGCGTGCCAGACAAATTGTTAAAGGTATTTCCATCAGACCTGCTTTGAATGTGTTACCCCTTCATTTAATTAAAAGAAAAAAAGCCCTGCTCCATCACTGCTGCTGTGATGTGTGACAAAAGCCCATCTTCCCTCCCCTGGGAACAGGTGAGAGATGGAACTAAACCCCAAAGGATTTTCTGCTCACTGATGGCACGTGAGTTTTCTTGGGAATTCTCTGCCAAATGTGGTCAGTTGTTTTTGAATGTGGCCATGCGGGGAGTCGAACGTGCCCGTCCAGATCTGCAAACATGCAGTGCCAGAAGGAGAACCTTTGAAATGTCACCTGGGATGTGTTCCACTGACTCACACGTGGGTGCTGTGCCCAGGTCCCCTGTCCAAATCCTGGGCGGGCAGAAGCCAGGACTGCACATTGCTCGTGATATGAATTCAGTTTTGGGGAGGTGAAATACAAATGAGATGCCAGGGAGGGAATGTCTTCTAACTGTATATATTTTTGTCCTAGAGGAGCCCTGCCCAGTGTGACTGCTGCCCAGTGCTGCTCCCTGACTGCACGCTCTCTTGGTGAGCCTCTGTCCTGCTGGCCGTGCCTTTTCTGTCCCCGTCCCCGTGCCGCTCCTTGCCCGTCTTTACCCTCCCGAGAACGTGGCGTGGTCGATTCCTGTCTCCCGGTCCTGGTTTCCCTTTTTGTCTCTGTGTCCCGGCGTCCTTGCTGTGTGTTTGGGACTCCGTCTTTTTGTCTGTCCTTCTCCGTGCCTCACTCGTGTTCCCGTTCTGTTCCCTGTGGCTCTGTGGTGCTCCCCGTGCCATTGTTTCCCCCGGGATCCTTGTGTCCCGTTCGCTGCCCCTGTTCTTTTTTAATCCCTCTCTCGTGCTGCCCATCTAGCATCCCTTTTTTGTGGTTTTGTTTTTTTGTTTTTTTTTTCCTCCATTTCAGCCTGCACCCCGATCTTCATTTTCTTTCTTGTGCCCTCTCTGCTGCCACTCTCTGCCTCGTGTTCTCTGTGTGTGCGGGGCTGGGGAGGAACTTTAGCCCTCCTGGGGGCTGCCCCTCCCCCCCCCCCCTTTCCTTGTGCCAGCTGGGTCCCTTTTTGGGGGCATGGACCCGTGGGAAGGGTTCCCATCAAGGGCCGTGCTGCCGTCCAGGGCAGCTGGAGCGGTTCTGTGCCTTCATTTTGGTGGTGATGAAAGAAGGCTGAGGGGGGGACGGGGTGGAGAGTCGGGGGGCTCCGATGTATTTCGGGGCAGCCCGAGGTCCCCGGCAGAGGGAGCCACGCTGCAGCGCAGGAGCAGGGGAGTGGGGAATGGTGTGGGGGGGGCCGTGCTGGGTGCCCCTTCCCCAGAGGGACCCACGGGTGCCAGGACATTCCCCGGGAGGGGTGGCCGTAGAATACATGAAAAATTTTTTTGTTTGTTTTCATTTCGTTAGAGGGAGGCTTTCTTTACTTTTGGCTGGGGTTTATTTTGGTGCATTCATTCAGGGGGATTTCCTGAAGGGATGGATCTTGTTGTTTCATCCCCCCCCCTCCCCCCATCCCTTGTCTGTCTGTCTGTCTGTCTGTCTGTCTGTCTGTCTGTCCGTCCCCAAATCGCCGCAGGCCCGGGCTGAGCTCGGCGGCAGTGCTGCCGCCTTGTGGGCACAGCGCGGTACTGCAGCCGTCGCCTGTCTCGGATCCAGCCCCACAGCGAGCAGTCCGGAGCAGAAGTGTGAAAGCTGGGATCCTTTGACTTCTGCAGGGGACTTCATTTTCTTTTCCTCTTCTTCTCTTCCAGGACCGGAGAAATGGTTCCACTCCTCCCATCTTTGCCAACAGCTGTGCTGTTGGAGGAGCCAGAGCCAAGGTGCCTTCAGCACCAGGGCTCTGCACTGGAGGGCTCCCGGTCCTGACCGCGCAGGGTTCCCCTTTTCCTCCCCGCTGGGATGAAGTGTCTATGGAATCTGGGATCTGGGTGAAACTGCAGCTCTGCTGGTATGCAGGGACGTGAGGTTCCGGGGGACTGCGTTTCCCTGTGGCTTTCCAGGTCGGCAGGAGCCGGAGGAAATGGGGTGCCAGAGCCGTGCCCCATCAGGCCGTGTTTGCCTCTGAGGAACAGAGAGTCCGGGCTGAGGTGAGATTGCCAGGAGTGCTTGGATGGATGAGCCGTGCGGGGAACGGGGAGCTCGGAATCGCAGCTGCTGCTGAATCCGTTGCCTTAGGTCTGCTCCGTCTGTGTCTGTGCCAAGTGGGATTTGTGCTGGGGAGAGAGGTGCTGTGGGGAGCCAGAGGTGAAGTAAATCCTCTGTGGGGATGGGCAGCGAAGGACTGAGTAGCAGGGAAAGGAGAGGATTTCTAAAGGATACGACTGTTTCTGCCAAGAGCGGGGTGGAGCAGCGATGGGGGTGGTTGGGTTTGGCCTGGGCTCTGTTATTCTTGGTGCAATTTTAAAATTCTGTCGTGTGATTTACTGTCCGGGAGCTTTCGAACGAGAGCTGAGCGAAATGTAGGTTAAGCCTTGGAAGTTGGGTCCATTGCCTGCAGCAGCTCGCCGAGGCTGGAGCACTGGGGGGATGGCTGCTCCCAGGAAAGGTTACTTATTTATTGATACTGTGTCACATTTCCCTCAGCGACTGCCAGCCCGGAATGGCTGTGAGTTTGGGCTCTTCTCAGTGGGGGATTGGAGAAGGTTTTGGCTGTAATTAGAAGTGGGAGAAAAATCCTGCTAAATAAAAGCCTCACCTCTGTCCCCCCTAAGTTATCCCCGTTTGTCCCAGCTTGGAGCTGCGCAGAAGTCCGGCAGGGGAAATGACATCAGGGATACAGCTGTCAGTTCCAAGGCAGAGAGAGAAGATGTAGCAGCCAAGGGCAGGGCAGGGGGAAAGGTTTCAGAAAGCATTTCTGTGGTGTAATGAATGCCAATTTCTGCTTGCCCAGGGAGAAGAGGACGAACTCCCAGCCATTCAGGCCTGACAGTCCCCTGCAGCGAGAGCATCCACTGGAAGAGTTCAGGGTCGAAGACAAGGCTGAGGGAAAATCCAGGCTATTTATAAGGGATGATGAGAGGTGGGTCCAGGGTGAGAATCCAGTGGGTAAAGGGAAAAGTGGTGTAAGGGAGGAGTAATACAGGGCAGGGGCCGATAAGGTAGGATGGGTGGAACAGTGCAGTGAACATAAACCAATGGGGGGGGGGGGGGGGGGGCGGGGTACAAGGATACAAGAACTTTCCAGAGCTGGGAGGAGACAAGGGATGACATAACTGGGAATAGAGGCAACCAATGGGAAATGAGGGTTATAAAGCTTTACCTTAAAGCTTTACCATAAAGAATTTTTAAAACCTTTGACAACCTTCTTAGGAGCTATTCTAAACTTAAACAAATGCCCTCCAAGGTCTGGGGCCATGGGCCGACTCCTCACCCAAAACACTGGTCTGGCTTGGGACGTCAGTCAGTCCGATTCCTACACTGGGCCTCTGCATGATATTCACCCAGAAGCTGCCTTTCAAGGACTGAAGTGGAACAAAAGGTATAAAAGAAATGTCATTCCCAGATGGAAAACAGTTTCATTTCTCTTGTGTCTGCTTTTTTTTTTTTTTTTTTTTTTTTTTACAGTTACCTCAAAATTCCCGGATCCAGAACAGCTGCTCTGAGTTTTGGAAGAGATTCCAAAGCAGGATACAGTAGGTTTCAAAGTACACCTTGGAAAATCAATCATTTGTCTGCAGCATGCAGCATGTAGGTGTGATGTCTGTAACTGGTCTTAGTTGATGCAGAGGTACTTGGAAACAAATGTTTAATCTTTCATCTCTCCCCACCTGCATTCTTCCTCAGTGTACTTTTTATTCAGCAGGACTCGGATGAGAGAGAGAGAGAGAGAGAGAGAGAGAGAGAGAGAGAGAGAGGAACTCTCTTCACATCAGCGTCAAAGGAAAAAGTGTTCAGCGACTTACAGTCCTAGTGACTGTTCTGTGTAAAAGCAGGATTGTTTTGCCATCAGACCTTGCGTGCCGTACCAGTCTGTGCGTTAACAGGTGTCTAAGAAAGGTCAAAAGGGAATAACTCCATGTCGTTCACTGGTGTGAATCTTGGTGGGCAGCAGAGCCGAGAGTGAACTGCAGTGAGGGGGAGGTTACTGAAGCCCCAGTTTGTTTCCAGTGAGCGTGGTGTTGTGGTGTTCAAAGTTACAGGTGCCTGCTGGCCTGGAGCTGGATACTTCTGCCTCTGCTTTCTTTGGGGGTTGATGATTCCTTATGTTTATGTTGGCGTGCCAGACAAATTGTTAAAGGTATTTCCATCAGACCTGCTTTGAATGTGTTACCCCTTCATTTAATTAAAATTAAAAAAGCCCTGCTCCATCACTGCTGCTGTGATGTGTGACAAAAGCCCATCTTCCCTCCCCTGGGAACAGGTGAGAGATGGAACTAAACCCCAAAGGATTTTCTGCTCACTGATGGCACGTGAGTTTTCTTGGGAATTCTCTGCCAAATGTGGTCAGTTGTTTTTGAATGTGGCCATGCGGGGAGTCGAACGTGCCCGTCCAGATCTGCAAACATGCAGTGCCAGAAGGAGAACCTTTGAAATGTCACCTGGGATGTGTTCCACTGACTCACACGTGGGTGCTGTGCCCAGGTCCCCTGTCCAAATCCTGGGCGGGCAGAAGCCAGGACTGCACATTGCTCGTGATATGAATTCAGTTTTGGGGAGGTGAAATACAAATGAGATGCCAGGGAGGGAATGTCTTCTAACTGTATATATTTTTGTCCTAGAGGAGCCCTGCCCAGTGTGACTGCTGCCCAGTGCTGCTCCCTGACTGCACGCTCTCTTGGTGAGCCTCTGTCCTGCTGGCCGTGCCTTTTCTGTCCCCGTCCCCGTGCCGCTCCTTGCCCGTCTTTACCCTCCCGAGCACGTGGCGTGGTCGATTCCTGTCTCCCGGTCCTGGTTTCCCTTTTTGTCTCTGTGTCCCGGCGTCCTTGCTGTGTGTTTGGGACTCCGTCTTTTTGTCTGTCCTTCTCCGTGCCTCACTCGTGTTCCCGTTCTGTTCCCTGTGGCTCTGTGGTGCTCCCCGTGCCATTGTTTCCCCCGGGATCCTTGTGTCCCGTTCGCTGCCCCTGTTCTTTTTTAATCCCTCTCTCGTGCTGCCCATCTAGCATCCCTTTTTTGTGGTTTTGTTTTTTTGTTTTTTTTTTCCTCCATTTCAGCCTGCACCCCGATCTTCATTTTCTTTCTTGTGCCCTCTCTGCTGCCACTCTCTGCCTCGTGTTCTCTGTGTGTGCGGGGCTGGGGAGGAACTTTAGCCCTCCTGGGGGCTGCCCCTCCCCCCCCCCCCTTTCCTTGTGCCAGCTGGGTCCCTTTTTGGGGGCATGGACCCGTGGGAAGGGTTCCCATCAAGGGCCGTGCTGCCGTCCAGGGCAGCTGGAGCGGTTCTGTGCCTTCATTTTGGTGGTGATGAAAGAAGGCTGAGGGGGGGACGGGGTGGAGAGTCGGGGGGCTCCGATGTATTTCGGGGCAGCCCGAGGTCCCCGGCAGAGGGAGCCACGCTGCAGCGCAGGAGCAGGGGAGTGGGGAATGGTGTGGGGGGGGCCGTGCTGGGTGCCCCTTCCCCAGAGGGACCCACGGGTGCCAGGACATTCCCCGGGAGGGGTGGCCGTAGAATACATGAAAAATTTTTTTGTTTGTTTTCATTTCGTTAGAGGGAGGCTTTCTTTACTTTTGGCTGGGGTTTATTTTGGTGCATTCATTCAGGGGGATTTCCTGAAGGGATGGATCTTGTTGTTTCATCCCCCCCCCCTCCCCCCATCCCTTGTCTGTCTGTCTGTCTGTCTGTCTGTCTGTCTGTCTGTCCGTCCCCAAATCGCCGCAGCCCCGGGCTGAGCTCGGCGGCAGTGCTGCCGCCTTGTGGGCACAGCGCGGTACTGCAGCCGTCGCCTGTCTCGGATCCAGCCCCACAGCGAGCAGTCCGGAGCAGAAGTGTGAAAGCTGGGATCCTTTGACTTCTGCAGGGGACTTCATTTTCTTTTCCTCTTCTTCTCTTCCAGGACCGGAGAAATGGTTCCACTCCTCCCATCTTTGCCAACAGCTGTGCTGTTGGAGGAGCCAGAGCCAAGGTGCCTTCAGCACCAGGGCTCTGCACTGGAGGGCTCCCGGTCCTGACCGCGCAGGGTTCCCCTTTTCCTCCCCGCTGGGATGAAGTGTCTATGGAATCTGGGATCTGGGTGAAACTGCAGCTCTGCTGGTATGCAGGGACGTGAGGTTCCGGGGGACTGCGTTTCCCTGTGGCTTTCCAGGTCGGCAGGAGCCGGAGGAAATGGGGTGCCAGAGCCGTGCCCCATCAGGCCGTGTTTGCCTCTGAGGAACAGAGAGTCCGGGCTGAGGTGAGATTGCCAGGAGTGCTTGGATGGATGAGCCGTGCGGGGAACGGGGAGCTCGGAATCGCAGCTGCTGCTGAATCCGTTGCCTTAGGTCTGCTCCGTCTGTGTCTGTGCCAAGTGGGATTTGTGCTGGGGAGAGAGGTGCTGTGGGGAGCCAGAGGTGAAGTAAATCCTCTGTGGGGATGGGCAGCGAAGGACTGAGTAGCAGGGAAAGGAGAGGATTTCTAAAGGATACGACTGTTTCTGCCAAGAGCGGGGTGGAGCAGCGATGGGGGTGGTTGGGTTTGGCCTGGGCTCTGTTATTCTTGGTGCAATTTTAAAATTCTGTCGTGGTGATTTACTGTCCGGGAGCTTTCGAACGAGAGCTGAGCGAAATGTAGGTTAAGCCTTGGAAGTTGGGTCCATTGCCTGCAGCAGCTCGCCGAGGCTGGAGCACTGGGGGGATGGCTGCTCCCAGGAAAGGTTACTTATTTATTGATACTGTGTCACATTTCCCTCAGCGACTGCCAGCCCGGAATGGCTGTGAGTTTGGGCTCTTCTCAGTGGGGGATTGGAGAAGGTTTTGGCTGTAATTAGAAGTGGGAGAAAAATCCTGCTAAATAAAAGCCTCACCTCTGTCCCCCCTAAGTTATCCCCGTTTGTCCCAGCTTGGAGCTGCGCAGAAGTCCGGCAGGGGAAATGACATCAGGGATACAGCTGTCAGTTCCAAGGCAGAGAGAGAAGATGTAGCAGCCAAGGGCAGGGCAGGGGGAAAGGTTTCAGAAAGCATTTCTGTGGTGTAATGAATGCCAATTTCTGCTTGCCCAGGGAGAAGAGGACGAACTCCCAGCCATTCAGGCCTGACAGTCCCCTGCAGCGAGAGCATCCACTGGAAGAGTTCAGGGTCGAAGACAAGGCTGAGGGAAAATCCAGGCTATTTATAAGGGATGATGAGAGGTGGGTCCAGGGTGAGAATCCAGTGGGTAAAGGGAAAAGTGGTGTAAGGGAGGAGTAATACAGGGCAGGGGCCGATAAGGTAGGATGGGTGGAACAGTGCAGTGAACATAAACCAATGGGGGGGGGGGGGGGGCGGGGTACAAGGATACAAGAACTTTCCAGAGCTGGGAGGAGACAAGGGATGACATAACTGGGAATAGAGGCAACCAATGGGAAATGAGGGTTATAAAGCTTTACCTTAAAGCTTTACCATAAAGAATTTTTAAAACCTTTGACAACCTTCTTAGGAGCTATTCTAAACTTAAACAAATGCCCTCCAAGGTCTGGGGCCATGGGCCGACTCCTCACCCAAAACACTGGTCTGGCTTGGGACGTCAGTCAGTCCGATTCCTACACTGGGCCTCTGCATGATATTCACCCAGAAGCTGCCTTTCAAGGACTGAAGTGGAACAAAAGGTATAAAAGAAATGTCATTCCCAGATGGAAAACAGTTTCATTTCTCTTGTGTCTGCTTTTTTTTTTTTTTTTTTTTTTTTTTACAGTTACCTCAAAATTCCCGGATCCAGAACAGCTGCTCTGAGTTTTGGAAGAGATTCCAAAGCAGGATACAGTAGGTTTCAAAGTACACCTTGGAAAATCAATCATTTGTCTGCAGCATGCAGCATGTAGGTGTGATGTCTGTAACTGGTCTTAGTTGATGCAGAGGTACTTGGAAACAAATGTTTAATCTTTCATCTCTCCCCACCTGCATTCTTCCTCAGTGTACTTTTTATTCAGCAGGACTCGGATGAGAGAGAGAGAGAGAGAGAGAGAGAGAGGAACTCTCTTCACATCAGCGTCAAAGGAAAAAGTGTTCAGCGACTTACAGTCCTAGTGACTGTTCTGTGTAAAAGCAGGATTGTTTTGCCATCAGACCTTGCGTGCCGTACCAGTCTGTGCGTTAGCAGGTGTCTAAGAAAGGTCAAAAGGGAATAACTCCATGTCGTTCACTGGTGTGAATCTTGGTGGGGAGCAGAGCCGAGAGTGAACTGCAGTGAGGGGGAGGTTACTGAAGCCCCAGTTTGTTTCCAGTGAGCGTGGTGTTGTGGTGTTCAAAGTTACAGGTGCCTGCTGGCCTGGAGCTGGATACTTCTGCCTCTGCTTTCTTTGGGGGTTGATGATTCCTTATGTTTATGTTGGCGTGCCAGACAAATTGTTAAAGGTATTTCCATCAGACCTGCTTTGAATGTGTTACCCCTTCATTTAATTAAAAGAAAAAAAGCCCTGCTCCATCACTGCTGCTGTGATGTGTGACAAAAGCCCATCTTCCCTCCCCTGGGAACAGGTGAGAGATGGAACTAAACCCCAAAGGATTTTCTGCTCACTGATGGCACGTGAGTTTTCTTGGGAATTCTCTGCCAAATGTGGTCAGTTGTTTTTGAATGTGGCCATGCGGGGAGTCGAACGTGCCCGTCCAGATCTGCAAACATGCAGTGCCAGAAGGAGAAGCCTTGAAATGTAAACCGGGATTTATTCACCTGACTGACAGGTGTGTGTGCTGTGCCCAGGTCCCCTGTCCAAATCCTGGGCGGGCAGAAGCCAGGACTGCACATTCCTTGTGATAGGAATTCAGGTTGTTTTGGGGGGGGTCAGGGTGGGGGTTAAATACAAATGAGATGCCAGGGAGGGAATGGCTCCTACGTGTAAATATATTTGTCCAAAAGGAGCCCTGCCCAGTCTGACTGCGGCCCAGTGCTGCTCCCTGACTGTACCCTCTCTTGGTGAGCCTCTGTCCTGCTGGCCGTGTTTTTGTTTTCTGGTTTTGTTTTTTTGGTTTTTTTTGGTTTTTTTTTTTAATTTCATCCTGCACCCCGATCTTCATATTCTTCCCGTGTCCTCTCTGCTGCCACTCTCCCTTTCTGCCTCGTGTCCTCTGTGTCTGGTTTATAATGTGTAGACTATATGGATATATGAATTCCACGTAAGTATGCCAAATATAAATAGAAAAATGAATTGAAATATAGTTTTAAAATAAAGGGGTTTTAATTTTCTGTTTTGTTAGAGGCCGGGCTTTTCCATAAATGATATAAAAATGTGAAGATATAGAATATATAAATATGTGTGTGTGTGTGTATATACATATATATACACACACATAAAATACAAATGTTAGTAACATAAAGATTTCTTAATAAAATAATATTGTACCCCTGTTGTAATTGATGCCAATATACATTAAATTCAGTATCCAAAAATAGGTATTGCTTATGAATATAAATTAATTATTAACAAACATATATATATATTTATATATATATATCAATCTAATGGGTTTGGGGTTTTTTTAATTTGTTCATGGCAGGGATTTTTTAGTTTGGGTCGGGGTTTTTTGGGAGCATTCGTTTAGTAGGATTTTTTAAAGGGAGGGACCTCGATGCTTTTTGGGCCCTTGTCTCTCTGTGTGTGTGTGTGTGTGTGTGTCTGTGTGTGTGTGTGTGTCTCTCTGTGTGTGTCCGCCGTGTCCCCAAAGAGCCGCGGCCCCGGGCTGAGCTCGGCCGCAGTGCAGCCGCCTTGTGGGAAGAGATCGGTACTGCAGCCGTGCCCCGAAGCGGCGACCGGCTCCTCCTCGGCGCTGCTGCGGGAGGGCGGTGGGGCGCGAAATGGTGCGCGTGACCTTCTCAAGATGGCGGAGGGCCCAAGGTGACGATGCCGTTCCACTGGGACCGATGCGACGCTCGGGACGGCGGACGCAATAGGACCCCAGCAGAGATACGCTGGAGGGGGGGGGTTGTCCTTTTTTTCCCGCCCTTTTTTTGCCGTCCTATGTAGAAGGCCGGGTGAGTGATGGCCGGGTCGCCATCTTGGGAGTGGCACGCTGCAATTTCCGCCCTTCCTGGCGCCATCTTTGTTCCTGGCAGAAGCCACTTCCGGTGGCGTTGCCAGCGTTGTCGTGGTAACTGTAAAGCCCCAGATAATGGTGTCTATTGAAGTCGCCTGCCTGAATCCGACCCCCGACGCTGATCGCGCGCTCTCCCGCCGCCTGTCCCACGGGCCATTTCCAGCACCGCTGACCAGTCCGAGCCCGTCCGCGCCGCGTAAAAGGCGACGGAAAATCGCGCCGAGAACGCGGGATCGGTTTCGGGGCCGGATTCAGGCAGGCGAGTTCAATAATCGCCAATGTAAGGGGCCTTCTTTTTCGCCTCCCTAAACAAAGATGGCGGAGGCACCGGAAGTGGCTTCTGCCAGTACCAAAGATGGCGGCAGGGAAGGGCGGAAATTGCCTCTCGACCCTTCCCAAGATGGCGACTCAACCGTCACTCGCCCGACCTTCTGCATAGGGCGGCAAAAAGGGGCGGGGAAAAAAGGACCCCCACGGGGTGTCGACTGCATTGCCTGCCCGCGACGCCGACGCCGATCCCTCCCCCCCGGCGCGATTTTGCGCGGCGTTTCCCATCGTGCCCACACGGGCTGCGGGCTCAGCGGCGCCGCAGACGCGCGGGAGCCCGGCGGGCGCCGACAGGCAGCGGCGGATCTGCCCCTCTCTCTGCCGGGCTCCTTCCCCGGCCGCCGTCACGGAGAGCGACTCCCGTCCCGCCGCGCCACCTCTCCGCGCCGCCCGGTTCCGCTCCCGCCCGGGGAACGCATCGACGAAGGAAGAGCGGTCGCCCAGCTCCCGGAGCCATCGCCCTGCCCGCAGCCGGGAGCAGCCCGCAGGAGGAGGCAGCTGCTCTCTCTGCCGGAGAGGTGAGAGGGGCGCAAGGATGGGGCGGGGTGGGAACGCGGGCACGGGAGAATTCCCAGGCACAATTCCAGCTCCCCCTTTCAGCTGGCAGCAGCCCGGTGTCCTCTGCGTGTGGCAGCAGCTGCAGCGCTGGTTTGGAGCAAGTTTCCATGGCATTTTGTTGCAAAGGTTCCCCTTCCAGCCGGGTGCCCCGGCTGGGTTCCCTGGCTGGGAGAGACCTTGAAGTAGCCAGAGGGAGCAGCTGCTGCGAATTCCGAGCCCGCTGTTCCTGTGATTCTGGATACAGTGTTTCAGTAGTGTGTGCTTCTGTCCTATGCGCTGCTAGATGTACTTTGGAACAAGTTGACTCTTTCATCCCTCCCCACCTGCATTCTTCCTAGGTGTACGTTTTATTCAGCAGCATTCAGATGAGAGAGAGGAGCTCTGTTCCCATCAGCACGAAAGGAAAAAGTGTGCTCACACAGACCTAAGTTGTTTGGTCAAAAAATTCTTACTTTGCTTTGGTCCAAAAAATGTTATTCCTGTGTGCAAGCTCACGGGGAAGATTTTATTCAACAGCTCTCAGTGGGACATCAAAGCTCCACTTTCCCTTTTCTTGAACAGCCTGAGACCCAATATTACTTGATATCAGTTTTTTTTCAGGCGTTTGGAACTTTTTGAAGAGCCAGAAGGATTGTTTGTGCATACGTGTGTCACTAATATCCCTCCTCTCTCCAATGGAGGATGGGGGGGGAAAGGGATGCAGAGCTTCCTACAAGGGGCTGTAAGTGCAAATAAAGAGGAGCCAGAGGTTTAGTTGATATGAATCACTGTTTCTGAAAAGAGCCTGATGGATTTCCTGATACCAAAACCAGTAGGAATAGGAGACTGAACTCGGGCATCGTGATGGTCTCCTTGGCTTTAAAAAGCATTAATGGCTTTAAAGGGCATTTCTATCAGACCTGGTTTATTTTTGTTCCCTTTCATTAAATTTTAAAATGAAAAAAAGCCCCGCTCCATCACTGCTGCTGTGATGTGTGACAAAAGCCCATCTTCCCTCCCCTGGGAACAGGTGAGAGATGGAACTAAACCCCAAAGGATTTTCTGCTCACTGATGGCACGTGAGTTTTCTTGGGAATTCTCTGCCAAATGTGGTCAGTTGTTTTTGAATGTGGTCATGCGGGCAGTCGAACGTGCCCGTCCAGATCTGCAAACATGCAGTGCCAGAAGGAGAACCTTTGAAATGTCACCTGGGATGTGTTCCACTGACTCACACGTGGGTGCTGTGCCCAGGTCCCCTGTCCAAATCCTGGGCGGGCAGAAGCCAGGATTGCACATTGCTCGTGATATGAATTCAGTTTTGGGGAGGTGAAATACAAATGAGATGCCAGGGAGGGAATGTCTTCTAACTGTATATATTTTTGTCCTAGAGGAGCCCTGCCCAGTGTGACTGCTGCCCAGTGCTGCTCCCTGACTGCACGCTCTCTTGGTGAGCCTCTGTCCTGCTGGCCGTGCCTTTTCTGTCCCCGTCCCCGTGCCGCTCCTTGCCCGTCTTTACCCTCCCGAGCACGTGGCGTGGTCGATTCCTGTCTCCCGGTCCTGGTTTCCCTTTTTGTCTCTGTGTCCCGGCGTCCTTGCTGTGTGTTTGGGACTCCGTCTTTTTGTCTGTCCTTCTCCGTGCCTCACTCGTTTTCCCGTTCTGTTCCCTGTGGCTCTGTGGTGCTCCCCGGGCCATTGTTTCCCCCGGGATCCTTGTGTCCCGTTCGCTGCCCCTGTTCTTTTTTAATCCCTCTCTCGTGCTGCCCATCTAGCATCCCTTATTGTGGTTTTGTTTTTTTTTTTTTTTTTTTCTCCATTTCAGCCTGCACCCCGATCTTCATTTTCTTTCTTGTGCCCTCTCTGCTGCCACTCTCTGCCTCGTGTTCTCTGTGTGTGCGGGGCTGGGGAGGAACTTTAGCCCTCCTGGGGGCTGCCCCTGCCCCCCCCCCCCTTTCCTTGTGCCAGCTGGGTCCCTTTTTGGGGGCATGGACCCGTGGGAAGGGTTCCCATCAAGGGCCGTGCTGCCGTCCAGGGCAGCTGGAGCGGTTCTGTGCCTTCATTTTGGTGGTGATGAAAGAAGGCTGAGGGGGGGACGGGGTGGAGAGTCGGGGGGCTCCGATGTATTTCGGGGCAGCCCGAGGTCCCCGGCAGAGGGAGCCACGCTGCAGCGCAGGAGCAGGGGAGTGGGGAATGGTGTGGGGGGGGCCGTGCTGGGTGCCCCTTCCCCAGAGGGACCCACGGGTGCCAGGACATTCCCCGGGAGGGGTGGCCGTAGAATACATGAAAAATTTTTTTGTTTGTTTTCATTTCGTTAGAGGGAGGCTTTCTTTACTTTTGGCTGGGGTTTATTTTGGTGCATTCATTCAGGGGGATTTCCTGAAGGGATGGATCTTGTTGTTTCATCCCCCCCCCTCCCCCCATCCCTTGTCTGTCTGTCTGTCTGTCTGTCTGTCTGTCTGTCCGTCCCCAAATCGCCGCAGGCCCGGGCTGAGCTCGGCGGCAGTGCTGCCGCCTTGTGGGCACAGCGCGGTACTGCAGCCGTCGCCTGTCTCGGATCCAGCCCCACAGCGAGCAGTCCGGAGCAGAAGTGTGAAAGCTGGGATCCTTTGACTTCTGCAGGGGACTTCATTTTCTTTTCCTCTTCTTCTCTTCCAGGACCGGAGAAATGGTTCCACTCCTCCCATCTTTGCCAACAGCTGTGCTGTTGGAGGAGCCAGAGCCAAGGTGCCTTCAGCACCAGGGCTCTGCACTGGAGGGCTCCCGGTCCTGACCGCGCAGGGTTCCCCTTTTCCTCCCCGCTGGGATGAAGTGTCTATGGAATCTGGGATCTGGGTGAAACTGCAGCTCTGCTGGTATGCAGGGACGTGAGGTTCCGGGGGACTGCGTTTCCCTGTGGCTTTCCAGGTCGGCAGGAGCCGGAGGAAATGGGGTGCCAGAGCCGTGCCCCATCAGGCCGTGTTTGCCTCTGAGGAACAGAGAGTCCGGGCTGAGGTGAGATTGCCAGGAGTGCTTGGATGGATGAGCCGTGCGGGGAACGGGGAGCTCGGAATCGCAGCTGCTGCTGAATCCGTTGCCTTAGGTCTGCTCCGTCTGTGTCTGTGCCAAGTGGGATTTGTGCTGGGGAGAGAGGTGCTGTGGGGAGCCAGAGGTGAAGTAAATCCTCTGTGGGGATGGGCAGCGAAGGACTGAGTAGCAGGGAAAGGAGAGGATTTCTAAAGGATACGACTGTTTCTGCCAAGAGCGGGGTGGAGCAGCGATGGGGGTGGTTGGGTTTGGCCTGGGCTCTGTTATTCTTGGTGCAATTTTAAAATTCTGTCGTGTGATTTACTGTCCGGGAGCTTTCGAACGAGAGCTGAGCGAAATGTAGGTTAAGCCTTGGAAGTTGGGTCCATTGCCTGCAGCAGCTCGCCGAGGCTGGAGCACTGGGGGGATGGCTGCTCCCAGGAAAGGTTACTTATTTATTGATACTGTGTCACATTTCCCTCAGCGACTGCCAGCCCGGAATGGCTGTGAGTTTGGGCTCTTCTCAGTGGGGGATTGGAGAAGGTTTTGGCTGTAATTAGAAGTGGGAGAAAAATCCTGCTAAATAAAAGCCTCACCTCTGTCCCCCCTAAGTTATCCCCGTTTGTCCCAGCTTGGAGCTGCGCAGAAGTCCGGCAGGGGAAATGACATCAGGGATACAGCTGTCAGTTCCAAGGCAGAGAGAGAAGATGTAGCAGCCAAGGGCAGGGCAGGGGGAAAGGTTTCAGAAAGCATTTCTGTGGTGTAATGAATGCCAATTTCTGCTTGCCCAGGGAGAAGAGGACGAACTCCCAGCCATTCAGGCCTGACAGTCCCCTGCAGCGAGAGCATCCACTGGAAGAGTTCAGGGTCGAAGACAAGGCTGAGGGAAAATCCAGGCTATTTATAAGGGATGATGAGAGGTGGGTCCAGGGTGAGAATCCAGTGGGTAAAGGGAAAAGTGGTGTAAGGGAGGAGTAATACAGGGCAGGGGCCGATAAGGTAGGATGGGTGGAACAGTGCAGTGAACATAAACCAATGGGGGGGGGGGGGGGGGCGGGGTACAAGGATACAAGAACTTTCCAGAGCTGGGAGGAGACAAGGGATGACATAACTGGGAATAGAGGCAACCAATGGGAAATGAGGGTTATAAAGCTTTACCTTAAAGCTTTACCATAAAGAATTTTTAAAACCTTTGACAACCTTCTTAGGAGCTATTCTAAACTTAAACAAATGCCCTCCAAGGTCTGGGGCCATGGGCCGACTCCTCACCCAAAACACTGGTCTGGCTTGGGACGTCAGTCAGTCCGATTCCTACACTGGGCCTCTGCATGATATTCACCCAGAAGCTGCCTTTCAAGGACTGAAGTGGAACAAAAGGTATAAAAGAAATGTCATTCCCAGATGGAAAACAGTTTCATTTCTCTTGTGTCTGCTTTTTTTTTTTTTTTTTTTTTTTTTTACAGTTACCTCAAAATTCCCGGATCCAGAACAGCTGCTCTGAGTTTTGGAAGAGATTCCAAAGCAGGATACAGTAGGTTTCAAAGTACACCTTGGAAAATCAATCATTTGTCTGCAGCATGCAGCATGTAGGTGTGATGTCTGTAACTGGTCTTAGTTGATGCAGAGGTACTTGGAAACAAATGTTTAATCTTTCATCTCTCCCCACCTGCATTCTTCCTCAGTGTACTTTTTATTCAGCAGGACTCGGATGAGAGAGAGAGAGAGAGAGAGAGAGAGAGGAACTCTCTTCACATCAGCGTCAAAGGAAAAAGTGTTCAGCGACTTACAGTCCTAGTGACTGTTCTGTGTAAAAGCAGGATTGTTTTGCCATCAGACCTTGCGTGCCGTACCAGTCTGTGCGTTAACAGGTGTCTAAGAAAGGTCAAAAGGGAATAACTCCATGTCGTTCACTGGTGTGAATCTTGGTGGGGAGCAGAGCCGAGAGTGAACTGCAGTGAGGGGGAGGTTACTGAAGCCCCAGTTTGTTTCCAGTGAGCGTGGTGTTGTGGTGTTCAAAGTTACAGGTGCCTGCTGGCCTGGAGCTGGATACTTCTGCCTCTGCTTTCTTTGGGGGTTGATGATTCCTTATGTTTATGTTGGCGTGCCAGACAAATTGTTAAAGGTATTTCCATCAGACCTGCTTTGAATGTGTTACCCCTTCATTTAATTAAAAGAAAAAAAGCCCTGCTCCATCACTGCTGCTGTGATGTGTGACAAAAGCCCATCTTCCCTCCCCTGGGAACAGGTGAGAGATGGAACTAAACCCCAAAGGATTTTCTGCTCACTGATGGCACGTGAGTTTTCTTGGGAATTCTCTGCCAAATGTGGTCAGTTGTTTTTGAATGTGGCCATGCGGGGAGTCGAACGTGCCCGTCCAGATCTGCAAACATGCAGTGCCAGAAGGAGAACCTTTGAAATGTCACCTGGGATGTGTTCCACTGACTCACACGTGGGTGCTGTGCCCAGGTCCCCTGTCCAAATCCTGGGCGGGCAGAAGCCAGGACTGCACATTGCTCGTGATATGAATTCAGTTTTGGGGAGGTGAAATACAAATGAGATGCCAGGGAGGGAATGTCTTCTAACTGTATATATTTTTGTCCTAGAGGAGCCCTGCCCAGTGTGACTGCTGCCCAGTGCTGCTCCCTGACTGCACGCTCTCTTGGTGAGCCTCTGTCCTGCTGGCCGTGCCTTTTCTGTCCCCGTCCCCGTGCCGCTCCTTGCCCGTCTTTACCCTCCCGAGCACGTGGCGTGGTCGATTCCTGTCTCCCGGTCCTGGTTTCCCTTTTTGTCTCTGTGTCCCGGCATCCTTGCTGTGTGTTTGGGACTCCGTCTTTTTGTCTGTCCTTCTCCGTGCCTCACTCGTGTTCCCGTTCTGTTCCCTGTGGCTCTGTGGTGCTCCCCGTGCCATTGTTTCCCCCGGGATCCTTGTGTCCCGTTCGCTGCCCCTGTTCTTTTTTAATCCCTCTCTCGTGCTGCCCATCTAGCATCCCTTTTTTGTGGTTTTGTTTTTTTGTTTTTTTTTTCCTCCATTTCAGCCTGCACCCCGATCTTCATTTTCTTTCTTGTGCCCTCTCTGCTGCCACTCTCTGCCTCGTGTTCTCTGTGTGTGCGGGGCTGGGGAGGAACTTTAGCCCTCCTGGGGGCTGCCCCTCCCCCCCCCCCCTTTCCTTGTGCCAGCTGGGTCCCTTTTTGGGGGCATGGACCCGTGGGAAGGGTTCCCATCAAGGGCCGTGCTGCCGTCCAGGGCAGCTGGAGCGGTTCTGTGCCTTCATTTTGGTGGTGATGAAAGAAGGCTGAGGGGGGGACGGGGTGGAGAGTCGGGGGGCTCCGATGTATTTCGGGGCAGCCCGAGGTCCCCGGCAGAGGGAGCCACGCTGCAGCGCAGGAGCAGGGGAGTGGGGAATGGTGTGGGGGGGGCCGTGCTGGGTGCCCCTTCCCCAGAGGGACCCACGGGTGCCAGGACATTCCCCGGGAGGGGTGGCCGTAGAATACATGAAAAATTTTTTTGTTTGTTTTCATTTCGTTAGAGGGAGGCTTTCTTTACTTTTGGCTGGGGTTTATTTTGGTGCATTCATTCAGGGGGATTTCCTGAAGGGATGGATCTTGTTGTTTCATCCCCCCCCCTCCCCCCATCCCTTGTCTGTCTGTCTGTCTGTCTGTCTGTCTGTCTGTCTGTCCGTCCCCAAATCGCCGCAGCCCCGGGCTGAGCTCGGCGGCAGTGCTGCCGCCTTGTGGGCACAGCGCGGTACTGCAGCCGTCGCCTGTCTCGGATCCAGCCCCACAGCGAGCAGTCCGGAGCAGAAGTGTGAAAGCTGGGATCCTTTGACTTCTGCAGGGGACTTCATTTTCTTTTCCTCTTCTTCTCTTCCAGGACCGGAGAAATGGTTCCACTCCTCCCATCTTTGCCAACAGCTGTGCTGTTGGAGGAGCCAGAGCCAAGGTGCCTTCAGCACCAGGGCTCTGCACTGGAGGGCTCCCGGTCCTGACCGCGCAGGGTTCCCCTTTTCCTCCCCGCTGGGATGAAGTGTCTATGGAATCTGGGATCTGGGTGAAACTGCAGCTCTGCTGGTATGCAGGGACGTGAGGTTCCGGGGGACTGCGTTTCCCTGTGGCTTTCCAGGTCGGCAGGAGCCGGAGGAAATGGGGTGCCAGAGCCGTGCCCCATCAGGCCGTGTTTGCCTCTGAGGAACAGAGAGTCCGGGCTGAGGTGAGATTGCCAGGAGTGCTTGGATGGATGAGCCGTGCGGGGAACGGGGAGCTCGGAATCGCAGCTGCTGCTGAATCCGTTGCCTTAGGTCTGCTCCGTCTGTGTCTGTGCCAAGTGGGATTTGTGCTGGGGAGAGAGGTGCTGTGGGGAGCCAGAGGTGAAGTAAATCCTCTGTGGGGATGGGCAGCGAAGGACTGAGTAGCAGGGAAAGGAGAGGATTTCTAAAGGATACGACTGTTTCTGCCAAGAGCGGGGTGGAGCAGCGATGGGGGTGGTTGGGTTTGGCCTGGGCTCTGTTATTCTTGGTGCAATTTTAAAATTCTGTCGTGTGATTTACTGTCCGGGAGCTTTCGAACGAGAGCTGAGCGAAATGTAGGTTAAGCCTTGGAAGTTGGGTCCATTGCCTGCAGCAGCTCGCCGAGGCTGGAGCACTGGGGGGATGGCTGCTCCCAGGAAAGGTTACTTATTTATTGATACTGTGTCACATTTCCCTCAGCGACTGCCAGCCCGGAATGGCTGTGAGTTTGTGCTCTTCTCAGTGGGGGATTGGAGAAGGTTTTGGCTGTAATTAGAAGTGGGAGAAAAATCCTGCTAAATAAAAGCCTCACCTCTGTCCCCCCTAAGTTATCCCCGTTTGTCCCAGCTTGGAGCTGCGCAGAAGTCCGGCAGGGGAAATGACATCAGGGATACAGCTGTCAGTTCCGAGGCAGAGAGAGAAGATGTAGCAGCCAAGGGCAGGGCAGGGGGAAAGGTTTCAGAAAGCATTTCTGTGGTGTAATGAATGCCAATTTCTGCTTGCCCAGGGAGAAGAGGACGAACTCCCAGCCATTCAGGCCTGACAGTCCCCTGCAGCGAGAGCATCCACTGGAAGAGTTCAGGGTCGAAGACAAGGCTGAGGGAAAATCCAGGCTATTTATAAGGGATGATGAGAGGTGGGTCCAGGGTGAGAATCCAGTGGGTAAAGGGAAAAGTGGTGTAAGGGAGGAGTAATACAGGGCAGGGGCCGATAAGGTAGGATGGGTGGAACAGTGCAGTGAACATAAACCAATGGGGGGGGGGGGGGGGGGCGGGGTACAAGGATACAAGAACTTTCCAGAGCTGGGAGGAGACAAGGGATGACATAACTGGGAATAGAGGCAACCAATGGGAAATGAGGGTTATAAAGCTTTACCTTAAAGCTTTACCATAAAGAATTTTTAAAACCTTTGACAACCTTCTTAGGAGCTATTCTAAACTTAAACAAATGCCCTCCAAGGTCTGGGGCCATGGGCCGACTCCTCACCCAAAACACTGGTCTGGCTTGGGACGTCAGTCAGTCCGATTCCTACACTGGGCCTCTGCATGATATTCACCCAGAAGCTGCCTTTCAAGGACTGAAGTGGAACAAAAGGTATAAAAGAAATGTCATTCCCAGATGGAAAACAGTTTCATTTCTCTTGTGTCTGCTTTTTTTTTTTTTTTTTTTTTTTTTTACAGTTACCTCAAAATTCCCGGATCCAGAACAGCTGCTCTGAGTTTTGGAAGAGATTCCAAAGCAGGATACAGTAGGTTTCAAAGTACACCTTGGAAAATCAATCATTTGTCTGCAGCATGCAGCATGTAGGTGTGATGTCTGTAACTGGTCTTAGTTGATGCAGAGGTACTTGGAAACAAATGTTTAATCTTTCATCTCTCCCCACCTGCATTCTTCCTCAGTGTACTTTTTATTCAGCAGGACTCGGATGAGAGAGAGAGAGAGAGAGAGAGAGAGAGAGAGAGAGAGAGAGGAACTCTCTTCACATCAGCGTCAAAGGAAAAAGTGTTCAGCGACTTACAGTCCTAGTGACTGTTCTGTGTAAAAGCAGGATTGTTTTGCCATCAGACCTTGCGTGCCGTACCAGTCTGTGCGTTAACAGGTGTCTAAGAAAGGTCAAAAGGGAATAACTCCATGTCGTTCACTGGTGTGAATCTTGGTGGGGAGCAGAGCCGAGAGTGAACTGCAGTGAGGGGGAGGTTACTGAAGCCCCAGTTTGTTTCCAGTGAGCGTGGTGTTGTGGTGTTCAAAGTTACAGGTGCCTGCTGGCCTGGAGCTGGATACTTCTGCCTCTGCTTTCTTTGGGGGTTGATGATTCCTTATGTTTATGTTGGCGTGCCAGACAAATTGTTAAAGGTATTTCCATCAGACCTGCTTTGAATGTGTTACCCCTTCATTTAATTAAAATTAAAAAAGCCCTGCTCCATCACTGCTGCTGTGATGTGTGACAAAAGCCCATCTTCCCTCCCCTGGGAACAGGTGAGAGATGGAACTAAACCCCAAAGGATTTTCTGCTCACTGATGGCACGTGAGTTTTCTTGGGAATTCTCTGCCAAATGTGGTCAGTTGTTTTTGAATGTGGCCATGCGGGGAGTCGAACGTGCCCGTCCAGATCTGCAAACATGCAGTGCCAGAAGGAGAACCTTTGAAATGTCACCTGGGATGTGTTCCACTGACTCACACGTGGGTGCTGTGCCCAGGTCCCCTGTCCAAATCCTGGGCGGGCAGAAGCCAGGACTGCACATTGCTCGTGATATGAATTCAGTTTTGGGGAGGTGAAATACAAATGAGATGCCAGGGAGGGAATGTCTTCTAACTGTATATATTTTTGTCCTAGAGGAGCCCTGCCCAGTGTGACTGCTGCCCAGTGCTGCTCCCTGACTGCACGCTCTCTTGGTGAGCCTCTGTCCTGCTGGCCGTGCCTTTTCTGTCCCCGTCCCCGTGCCGCTCCTTGCCCGTCTTTACCCTCCCGAGCACGTGGCGTGGTCGATTCCTGTCTCCCGGTCCTGGTTTCCCTTTTTGTCTCTGTGTCCCGGCGTCCTTGCTGTGTGTTTGGGACTCCGTCTTTTTGTCTGTCCTTCTCCGTGCCTCACTCGTGTTCCCGTTCTGTTCCCTGTGGCTCTGTGGTGCTCCCCGTGCCATTGTTTCCCCCGGGATCCTTGTGTCCCGTTCGCTGCCCCTGTTCTTTTTTAATCCCTCTCTCGTGCTGCCCATCTAGCATCCCTTTTTTGTGGTTTTGTTTTTTTGTTTTTTTTTTCCTCCATTTCAGCCTGCACCCCGATCTTCATTTTCTTTCTTGTGCCCTCTCTGCTGCCACTCTCTGCCTCGTGTTCTCTGTGTGTGCGGGGCTGGGGAGGAACTTTAGCCCTCCTGGGGGCTGCCCCTCCCCCCCCCCCCTTTCCTTGTGCCAGCTGGGTCCCTTTTTGGGGGCATGGACCCGTGGGAAGGGTTCCCATCAAGGGCCGTGCTGCCGTCCAGGGCAGCTGGAGCGGTTCTGTGCCTTCATTTTGGTGGTGATGAAAGAAGGCTGAGGGGGGGACGGGGTGGAGAGTCGGGGGGCTCCGATGTATTTCGGGGCAGCCCGAGGTCCCCGGCAGAGGGAGCCACGCTGCAGCGCAGGAGCAGGGGAGTGGGGAATGGTGTGGGGGGGGCCGTGCTGGGTGCCCCTTCCCCAGAGGGACCCACGGGTGCCAGGACATTCCCCGGGAGGGGTGGCCGTAGAATACATGAAAAATTTTTTTGTTTGTTTTCATTTCGTTAGAGGGAGGCTTTCTTTACTTTTGGCTGGGGTTTATTTTGGTGCATTCATTCAGGGGGATTTCCTGAAGGGATGGATCTTGTTGTTTCATCCCCCCCCCCTCCCCCCATCCCTTGTCTGTCTGTCTGTCTGTCTGTCTGTCTGTCTGTCTGTCCGTCCCCAAATCGCCGCAGCCCCGGGCTGAGCTCGGCGGCAGTGCTGCCGCCTTGTGGGCACAGCGCGGTACTGCAGCCGTCGCCTGTCTCGGATCCAGCCCCACAGCGAGCAGTCCGGAGCAGAAGTGTGAAAGCTGGGATCCTTTGACTTCTGCAGGGGACTTCATTTTCTTTTCCTCTTCTTCTCTTCCAGGACCGGAGAAATGGTTCCACTCCTCCCATCTTTGCCAACAGCTGTGCTGTTGGAGGAGCCAGAGCCAAGGTGCCTTCAGCACCAGGGCTCTGCACTGGAGGGCTCCCGGTCCTGACCGCGCAGGGTTCCCCTTTTCCTCCCCGCTGGGATGAAGTGTCTATGGAATCTGGGATCTGGGTGAAACTGCAGCTCTGCTGGTATGCAGGGACGTGAGGTTCCGGGGGACTGCGTTTCCCTGTGGCTTTCCAGGTCGGCAGGAGCCGGAGGAAATGGGGTGCCAGAGCCGTGCCCCATCAGGCCGTGTTTGCCTCTGAGGAACAGAGAGTCCGGGCTGAGGTGAGATTGCCAGGAGTGCTTGGATGGATGAGCCGTGCGGGGAACGGGGAGCTCGGAATCGCAGCTGCTGCTGAATCCGTTGCCTTAGGTCTGCTCCGTCTGTGTCTGTGCCAAGTGGGATTTGTGCTGGGGAGAGAGGTGCTGTGGGGAGCCAGAGGTGAAGTAAATCCTCTGTGGGGATGGGCAGCGAAGGACTGAGTAGCAGGGAAAGGAGAGGATTTCTAAAGGATACGACTGTTTCTGCCAAGAGCGGGGTGGAGCAGCGATGGGGGTGGTTGGGTTTGGCCTGGGCTCTGTTATTCTTGGTGCAATTTTAAAATTCTGTCGTGTGATTTACTGTCCGGGAGCTTTCGAACGAGAGCTGAGCGAAATGTAGGTTAAGCCTTGGAAGTTGGGTCCATTGCCTGCAGCAGCTCGCCGAGGCTGGAGCACTGGGGGGATGGCTGCTCCCAGGAAAGGTTACTTATTTATTGATACTGTGTCACATTTCCCTCAGCGACTGCCAGCCCGGAATGGCTGTGAGTTTGTGCTCTTCTCAGTGGGGGATTGGAGAAGGTTTTGGCTGTAATTAGAAGTGGGAGAAAAATCCTGCTAAATAAAAGCCTCACCTCTGTCCCCCCTAAGTTATCCCCGTTTGTCCCAGCTTGGAGCTGCGCAGAAGTCCGGCAGGGGAAATGACATCAGGGATACAGCTGTCAGTTCCGAGGCAGAGAGAGAAGATGTAGCAGCCAAGGGCAGGGCAGGGGGAAAGGTTTCAGAAAGCATTTCTGTGGTGTAATGAATGCCAATTTCTGCTTGCCCAGGGAGAAGAGGACGAACTCCCAGCCATTCAGGCCTGACAGTCCCCTGCAGCGAGAGCATCCACTGGAAGAGTTCAGGGTCGAAGACAAGGCTGAGGGAAAATCCAGGCTATTTATAAGGGATGATGAGAGGTGGGTCCAGGGTGAGAATCCAGTGGGTAAAGGGAAAAGTGGTGTAAGGGAGGAGTAATACAGGGCAGGGGCCGATAAGGTAGGATGGGTGGAACAGTGCAGTGAACATAAACCAATGGGGGGGGGGGGGGGGGGCGGGGTACAAGGATACAAGAACTTTCCAGAGCTGGGAGGAGACAAGGGATGACATAACTGGGAATAGAGGCAACCAATGGGAAATGAGGGTTATAAAGCTTTACCTTAAAGCTTTACCATAAAGAATTTTTAAAACCTTTGACAACCTTCTTAGGAGCTATTCTAAACTTAAACAAATGCCCTCCAAGGTCTGGGGCCATGGGCCGACTCCTCACCCAAAACACTGGTCTGGCTTGGGACGTCAGTCAGTCCGATTCCTACACTGGGCCTCTGCATGATATTCACCCAGAAGCTGCCTTTCAAGGACTGAAGTGGAACAAAAGGTATAAAAGAAATGTCATTCCCAGATGGAAAACAGTTTCATTTCTCTTGTGTCTGCTTTTTTTTTTTTTTTTTTTTTTTTTTTACAGTTACCTCAAAATTCCCGGATCCAGAACAGCTGCTCTGAGTTTTGGAAGAGATTCCAAAGCAGGATACAGTAGGTTTCAAAGTACACCTTGGAAAATCAATCATTTGTCTGCAGCATGCAGCATGTAGGTGTGATGTCTGTAACTGGTCTTAGTTGATGCAGAGGTACTTGGAAACAAATGTTTAATCTTTCATCTCTCCCCACCTGCATTCTTCCTCAGTGTACTTTTTATTCAGCAGGACTCGGATGAGAGAGAGAGAGAGAGAGAGAGAGAGAGGAACTCTCTTCACATCAGCGTCAAAGGAAAAAGTGTTCAGCGACTTACAGTCCTAGTGACTGTTCTGTGTAAAAGCAGGATTGTTTTGCCATCAGACCTTGCGTGCCGTACCAGTCTGTGCGTTAGCAGGTGTCTAAGAAAGGTCAAAAGGGAATAACTCCATGTCGTTCACTGGTGTGAATCTTGGTGGGGAGCAGAGCCGAGAGTGAACTGCAGTGAGGGGGAGGTTACTGAAGCCCCAGTTTGTTTCCAGTGAGCGTGGTGTTGTGGTGTTCAAAGTTACAGGTGCCTGCTGGCCTGGAGCTGGATACTTCTGCCTCTGCTTTCTTTGGGGGTTGATGATTCCTTATGTTTATGTTGGCGTGCCAGACAAATTGTTAAAGGTATTTCCATCAGACCTGCTTTGAATGTGTTACCCCTTCATTTAATTAAAAGAAAAAAAGCCCTGCTCCATCACTGCTGCTGTGATGTGTGACAAAAGCCCATCTTCCCTCCCCTGGGAACAGGTGAGAGATGGAACTAAACCCCAAAGGATTTTCTGCTCACTGATGGCACGTGAGTTTTCTTGGGAATTCTCTGCCAAATGTGGTCAGTTGTTTTTGAATGTGGCCATGCGGGGAGTCGAACGTGCCCGTCCAGATCTGCAAACATGCAGTGCCAGAAGGAGAAGCCTTGAAATGTAAACCGGGATTTATTCACCTGACTGACAGGTGTGTGTGCTGTGCCCAGGTCCCCTGTCCAAATCCTGGGCGGGCAGAAGCCAGGACTGCACATTCCTTGTGATAGGAATTCAGGTTGTTTTGGGGGGGGTCAGGGTGGGGGTTAAATACAAATGAGATGCCAGGGAGGGAATGGCTCCTACGTGTAAATATATTTGTCCAAAAGGAGCCCTGCCCAGTCTGACTGCGGCCCAGTGCTGCTCCCTGACTGTACCCTCTCTTGGTGAGCCTCTGTCCTGCTGGCCGTGTTTTTGTTTTCTGGTTTTGTTTTTTTGGTTTTTTTTGGTTTTTTTTTTTAATTTCATCCTGCACCCCGATCTTCATATTCTTCCCGTGTCCTCTCTGCTGCCACTCTCCCTTTCTGCCTCGTGTCCTCTGTGTCTGGTTTATAATGTGTAGACTATATGGATATATGAATTCCACGTAAGTATGCCAAATATAAATAGAAAAATGAATTGAAATATAGTTTTAAAATAAAGGGGTTTTAATTTTCTGTTTTGTTAGAGGCCGGGCTTTTCCATAAATGATATAAAAATGTGAAGATATAGAATATATAAATATGTGTGTGTGTGTGTATATACATATATATACACACACATAAAATACAAATGTTAGTAACATAAAGATTTCTTAATAAAATAATATTGTACCCCTGTTGTAATTGATGCCAATATACATTAAATTCAGTATCCAAAAATAGGTATTGCTTATGAATATAAATTAATTATTAACAAACATATATATATATTTATATATATATATCAATCTAATGGGTTTGGGGTTTTTTTAATTTGTTCATGGCAGGGATTTTTTAGTTTGGGTCGGGGTTTTTTGGGAGCATTCGTTTAGTAGGATTTTTTAAAGGGAGGGACCTCGATGCTTTTTGGGCCCTTGTCTCTCTGTGTGTGTGTGTGTGTGTGTGTCTGTGTGTGTGTGTGTGTCTCTCTGTGTGTGTCCGCCGTGTCCCCAAAGAGCCGCGGCCCCGGGCTGAGCTCGGCCGCAGTGCAGCCGCCTTGTGGGAAGAGATGGGTACTGCAGCCGTGCCCCGAAGCGGCGACCGGCTCCTCCTCGGCGCTGCTGCGGGAGGGCGGTGGGGCGCGAAATGGTGCGCGTGACCTTCTCAAGATGGCGGAGGGCCCAAGGTGACGATGCCGTTCCACTGGGACCGATGCGACGCTCGGGACGGCGGACGCAATAGGACCCCAGCAGAGATACGCTGGAGGGGGGGGGGTTGTCCTTTTTTTCCCGCCCTTTTTTTGCCGTCCTATGTAGAAGGCCGGGTGAGTGATGGCCGGGTCGCCATCTTGGGAGTGGCACGCTGCAATTTCCGCCCTTCCTGGCGCCATCTTTGTTCCTGGCAGAAGCCACTTCCGGTGGCGTTGCCAGCGTTGTCGTGGTAACTGTAAAGCCCCAGATAATGGTGTCTATTGAAGTCGCCTGCCTGAATCCGACCCCCGACGCTGATCGCGCGCTCTCCCGCCGCCTGTCCCACGGGCCATTTCCAGCACCGCTGACCAGTCCGAGCCCGTCCGCGCCGCGTAAAAGGCGACGGAAAATCGCGCCGAGAACGCGGGATCGGTTTCGGGGCCGGATTCAGGCAGGCGAGTTCAATAATCGCCAATGTAAGGGGCCTTCTTTTTCGCCTCCCTAAACAAAGATGGCGGAGGCACCGGAAGTGGCTTCTGCCAGTACCAAAGATGGCGGCAGGGAAGGGCGGAAATTGCCTCTCGACCCTTCCCAAGATGGCGACTCAACCGTCACTCGCCCGACCTTCTGCATAGGGCGGCAAAAAGGGGCGGGGAAAAAAGGACCCCCACGGGGTGTCGACTGCATTGCCTGCCCGCGACGCCGACGCCGATCCCTCCCCCCCGGCGCGATTTTGCGCGGCGTTTCCCATCGTGCCCACACGGGCTGCGGGCTCAGCGGCGCCGCAGACGCGCGGGAGCCCGGCGGGCGCCGACAGGCAGCGGCGGATCTGCCCCTCTCTCTGCCGGGCTCCTTCCCCGGCCGCCGTCACGGAGAGCGACTCCCGTCCCGCCGCGCCACCTCTCCGCGCCGCCCGGTTCCGCTCCCGCCCGGGGAACGCATCGACGAAGGAAGAGCGGTCGCCCAGCTCCCGGAGCCATCGCCCTGCCCGCAGCCGGGAGCAGCCCGCAGGAGGAGGCAGCTGCTCTCTCTGCCGGAGAGGTGAGAGGGGCGCAAGGATGGGGCGGGGTGGGAACGCGGGCACGGGAGAATTCCCAGGCACAATTCCAGCTCCCCCTTTCAGCTGGCAGCAGCCCGGTGTCCTCTGCGTGTGGCAGCAGCTGCAGCGCTGGTTTGGAGCAAGTTTCCATGGCATTTTGTTGCAAAGGTTCCCCTTCCAGCCGGGTGCCCCGGCTGGGTTCCCTGGCTGGGAGAGACCTTGAAGTAGCCAGAGGGAGCAGCTGCTGCGAATTCCGAGCCCGCTGTTCCTGTGATTCTGGATACAGTGTTTCAGTAGTGTGTGCTTCTGTCCTATGCGCTGCTAGATGTACTTTGGAACAAGTTGACTCTTTCATCCCTCCCCACCTGCATTCTTCCTAGGTGTACGTTTTATTCAGCAGCATTCAGATGAGAGAGAGGAGCTCTGTTCCCATCAGCACGAAAGGAAAAAGTGTGCTCACACAGACCTAAGTTGTTTGGTCAAAAAATTCTTACTTTGCTTTGGTCCAAAAAATGTTATTCCTGTGTGCAAGCTCACGGGGAAGATTTTATTCAACAGCTCTCAGTGGGACATCAAAGCTCCACTTTCCCTTTTCTTGAACAGCCTGAGACCCAATATTACTTGATATCAGTTTTTTTTCAGGCGTTTGGAACTTTTTGAAGAGCCAGAAGGATTGTTTGTGCATACGTGTGTCACTAATATCCCTCCTCTCTCCAATGGAGGATGGGGGGGGAAAGGGATGCAGAGCTTCCTACAAGGGGCTGTAAGTGCAAATAAAGAGGAGCCAGAGGTTTAGTTGATATGAATCACTGTTTCTGAAAAGAGCCTGATGGATTTCCTGATACCAAAACCAGTAGGAATAGGAGACTGAACTCGGGCATCGTGATGGTCTCCTTGGCTTTAAAAAGCATTAATGGCTTTAAAGGGCATTTCTATCAGACCTGGTTTATTTTTGTTCCCTTTCATTAAATTTTAAAATGAAAAAAAGCCCCGCTCCATCACTGCTGCTGTGATGTGTGACAAAAGCCCATCTTCCTTCCCCTGGGAACAGGTGAGAGATGGAACTAAACCCCAAAGGATTTTCTGCTCACTGATGGCACGTGAGTTTTCTTGGGAATTCTCTGCCAAATGTGGTCAGTTGTTTTTGAATGTGGTCATGCGGGCAGTCGAACGTGCCCGTCCAGATCTGCAAACATGCAGTGCCAGAAGGAGAACCTTTGAAATGTCACCTGGGATGTGTTCCACTGACTCACACGTGGGTGCTGTGCCCAGGTCCCCTGTCCAAATCCTGGGCGGGCAGAAGCCAGGATTGCACATTGCTCGTGATATGAATTCAGTTTTGGGGAGGTGAAATACAAATGAGATGCCAGGGAGGGAATGTCTTCTAACTGTATATATTTTTGTCCTAGAGGAGCCCTGCCCAGTGTGACTGCTGCCCAGTGCTGCTCCCTGACTGCATGCTCTCTTGGTGAGCCTCTGTCCTGCTGGCCGTGCCTTTTCTGTCCCCGTCCCCGTGCCGCTCCTTGCCCGTCTTTACCCTCCCGAGCACGTGGCGTGGTCGATTCCTGTCTCCCGGTCCTGGTTTCCCTTTTTGTCTCTGTGTCCCGGCGTCCTTGCTGTGTGTTTGGGACTCCGTCTTTTTGTCTGTCCTTCTCCGTGCCTCACTCGTTTTCCCGTTCTGTTCCCTGTGGCTCTGTGGTGCTCCCCGGGCCATTGTTTCCCCCGGGATCCTTGTGTCCCGTTCGCTGCCCCTGTTCTTTTTTAATCCCTCTCTCGTGCTGCCCATCTAGCATCCCTTTTTTGTGGTTTTGGTTTTTTTTTTTTTTTTTTCTCCATTTCAGCCTGCACCCCGATCTTCATTTTCTTTCTTGTGCCCTCTCTGCTGCCACTCTCTGCCTCGTGTTCTCTGTGTGTGCGGGGCTGGGGAGGAACTTTAGCCCTCCTGGGGGCTGCCCCTCCCCCCCCCCCCCTTTCCTTGTGCCAGCTGGGTCCCTTTTTGGGGGCATGGACCCGTGGGAAGGGTTCCCATCAAGGGCCGTGCTGCCGTCCAGGGCAGCTGGAGCGGTTCTGTGCCTTCATTTTGGTGGTGATGAAAGAAGGCTGAGGGGGGGACGGGGTGGAGAGTCGGGGGGCTCCGATGTATTTCGGGGCAGCCCGAGGTCCCCGGCAGAGGGAGCCACGCTGCAGCGCAGGAGCAGGGGAGTGGGGAATGGTGTGGGGGGGGCCGTGCTGGGTGCCCCTTCCCCAGAGGGACCCACGGGTGCCAGGACATTCCCCGGGAGGGGTGGCCGTAGAATACATGAAAAATTTTTTTGTTTGTTTTCATTTCGTTAGAGGGAGGCTTTCTTTACTTTTGGCTGGGGTTTATTTTGGTGCATTCATTCAGGGGGATTTCCTGAAGGGATGGATCTTGTTGTTTCATCCCCCCCCCCTCCCCCCATCCCTTGTCTGTCTGTCTGTCTGTCTGTCTGTCTGTCCGTCCCCAAATCGCCGCAGCCCCGGGCTGAGCTCGGCGGCAGTGCTGCCGCCTTGTGGGCACAGCGCGGTACTGCAGCCGTCGCCTGTCTCGGATCCAGCCCCACAGCGAGCAGTCCGGAGCAGAAGTGTGAAAGCTGGGATCCTTTGACTTCTGCAGGGGACTTCATTTTCTTTTCCTCTTCTTCTCTTCCAGGACCGGAGAAATGGTTCCACTCCTCCCATCTTTGCCAACAGCTGTGCTGTTGGAGGAGCCAGAGCCAAGGTGCCTTCAGCACCAGGGCTCTGCACTGGAGGGCTCCCGGTCCTGACCGCGCAGGGTTCCCCTTTTCCTCCCCGCTGGGATGAAGTGTCTATGGAATCTGGGATCTGGGTGAAACTGCAGCTCTGCTGGTATGCAGGGACGTGAGGTTCCGGGGGACTGCGTTTCCCTGTGGCTTTCCAGGTCGGCAGGAGCCGGAGGAAATGGGGTGCCAGAGCCGTGCCCCATCAGGCCGTGTTTGCCTCTGAGGAACAGAGAGTCCGGGCTGAGGTGAGATTGCCAGGAGTGCTTGGATGGATGAGCCGTGCGGGGAACGGGGAGCTCGGAATCGCAGCTGCTGCTGAATCCGTTGCCTTAGGTCTGCTCCGTCTGTGTCTGTGCCAAGTGGGATTTGTGCTGGGGAGAGAGGTGCTGTGGGGAGCCAGAGGTGAAGTAAATCCTCTGTGGGGATGGGCAGCGAAGGACTGAGTAGCAGGGAAAGGAGAGGATTTCTAAAGGATACGACTGTTTCTGCCAAGAGCGGGGTGGAGCAGCGATGGGGGTGGTTGGGTTTGGCCTGGGCTCTGTTATTCTTGGTGCAATTTTAAAATTCTGTCGTGTGATTTACTGTCCGGGAGCTTTCGAACGAGAGCTGAGCGAAATGTAGGTTAAGCCTTGGAAGTTGGGTCCATTGCCTGCAGCAGCTCGCCGAGGCTGGAGCACTGGGGGGATGGCTGCTCCCAGGAAAGGTTACTTATTTATTGATACTGTGTCACATTTCCCTCAGCGACTGCCAGCCCGGAATGGCTGTGAGTTTGTGCTCTTCTCAGTGGGGGATTGGAGAAGGTTTTGGCTGTAATTAGAAGTGGGAGAAAAATCCTGCTAAATAAAAGCCTCACCTCTGTCCCCCCTAAGTTATCCCCGTTTGTCCCAGCTTGGAGCTGCGCAGAAGTCCGGCAGGGGAAATGACATCAGGGATACAGCTGTCAGTTCCGAGGCAGAGAGAGAAGATGTAGCAGCCAAGGGCAGGGCAGGGGGAAAGGTTTCAGAAAGCATTTCTGTGGTGTAATGAATGCCAATTTCTGCTTGCCCAGGGAGAAGAGGACGAACTCCCAGCCATTCAGGCCTGACAGTCCCCTGCAGCGAGAGCATCCACTGGAAGAGTTCAGGGTCGAAGACAAGGCTGAGGGAAAATCCAGGCTATTTATAAGGGATGATGAGAGGTGGGTCCAGGGTGAGAATCCAGTGGGTAAAGGGAAAAGTGGTGTAAGGGAGGAGTAATACAGGGCAGGGGCCGATAAGGTAGGATGGGTGGAACAGTGCAGTGAACATAAACCAATGGGGGGGGGGGGGGGGGCGGGGTACAAGGATACAAGAACTTTCCAGAGCTGGGAGGAGACAAGGGATGACATAACTGGGAATAGAGGCAACCAATGGGAAATGAGGGTTATAAAGCTTTACCTTAAAGCTTTACCATAAAGAATTTTTAAAACCTTTGACAACCTTCTTAGGAGCTATTCTAAACTTAAACAAATGCCCTCCAAGGTCTGGGGCCATGGGCCGACTCCTCACCCAAAACACTGGTCTGGCTTGGGACGTCAGTCAGTCCGATTCCTACACTGGGCCTCTGCATGATATTCACCCAGAAGCTGCCTTTCAAGGACTGAAGTGGAACAAAAGGTATAAAAGAAATGTCATTCCCAGATGGAAAACAGTTTCATTTCTCTTGTGTCTGCTTTTTTTTTTTTTTTTTTTTTTTTTTACAGTTACCTCAAAATTCCCGGATCCAGAACAGCTGCTCTGAGTTTTGGAAGAGATTCCAAAGCAGGATACAGTAGGTTTCAAAGTACACCTTGGAAAATCAATCATTTGTCTGCAGCATGCAGCATGTAGGTGTGATGTCTGTAACTGGTCTTAGTTGATGCAGAGGTACTTGGAAACAAATGTTTAATCTTTCATCTCTCCCCACCTGCATTCTTCCTCAGTGTACTTTTTATTCAGCAGGACTCGGATGAGAGAGAGAGAGAGAGAGAGAGAGAGAGAGAGAGAGAGAGAGGAACTCTCTTCACATCAGCGTCAAAGGAAAAAGTGTTCAGCGACTTACAGTCCTAGTGACTGTTCTGTGTAAAAGCAGGATTGTTTTGCCATCAGACCTTGCGTGCCGTACCAGTCTGTGCGTTAACAGGTGTCTAAGAAAGGTCAAAAGGGAATAACTCCATGTCGTTCACTGGTGTGAATCTTGGTGGGCAGCAGAGCCGAGAGTGAACTGCAGTGAGGGGGAGGTTACTGAAGCCCCAGTTTGTTTCCAGTGAGCGTGGTGTTGTGGTGTTCAAAGTTACAGGTGCCTGCTGGCCTGGAGCTGGATACTTCTGCCTCTGCTTTCTTTGGGGGTTGATGATTCCTTATGTTTATGTTGGCGTGCCAGACAAATTGTTAAAGGTATTTCCATCAGACCTGCTTTGAATGTGTTACCCCTTCATTTAATTAAAATTAAAAAAGCCCTGCTCCATCACTGCTGCTGTGATGTGTGACAAAAGCCCATCTTCCCTCCCCTGGGAACAGGTGAGAGATGGAACTAAACCCCAAAGGATTTTCTGCTCACTGATGGCACGTGAGTTTTCTTGGGAATTCTCTGCCAAATGTGGTCAGTTGTTTTTGAATGTGGCCATGCGGGGAGTCGAACGTGCCCGTCCAGATCTGCAAACATGCAGTGCCAGAAGGAGAACCTTTGAAATGTCACCTGGGATGTGTTCCACTGACTCACACGTGGGTGCTGTGCCCAGGTCCCCTGTCCAAATCCTGGGCGGGCAGAAGCCAGGACTGCACATTGCTCGTGATATGAATTCAGTTTTGGGGAGGTGAAATACAAATGAGATGCCAGGGAGGGAATGTCTTCTAACTGTATATATTTTTGTCCTAGAGGAGCCCTGCCCAGTGTGACTGCTGCCCAGTGCTGCTCCCTGACTGCACGCTCTCTTGGTGAGCCTCTGTCCTGCTGGCCGTGCCTTTTCTGTCCCCGTCCCCGTGCCGCTCCTTGCCCGTCTTTACCCTCCCGAGCACGTGGCGTGGTCGATTCCTGTCTCCCGGTCCTGGTTTCCCTTTTTGTCTCTGTGTCCCGGCGTCCTTGCTGTGTGTTTGGGACTCCGTCTTTTTGTCTGTCCTTCTCCGTGCCTCACTCGTGTTCCCGTTCTGTTCCCTGTGGCTCTGTGGTGCTCCCCGTGCCATTGTTTCCCCCGGGATCCTTGTGTCCCGTTCGCTGCCCCTGTTCTTTTTTAATCCCTCTCTCGTGCTGCCCATCTAGCATCCCTTTTTTGTGGTTTTGTTTTTTTGTTTTTTTTTTCCTCCATTTCAGCCTGCACCCCGATCTTCATTTTCTTTCTTGTGCCCTCTCTGCTGCCACTCTCTGCCTCGTGTTCTCTGTGTGTGCGGGGCTGGGGAGGAACTTTAGCCCTCCTGGGGGCTGCCCCTCCCCCCCCCCCCTTTCCTTGTGCCAGCTGGGTCCCTTTTTGGGGGCATGGACCCGTGGGAAGGGTTCCCATCAAGGGCCGTGCTGCCGTCCAGGGCAGCTGGAGCGGTTCTGTGCCTTCATTTTGGTGGTGATGAAAGAAGGCTGAGGGGGGGACGGGGTGGAGAGTCGGGGGGCTCCGATGTATTTCGGGGCAGCCCGAGGTCCCCGGCAGAGGGAGCCACGCTGCAGCGCAGGAGCAGGGGAGTGGGGAATGGTGTGGGGGGGGCCGTGCTGGGTGCCCCTTCCCCAGAGGGACCCACGGGTGCCAGGACATTCCCCGGGAGGGGTGGCCGTAGAATACATGAAAAATTTTTTTGTTTGTTTTCATTTCGTTAGAGGGAGGCTTTCTTTACTTTTGGCTGGGGTTTATTTTGGTGCATTCATTCAGGGGGATTTCCTGAAGGGATGGATCTTGTTGTTTCATCCCCCCCCCTCCCCCCATCCCTTGTCTGTCTGTCTGTCTGTCTGTCTGTCTGTCTGTCTGTCCGTCCCCAAATCGCCGCAGCCCCGGGCTGAGCTCGGCGGCAGTGCTGCCGCCTTGTGGGCACAGCGCGGTACTGCAGCCGTCGCCTGTCTCGGATCCAGCCCCACAGCGAGCAGTCCGGAGCAGAAGTGTGAAAGCTGGGATCCTTTGACTTCTGCAGGGGACTTCATTTTCTTTTCCTCTTCTTCTCTTCCAGGACCGGAGAAATGGTTCCACTCCTCCCATCTTTGCCAACAGCTGTGCTGTTGGAGGAGCCAGAGCCAAGGTGCCTTCAGCACCAGGGCTCTGCACTGGAGGGCTCCCGGTCCTGACCGCGCAGGGTTCCCCTTTTCCTCCCCGCTGGGATGAAGTGTCTATGGAATCTGGGATCTGGGTGAAACTGCAGCTCTGCTGGTATGCAGGGACGTGAGGTTCCGGGGGACTGCGTTTCCCTGTGGCTTTCCAGGTCGGCAGGAGCCGGAGGAAATGGGGTGCCAGAGCCGTGCCCCATCAGGCCGTGTTTGCCTCTGAGGAACAGAGAGTCCGGGCTGAGGTGAGATTGCCAGGAGTGCTTGGATGGATGAGCCGTGCGGGGAACGGGGAGCTCGGAATCGCAGCTGCTGCTGAATCCGTTGCCTTAGGTCTGCTCCGTCTGTGTCTGTGCCAAGTGGGATTTGTGCTGGGGAGAGAGGTGCTGTGGGGAGCCAGAGGTGAAGTAAATCCTCTGTGGGGATGGGCAGCGAAGGACTGAGTAGCAGGGAAAGGAGAGGATTTCTAAAGGATACGACTGTTTCTGCCAAGAGCGGGGTGGAGCAGCGATGGGGGTGGTTGGGTTTGGCCTGGGCTCTGTTATTCTTGGTGCAATTTTAAAATTCTGTCGTGTGATTTACTGTCCGGGAGCTTTCGAACGAGAGCTGAGCGAAATGTAGGTTAAGCCTTGGAAGTTGGGTCCATTGCCTGCAGCAGCTCGCCGAGGCTGGAGCACTGGGGGGATGGCTGCTCCCAGGAAAGGTTACTTATTTATTGATACTGTGTCACATTTCCCTCAGCGACTGCCAGCCCGGAATGGCTGTGAGTTTGGGCTCTTCTCAGTGGGGGATTGGAGAAGGTTTTGGCTGTAATTAGAAGTGGGAGAAAAATCCTGCTAAATAAAAGCCTCACCTCTGTCCCCCCTAAGTTATCCCCGTTTGTCCCAGCTTGGAGCTGCGCAGAAGTCCGGCAGGGGAAATGACATCAGGGATACAGCTGTCAGTTCCAAGGCAGAGAGAGAAGATGTAGCAGCCAAGGGCAGGGCAGGGGGAAAGGTTTCAGAAAGCATTTCTGTGGTGTAATGAATGCCAATTTCTGCTTGCCCAGGGAGAAGAGGACGAACTCCCAGCCATTCAGGCCTGACAGTCCCCTGCAGCGAGAGCATACACTGGAAGAGTTCAGGGTCGAAGACAAGGCTGAGGGAAAATCCAGGCTATTTATAAGGGATGATGAGAGGTGGGTCCAGGGTGAGAATCCAGTGGGTAAAGGGAAAAGTGGTGTAAGGGAGGAGTAATACAGGGCAGGGGCCGATAAGGTAGGATGGGTGGAACAGTGCAGTGAACATAAACCAATGGGGGGGGGGGGGGGGCGGGGTACAAGGATACAAGAACTTTCCAGAGCTGGGAGGAGACAAGGGATGACATAACTGGGAATAGAGGCAACCAATGGGAAATGAGGGTTATAAAGCTTTACCTTAAAGCTTTACCATAAAGAATTTTTAAAACCTTTGACATCCTTCTTAGGAGCTATTCTAAACTTAAACAAATGCCCTCCAAGGTCTGGGGCCATGGGCCGACTCCTCACCCAAAACACTGGTCTGGCTTGGGACGTCAGTCAGTCCGATTCCTACACTGGGCCTCTGCATGATATTCACCCAGAAGCTGCCTTTCAAGGACTGAAGTGGAACAAAAGGTATAAAAGAAATGTCATTCCCAGATGGAAAACAGTTTCATTTCTCTTGTGTCTGCTTTTTTTTTTTTTTTTTTTTTTTTTTACAGTTACCTCAAAATTCCCGGATCCAGAACAGCTGCTCTGAGTTTTGGAAGAGATTCCAAAGCAGGATACAGTAGGTTTCAAAGTACACCTTGGAAAATCAATCGTTTGTCTGCAGCATGCAGCATGTAGGTGTGATGTCTGTAACTGGTCTTAGTTGATGCAGAGGTACTTGGAAACAAATGTTTAATCTTTCATCTCTCCCCACCTGCATTCTTCCTCAGTGTACTTTTTATTCAGCAGGACTCGGATGAGAGAGAGAGAGAGAGAGAGAGAGAGAGGAACTCTCTTCACATCAGCGTCAAAGGAAAAAGTGTTCAGCGACTTACAGTCCTAGTGACTGTTCTGTGTAAAAGCAGGATTGTTTTGCCATCAGACCTTGCGTGCCGTACCAGTCTGTGCGTTAGCAGGTGTCTAAGAAAGGTCAAAAGGGAATAACTCCATGTCGTTCACTGGTGTGAATCTTGGTGGGGAGCAGAGCCGAGAGTGAACTGCAGTGAGGGGGAGGTTACTGAAGCCCCAGTTTGTTTCCAGTGAGCGTGGTGTTGTGGTGTTCAAAGTTACAGGTGCCTGCTGGCCTGGAGCTGGATACTTCTGCCTCTGCTTTCTTTGGGGGTTGATGATTCCTTATGTTTATGTTGGCGTGCCAGACAAATTGTTAAAGGTATTTCCATCAGACCTGCTTTGAATGTGTTACCCCTTCATTTAATTAAAAGAAAAAAAGCCCTGCTCCATCACTGCTGCTGTGATGTGTGACAAAAGCCCATCTTCCCTCCCCTGGGAACAGGTGAGAGATGGAACTAAACCCCAAAGGATTTTCTGCTCACTGATGGCACGTGAGTTTTCTTGGGAATTCTCTGCCAAATGTGGTCAGTTGTTTTTGAATGTGGCCATGCGGGGAGTCGAACGTGCCCGTCCAGATCTGCAAACATGCAGTGCCAGAAGGAGAAGCCTTGAAATGTAAACCGGGATTTATTCACCTGACTGACAGGTGTGTGTGCTGTGCCCAGGTCCCCTGTCCAAATCCTGGGCGGGCAGAAGCCAGGACTGCACATTCCTTGTGATAGGAATTCAGGTTGTTTTGGGGGGGGTCAGGGTGGGGGTTAAATACAAATGAGATGCCAGGGAGGGAATGGCTCCTACGTGTAAATATATTTGTCCAAAAGGAGCCCTGCCCAGTCTGACTGCGGCCCAGTGCTGCTCCCTGACTGTACCCTCTCTTGGTGAGCCTCTGTCCTGCTGGCCGTGTTTTTGTTTTCTGGTTTTGTTTTTTTGGTTTTTTTTGGTTTTTTTTTTTAATTTCATCCTGCACCCCGATCTTCATATTCTTCCCGTGTCCTCTCTGCTGCCACTCTCCCTTTCTGCCTCGTGTCCTCTGTGTCTGGTTTATAATGTGTAGACTATATGGATATATGAATTCCACGTAAGTATGCCAAATATAAATAGAAAAATGAATTGAAATATAGTTTTAAAATAAAGGGGTTTTAATTTTCTGTTTTGTTAGAGGCCGGGCTTTTCCATAAATGATATAAAAATGTGAAGATATAGAATATATAAATATGTGTGTGTGTGTGTATATACATATATATACACACACATAAAATACAAATGTTAGTAACATAAAGATTTCTTAATAAAATAATATTGTACCCCTGTTGTAATTGATGCCAATATACATTAAATTCAGTATCCAAAAATAGGTATTGCTTATGAATATAAATTAATTATTAACAAACATATATATATATTTATATATATATATCAATCTAATGGGTTTGGGGTTTTTTTAATTTGTTCATGGCAGGGATTTTTTAGTTTGGGTCGGGGTTTTTTGGGAGCATTCGTTTAGTAGGATTTTTTAAAGGGAGGGACCTCGATGCTTTTTGGGCCCTTGTCTCTCTGTGTGTGTGTGTGTGTGTGTGTCTGTGTGTGTGTGTGTGTCTCTCTGTGTGTGTCCGCCGTGTCCCCAAAGAGCCGCGGCCCCGGGCTGAGCTCGGCCGCAGTGCAGCCGCCTTGTGGGAAGAGATGGGTACTGCAGCCGTGCCCCGAAGCGGCGACCGGCTCCTCCTCGGCGCTGCTGCGGGCGGGCGGTGGGGCGCGAAATGGTGCGCGTGACCTTCTCAAGATGGCGGAGGGCCCAAGGTGACGATGCCGTTCCACTGGGACCGATGCGACGCTCGGGACGGCGGACGCAATAGGACCCCAGCAGAGATACGCTGGAGGGGGGGGGGTTGTCCTTTTTTTCCCGCCCTTTTTTTGCCGTCCTATGTAGAAGGCCGGGTGAGTGATGGCCGGGTCGCCATCTTGGGAGTGGCACGCTGCAATTTCCGCCCTTCCTGGCGCCATCTTTGTTCCTGGCAGAAGCCACTTCCGGTGGCGTTGCCAGCGTTGTCGTGGTAACTGTAAAGCCCCAGATAATGGTGTCTCTTAAAGTCGCCTGCCTGAATCCGACCCCCGACGCTGATCGCGCGCTCTCCCGCCGCCTGTCCCACGGGCCATTTCCAGCACCGCTGACCAGTCCGAGCCCGTCCGCGCCGCGTAAAAGGCGACGGAAAATCGCGCCGAGAACGCGGGATCGGTTTCGGGGCCGGATTCAGGCAGGCGAGTTCAATAATCGCCAATGTAAGGGGCCTTCTTTTTCACCTCCCTAAACAAAGATGGCGGAGGCACCGGAAGTGGCTTCTGCCAGTACCAAAGATGGCGGCAGGGAAGGGCGGAAATTGCCTCTCGACCCTTCCCAAGATGGCGACTCAACCGTCACTCGCCCGACCTTCTGCATAGGGCGGCAAAAAGGGGCGGGGAAAAAAGGACCCCCACGGGGTGTCGACTGCATTGCCTGCCCGCGACGCCGACGCCGATCCCTCCCCCCCGGAGCGATTTTGCGCGGCGTTTCCCATCGTGCCCACACGGGCTGCGGGCTCAGCGGCGCCGCAGACGCGCGGGAGCCCGGCGGGCGCCGACAGGCAGCGGCGGATCTGCCCCTCTCTCTGCCGGGCTCCTTCCCCGGCCGCCGTCACGGAGAGCGACTCCCGTCCCGCCGCGCCACCTCTCCGCGCCGCCCGGTTCCGCTCCCGCCCGGGGAACGCATCGACGAAGGAAGAGCGGTCGCCCAGCTCCCGGAGCCATCGCCCTGCCCGCAGCCGGGAGCAGCCCGCAGGAGGAGGCAGCTGCTCTCTCTGCCGGAGAGGTGAGAGGGGCGCAAGGATGGGGCGGGGTGGGAACGCGGGCACGGGAGAATTCCCAGGCACAATTCCAGCTCCCCCTTTCAGCTGGCAGCAGCCCGGTGTCCTCTGCGTGTGGCAGCAGCTGCAGCGCTGGTTTGGAGCAAGTTTCCATGGCATTTTGTTGCAAAGGTTCCCCTTCCAGCCGGGTGCCCCGGCTGGGTTCCCTGGCTGGGAGAGCCCTTGAAGTAGCCAGAGGGAGCAGCTGCTGCGAATTCCGAGCCCGCTGTTCCTGTGATTCTGGATACAGTGTTTCAGTAGTGTGTGCTTCTGTCCTATGCGCTGCTAGATGTACTTTGGAACAAGTTGACTCTTTCATCCCTCCCCACCTGCATTCTTCCTAGGTGTACGTTTTATTCAGCAGCATTCAGATGAGAGAGAGGAGCTCTGTTCCCATCAGCACGAAAGGAAAAAGTGTGCTCACACAGACCTAAGTTGTTTGGTCAAAAAATTCTTACTTTGCTTTGGTCCAAAAAATGTTATTCCTGTGTGCAAGCTCACGGGGAAGATTTTATTCAACAGCTCTCAGTGGGACATCAAAGCTCCACTTTCCCTTTTCTTGAACAGCCTGAGACCCAATATTACTTGATATCAGTTTTTTTTCAGGCGTTTGGAACTTTTTGAAGAGCCAGAAGGATTGTTTGTGCATACGTGTGTCACTAATATCCCTCCTCTCTCCAATGGAGGATGGGGGGGGAAAGGGATGCAGAGCTTCCTACAAGGGGCTGTAAGTGCAAATAAAGAGGAGCCAGAGGTTTAGTTGATATGAATCACTGTTTCTGAAAAGAGCCTGATGGATTTCCTGATACCAAAACCAGTAGGAATAGGAGACTGAACTCGGGCATCGTGATGGTCTCCTTGGCTTTAAAAAGCATTAATGGCTTTAAAGGGCATTTCTATCAGACCTGGTTTATTTTTGTTCCCTTTCATTAAATTTTAAAATGAAAAAAAGCCCCGCTCCATCACTGCTGCTGTGATGTGTGACAAAAGCCCATCTTCCTTCCCCTGGGAACAGGTGAGAGATGGAACTAAACCCCAAAGGATTTTCTGCTCACTGATGGCACGTGAGTTTTCTTGGGAATTCTCTGCCAAATGTGGTCAGTTGTTTTTGAATGTGGTCATGCGGGCAGTCGAACGTGCCCGTCCAGATCTGCAAACATGCAGTGCCAGAAGGAGAACCTTTGAAATGTCACCTGGGATGTGTTCCACTGACTCACACGTGGGTGCTGTGCCCAGGTCCCCTGTCCAAATCCTGGGCGGGCAGAAGCCAGGATTGCACATTGCTCGTGATATGAATTCAGTTTTGGGGAGGTGAAATACAAATGAGATGCCAGGGAGGGAATGTCTTCTAACTGTATATATTTTTGTCCTAGAGGAGCCCTGCCCAGTGTGACTGCTGCCCAGTGCTGCTCCCTGACTGCATGCTCTCTTGGTGAGCCTCTGTCCTGCTGGCCGTGCCTTTTCTGTCCCCGTCCCCGTGCCGCTCCTTGCCCGTCTTTACCCTCCCGAGCACGTGGCGTGGTCGATTCCTGTCTCCCGGTCCTGGTTTCCCTTTTTGTCTCTGTGTCCCGGCGTCCTTGCTGTGTGTTTGGGACTCCGTCTTTTTGTCTGTCCTTCTCCGTGCCTCACTCGTTTTCCCGTTCTGTTCCCTGTGGCTCTGTGGTGCTCCCCGTGCCATTGTTTCCCCCGGGATCCTTGTGTCCCGTTCGCTGCCCCTGTTCTTTTTTAATCCCTCTCTCGTGCTGCCCATCTAGCATCCCTTTTTTGTGGTTTTGTTTTTTTGTTTTTTTTTTCCTCCATTTCAGCCTGCACCCCGATCTTCATTTTCTTTCTTGTGCCCTCTCTGCTGCCACTCTCTGCCTCGTGTTCTCTGTGTGTGCGGGGCTGGGGAGGAACTTTAGCCCTCCTGGGGGCTGCCCCTCCCCCCCCCCCCTTTCCTTGTGCCAGCTGGGTCCCTTTTTGGGGGCATGGACCCGTGGGAAGGGTTCCCATCAAGGGCCGTGCTGCCGTCCAGGGCAGCTGGAGCGGTTCTGTGCCTTCATTTTGGTGGTGATGAAAGAAGGCTGAGGGGGGGACGGGGTGGAGAGTCGGGGGGCTCCGATGTATTTCGGGGCAGCCCGAGGTCCCCGGCAGAGGGAGCCACGCTGTAGCGCAGGAGCAGGGGAGTGGGGAATGGTGTGGGGGGGGCCGTGCTGGGTGCCCCTTCCCCAGAGGGACCCACGGGTGCCAGGACATTCCCCGGGAGGGGTGGCCGTAGAATACATGAAAAATTTTTTTGTTTGTTTTCATTTCGTTAGAGGGAGGCTTTCTTTACTTTTGGCTGGGGTTTATTTTGGTGCATTCATTCAGGGGGATTTCCTGAAGGGATGGATCTTGTTGTTTCATCCCCCCCCCCTCCCCCCATCCCTTGTCTGTCTGTCTGTCTGTCTGTCTGTCTGTCCGTCCCCAAATCGCCGCAGCCCCGGGCTGAGCTCGGCGGCAGTGCTGCCGCCTTGTGGGCACAGCGCGGTACTGCAGCCGTCGCCTGTCTCGGATCCAGCCCCACAGCGAGCAGTCCGGAGCAGAAGTGTGAAAGCTGGGATCCTTTGACTTCTGCAGGGGACTTCATTTTCTTTTCCTCTTCTTCTCTTCCAGGACCGGAGAAATGGTTCCACTCCTCCCATCTTTGCCAACAGCTGTGCTGTTGGAGGAGCCAGAGCCAAGGTGCCTTCAGCACCAGGGCTCTGCACTGGAGGGCTCCCGGTCCTGACCGCGCAGGGTTCCCCTTTTCCTCCCCGCTGGGATGAAGTGTCTATGGAATCTGGGATCTGGGTGAAACTGCAGCTCTGCTGGTATGCAGGGACGTGAGGTTCCGGGGGACTGCGTTTCCCTGTGGCTTTCCAGGTCGGCAGGAGCCGGAGGAAATGGGGTGCCAGAGCCGTGCCCCATCAGGCCGTGTTTGCCTCTGAGGAACAGAGAGTCCGGGCTGAGGTGAGATTGCCAGGAGTGCTTGGATGGATGAGCCGTGCGGGGAACGGGGAGCTCGGAATCGCAGCTGCTGCTGAATCCGTTGCCTTAGGTCTGCTCCGTCTGTGTCTGTGCCAAGTGGGATTTGTGCTGGGGAGAGAGGTGCTGTGGGGAGCCAGAGGTGAAGTAAATCCTCTGTGGGGATGGGCAGCGAAGGACTGAGTAGCAGGGAAAGGAGAGGATTTCTAAAGGATACGACTGTTTCTGCCAAGAGCGGGGTGGAGCAGCGATGGGGGTGGTTGGGTTTGGCCTGGGCTCTGTTATTCTTGGTGCAATTTTAAAATTCTGTCGTGTGATTTACTGTCCGGGAGCTTTCGAACGAGAGCTGAGCGAAATGTAGGTTAAGCCTTGGAAGTTGGGTCCATTGCCTGCAGCAGCTCGCCGAGGCTGGAGCACTGGGGGGATGGCTGCTCCCAGGAAAGGTTACTTATTTATTGATACTGTGTCACATTTCCCTCAGCGACTGCCAGCCCGGAATGGCTGTGAGTTTGTGCTCTTCTCAGTGGGGGATTGGAGAAGGTTTTGGCTGTAATTAGAAGTGGGAGAAAAATCCTGCTAAATAAAAGCCTCACCTCTGTCCCCCCTAAGTTATCCCCGTTTGTCCCAGCTTGGAGCTGCGCAGAAGTCCGGCAGGGGAAATGACATCAGGGATACAGCTGTCAGTTCCGAGGCAGAGAGAGAAGATGTAGCAGCCAAGGGCAGGGCAGGGGGAAAGGTTTCAGAAAGCATTTCTGTGGTGTAATGAATGCCAATTTCTGCTTGCCCAGGGAGAAGAGGACGAACTCCCAGCCATTCAGGCCTGACAGTCCCCTGCAGCGAGAGCATCCACTGGAAGAGTTCAGGGTCGAAGACAAGGCTGAGGGAAAATCCAGGCTATTTATAAGGGATGATGAGAGGTGGGTCCAGGGTGAGAATCCAGTGGGTAAAGGGAAAAGTGGTGTAAGGGAGGAGTAATACAGGGCAGGGGCCGATAAGGTAGGATGGGTGGAACAGTGCAGTGAACATAAACCAATGGGGGGGGGGGGGGGGGGCGGGGTACAAGGATACAAGAACTTTCCAGAGCTGGGAGGAGACAAGGGATGACATAACTGGGAATAGAGGCAACCAATGGGAAATGAGGGTTATAAAGCTTTACCTTAAAGCTTTACCATAAAGAATTTTTAAAACCTTTGACAACCTTCTTAGGAGCTATTCTAAACTTAAACAAATGCCCTCCAAGGTCTGGGGCCATGGGCCGACTCCTCACCCAAAACACTGGTCTGGCTTGGGACGTCAGTCAGTCCGATTCCTACACTGGGCCTCTGCATGATATTCACCCAGAAGCTGCCTTTCAAGGACTGAAGTGGAACAAAAGGTATAAAAGAAATGTCATTCCCAGATGGAAAACAGTTTCATTTCTCTTGTGTCTGCTTTTTTTTTTTTTTTTTTTTTTTTTTACAGTTACCTCAAAATTCCCGGATCCAGAACAGCTGCTCTGAGTTTTGGAAGAGATTCCAAAGCAGGATACAGTAGGTTTCAAAGTACACCTTGGAAAATCAATCATTTGTCTGCAGCATGCAGCATGTAGGTGTGATGTCTGTAACTGGTCTTAGTTGATGCAGAGGTACTTGGAAACAAATGTTTAATCTTTCATCTCTCCCCACCTGCATTCTTCCTCAGTGTACTTTTTATTCAGCAGGACTCGGATGAGAGAGAGAGAGAGAGAGAGAGAGAGAGGAACTCTCTTCACATCAGCGTCAAAGGAAAAAGTGTTCAGCGACTTACAGTCCTAGTGACTGTTCTGTGTAAAAGCAGGATTGTTTTGCCATCAGACCTTGCGTGCCGTACCAGTCTGTGCGTTAGCAGGTGTCTAAGAAAGGTCAAAAGGGAATAACTCCATGTCGTTCACTGGTGTGAATCTTGGTGGGGAGCAGAGCCGAGAGTGAACTGCAGTGAGGGGGAGGTTACTGAAGCCCCAGTTTGTTTCCAGTGAGCGTGGTGTTGTGGTGTTCAAAGTTACAGGTGCCTGCTGGCCTGGAGCTGGATACTTCTGCCTCTGCTTTCTTTGGGGGTTGATGATTCCTTATGTTTATGTTGGCGTGCCAGACAAATTGTTAAAGGTATTTCCATCAGACCTGCTTTGAATGTGTTACCCCTTCATTTAATTAAAAGAAAAAAAGCCCTGCTCCATCACTGCTGCTGTGATGTGTGACAAAAGCCCATCTTCCCTCCCCTGGGAACAGGTGAGAGATGGAACTAAACCCCAAAGGATTTTCTGCTCACTGATGGCACGTGAGTTTTCTTGGGAATTCTCTGCCAAATGTGGTCAGTTGTTTTTGAATGTGGCCATGCGGGGAGTCGAACGTGCCCGTCCAGATCTGCAAACATGCAGTGCCAGAAGGAGAAGCCTTGAAATGTAAACCGGGATTTATTCACCTGACTGACAGGTGTGTGTGCTGTGCCCAGGTCCCCTGTCCAAATCCTGGGCGGGCAGAAGCCAGGACTGCACATTCCTTGTGATAAGAATTCAGGTTGTTTTGGGGGGGGTCGGGGTGGGGGTTAAATACAAATGAGATGCCAGGGAGGGAATGGCTCCTACGTGTAAATATATTTGTCCTAGAGGAGCCCTGCCCAGTCTGACTGCGGCCCAGTGCTGCTCCCTGACTGTACCCTCTCTTGGTGAGCCTCTGTCCTGCTGGCCGTGTTTTTGTTTTCTGGTTTTGTTTTTTTGGTTTTTTTTGGTTTTTTTTTTTAATTTCATCCTGCACCCCGATCTTCATATTCTTCCCGTGTCCTCTCTGCTGCCACTCTCCCTTTCTGCCTCGTGTCCTCTGTGTCTGGTTTATAATGTGTAGACTATATGGATATATGAATTCCACGTAAGTATGCCAAATATAAATAGAAAAATGAATTGAAATATAGTTTTAAAATAAAGGGGTTTTAATTTTCTGTTTTGTTAGAGGCCGGGCTTTTCCATAAATGATATAAAAATGTGAAGATATAGAATATATAAATATGTGTGTGTGTGTGTATATACATATATATACACACACATAAAATACAAATGTTAGTAACATAAAGATTTCTTAATAAAATAATATTGTACCCCTGTTGTAATTGATGCCAATATACATTAAATTCAGTATCCAAAAATAGGTATTGCTTATGAATATAAATTAATTATTAACAAACATATATATATATTTATATATATATATCAATCTAATGGGTTTGGGGTTTTTTTAATTTGTTCATGGCAGGGATTTTTTAGTTTGGGTCGGGGTTTTTTGGGAGCATTCGTTTAGTAGGATTTTTTAAAGGGAGGGACCTCGATGCTTTTTGGGCCCTTGTGTCTGTGTGTGTGTGTGTGTGTCTCTCTCTGTGTGTGTCCGCCGTGTCCCCAAAGAGCCGCGGCCCCGGGCTGAGCTCGGCCGCAGTGCAGCCGCCTTGTGGGAAGAGATCGGTACTGCAGCCGTGCCCCGAAGCGGCGACCGGCTCCTCCTCGGCGCTGCTGCGGGAGGGCGGTGGGGCGCGAAATGGTGCGCGTGACCTTCTCAAGATGGCGGAGGGCCCAAGGTGACGATGCCGTTCCACTGGGACCGATGCGACGCTCGGGACGGCGGACGCAATAGGACCCCAGCAGAGATACGCTGGAGGGGGGGGTTGTCCTTTTTTTCCCGCCCTTTTTTTGCCGTCCTATGTAGAAGGCCGGGTGAGTGATGGCCGGGTCGCCATCTTGGGAGTGGCACGCTGCAATTTCCGCCCTTCCTGGCGCCATCTTTGTTCCTGGCAGAAGCCACTTCCGGTGGCGTTGCCAGCGTTGTCGTGGTAACTGTAAAGCCCCAGATAATGGTGTCTATTGAAGTCGCCTGCCTGAATCCGACCCCCGACGCTGATCGCGCGCTCTCCCGCCGCCTGTCCCACGGGCCATTTCCAGCACCGCTGACCAGTCCGAGCCCGTCCGCGCCGCGTAAAAGGCGACGGAAAATCGCGCCGAGAACGCGGGATCGGTTTCGGGGCCGGATTCAGGCAGGCGAGTTCAATAATCGCCAATGTAAGGGGCCTTCTTTTTCGCCTCCCTAAACAAAGATGGCGGAGGCACCGGAAGTGGCTTCTGCCAGTACCAAAGATGGCGGCAGGGAAGGGCGGAAATTGCCTCTCGACCCTTCCCAAGATGGCGACTCAACCGTCACTCGCCCGACCTTCTGCATAGGGCGGCAAAAAGGGGCGGGGAAAAAAGGACCCCCACGGGGTGTCGACTGCATTGCCTGCCCGCGACGCCGACGCCGATCCCTCCCCCCCGGCGCGATTTTGCGCGGCGTTTCCCATCGTGCCCACACGGGCTGTGGGCTCAGCGGCGCCGCAGACGCGCGGGAGCCCGGCGGGCGCCGACAGGCAGCGGCGGATCTGCCCCTCTCTCTGCCGGGCTCCTTCCCCGGCCGCCGTCACGGAGAGCGACTCCCGTCCCGCCGCGCCACCTCTCCGCGCCGCCCGGTTCCGCTCCCGCCCGGGGAACGCATCGACGAAGGAAGAGCGGTCGCCCAGCTCCCGGAGCCATCGCCCTGCCCGCAGCCGGGAGCAGCCCGCAGGAGGAGGCAGCTGCTCTCTCTGCCGGAGAGGTGAGAGGGGCGCAAGGATGGGGCGGGGTGGGAACGCGGGCACGGGAGAATTCCCAGGCACAATTCCAGCTCCCCCTTTCAGCTGGCAGCAGCCCGGTGTCCTCTGCGTGTGGCAGCAGCTGCAGCGCTGGTTTGGAGCAAGTTTCCATGGCATTTTGTTGCAAAGGTTCCCCTTCCAGCCGGGTGCCCCGGCTGGGTTCCCTGGCTGGGAGAGCCCTTGAAGTAGCCAGAGGGAGCAGCTGCTGCGAATTCCGAGCCCGCTGTTCCTGTGATTCTGGATACAGTGTTTCAGTAGTGTGTGCTTCTGTCCTATGCGCTGCTAGATGTACTTTGGAACAAGTTGACTCTTTCATCCCTCCCCACCTGCATTCTTCCTAGGTGTACGTTTTATTCAGCAGCATTCAGATGAGAGAGAGGAGCTCTGTTCCCATCAGCACGAAAGGAAAAAGTGTGCTCACACAGACCTAAGTTGTTTGGTCAAAAAATTCTTACTTTGCTTTGGTCCAAAAAATGTTATTCCTGTGTGCAAGCTCACGGGGAAGATTTTATTCAACAGCTCTCAGTGGGACATCAAAGCTCCACTTTCCCTTTTCTTGAACAGCCTGAGACCCAATATTACTTGATATCAGTTTTTTTTCAGGCGTTTGGAACTTTTTGAAGAGCCAGAAGGATTGTTTGTGCATACGTGTGTCACTAATATCCCTCCTCTCTCCAATGGAGGATGGGGGGGGAAAGGGATGCAGAGCTTCCTACAAGGGGCTGTAAGTGCAAATAAAGAGGAGCCAGAGGTTTAGTTGATATGAATCACTGTTTCTGAAAAGAGCCTGATGGATTTCCTGATACCAAAACCAGTAGGAATAGGAGACTGAACTCAGGCATCGTGATGGTCTCCTTGGCTTTAAAAAGCATTAATGGCTTTAAAGGGCATTTCTATCAGACCTGGTTTATTTTTGTTCCCTTTCATTAAATTTTAAAATGAAAAAAAGCCCCGCTCCATCACTGCTGCTGTGATGTGTGACAAAAGCCCATCTTCCTTCCCCTGGGAACAGGTGAGAGATGGAACTAAACCCCAAAGGATTTTCTGCTCACTGATGGCACGTGAGTTTTCTTGGGAATTCTCTGCCAAATGTGGTCAGTTGTTTTTGAATGTGGTCATGCGGGCAGTCGAACGTGCCCGTCCAGATCTGCAAACATGCAGTGCCAGAAGGAGAACCTTTGAAATGTCACCTGGGATGTGTTCCACTGACTCACACGTGGGTGCTGTGCCCAGGTCCCCTGTCCAAATCCTGGGCGGGCAGAAGCCAGGACTGCACATTGCTCGTGATATGAATTCAGTTTTGGGGAGGTGAAATACAAATGAGATGCCAGGGAGGGAATGTCTTCTAACTGTATATATTTTTGTCCTAGAGGAGCCCTGCCCAGTGTGACTGCTGCCCAGTGCTGCTCCCTGACTGCATGCTCTCTTGGTGAGCCTCTGTCCTGCTGGCCGTGACTTTTCTGTCCCCGTCCCCGTGCCGCTCCTTGCCCGTCTTTACCCTCCCGAGCACGTGGCGTGGTCGATTCCTGTCTCCCGGTCCTGGTTTCCCTTTTTGTCTCTGTGTCCCGGCGTCCTTGCTGTGTGTTTGGGACTCCGTCTTTTTGTCTGTCCTTCTCCGTGCCTCACTCGTTTTCCCGTTCTGTTCCCTGTGGCTCTGTGGTGCTCCCCGGGCCATTGTTTCCCCCGGGATCCTTGTGTCCCGTTCGCTGCCCCTGTTCTTTTTTAATCCCTCTCTCGTGCTGCCCATCTAGCATCCCTTTTTTGTGGTTTTGTTTTTTGTTTTTTTTTTTCTCCATTTCAGCCTGCACCCCGATCTTCATTTTCTTTCTTGTGCCCTCTCTGCTGCCACTCTCTGCCTCGTGTTCTCTGTGTGTGCGGGGCTGGGGAGGAACTTTAGCCCTCCTGGGGGCTGCCCCTCCCCCCCCCCCTTTCCTTGTGCCAGCTGGGTCCCTTTTTGGGGGCATGGACCCGTGGGAAGGGTTCCCATCAAGGGCCGTGCTGCCGTCCAGGGCAGCTGGAGCGGTTCTGTGCCTTCATTTTGGTGGTGATGAAAGAAGGCTGAGGGGGGGACGGGGTGGAGAGTCGGGGGGCTCCGATGTATTTCGGGGCAGCCCGAGGTCCCCGGCAGAGGGAGCCACGCTGCAGCGCAGGAGCAGGGGAGTGGGGAATGGTGTGGGGGGGGCCGTGCTGGGTGCCCCTTCCCCAGAGGGACCCACGGGTGCCAGGACATTCCCCGGGAGGGGTGGCCGTAGAATACATGAAAAATTTTTTTGTTTGTTTTCATTTCGTTAGAGGGAGGCTTTCTTTACTTTTGGCTGGGGTTTATTTTGGTGCATTCATTCAGGGGGATTTCCTGAAGGGATGGATCTTGTTGTTTCATCCCCCCCCCTCCCCCCATCCCTTGTCTGTCTGTCTGTCTGTCTGTCTGTCTGTCTGTCCGTCCCCAAATCGCCGCAGCCCCGGGCTGAGCTCGGCGGCAGTGCTGCCGCCTTGTGGGCACAGCGCGGTACTGCAGCCGTCGCCTGTCTCGGATCCAGCCCCACAGCGAGCAGTCCGGAGCAGAAGTGTGAAAGCTGGGATCCTTTGACTTCTGCAGGGGACTTCATTTTCTTTTCCTCTTCTTCTCTTCCAGGACCGGAGAAATGGTTCCACTCCTCCCATCTTTGCCAACAGCTGTGCTGTTGGAGGAGCCAGAGCCAAGGTGCCTTCAGCACCAGGGCTCTGCACTGGAGGGCTCCCGGTCCTGACCGCGCAGGGTTCCCCTTTTCCTCCCCGCTGGGATGAAGTGTCTATGGAATCTGGGATCTGGGTGAAACTGCAGCTCTGCTGGTATGCAGGGACGTGAGGTTCCGGGGGACTGCGTTTCCCTGTGGCTTTCCAGGTCGGCAGGAGCCGGAGGAAATGGGGTGCCAGAGCCGTGCCCCATCAGGCCGTGTTTGCCTCTGAGGAACAGAGAGTCCGGGCTGAGGTGAGATTGCCAGGAGTGCTTGGATGGATGAGCCGTGCGGGGAACGGGGAGCTCGGAATCGCAGCTGCTGCTGAATCCGTTGCCTTAGGTCTGCTCCGTCTGTGTCTGTGCCAAGTGGGATTTGTGCTGGGGAGAGAGGTGCTGTGGGGAGCCAGAGGTGAAGTAAATCCTCTGTGGGGATGGGCAGCGAAGGACTGAGTAGCAGGGAAAGGAGAGGATTTCTAAAGGATACGACTGTTTCTGCCAAGAGCGGGGTGGAGCAGCGATGGGGGTGGTTGGGTTTGGCCTGGGCTCTGTTATTCTTGGTGCAATTTTAAAATTCTGTCGTGTGATTTACTGTCCGGGAGCTTTCGAACGAGAGCTGAGCGAAATGTAGGTTAAGCCTTGGAAGTTGGGTCCATTGCCTGCAGCAGCTCGCCGAGGCTGGAGCACTGGGGGGATGGCTGCTCCCAGGAAAGGTTACTTATTTATTGATACTGTGTCACATTTCCCTCAGCGACTGCCAGCCCGGAATGGCTGTGAGTTTGGGCTCTTCTCAGTGGGGGATTGGAGAAGGTTTTGGCTGTAATTAGAAGTGGGAGAAAAATCCTGCTAAATAAAAGCCTCACCTCTGTCCCCCCTAAGTTATCCCTGTTTGTCCCAGCTTGGAGCTGCGCAGAAGTCCGGCAGGGGAAATGACATCAGGGATACAGCTGTCAGTTCCAAGGCAGAGAGAGAAGATGTAGCAGCCAAGGGCAGGGCAGGGGGAAAGGTTTCAGAAAGCATTTCTGTGGTGTAATGAATGCCAATTTCTGCTTGCCCAGGGAGAAGAGGACGAACTCCCAGCCATTCAGGCCTGACAGTCCCCTGCAGCGAGAGCATCCACTGGAAGAGTTCAGGGTCGAAGACAAGGCTGAGGGAAAATCCAGGCTATTTATAAGGGATGATGAGAGGTGGGTCCAGGGTGAGAATCCAGTGGGTAAAGGGAAAAGTGGTGTAAGGGAGGAGTAATACAGGGCAGGGGCCGATAAGGTAGGATGGGTGGAACAGTGCAGTGAACATAAACCAATGGGGGGGGGGGGCGGGGTACAAGGATACAAGAACTTTCCAGAGCTGGGAGGAGACAAGGGATGACATAACTGGGAATAGAGGCAACCAATGGGAAATGAGGGTTATAAAGCTTTACCTTAAAGCTTTACCATAAAGAATTTTTAAAACCTTTGACAACCTTCTTAGGAGCTATTCTAAACTTAAACAAATGCCCTCCAAGGTCTGGGGCCATGGGCCGACTCCTCACCCAAAACACTGGTCTGGCTTGGGACGTCAGTCAGTCCGATTCCTACACTGGGCCTCTGCATGATATTCACCCAGAAGCTGCCTTTCAAGGACTGAAGTGGAACAAAAGGTATAAAAGAAATGTCATTCCCAGATGGAAAACAGTTTCATTTCTCTTGTGTCTGCTTTTTTTTTTTTTTTTTTTTTTTTTACAGTTACCTCAAAATTCCCGGATCCAGAACAGCTGCTCTGAGTTTTGGAAGAGATTCCAAAGCAGGATACAGTAGGTTTCAAAGTACACCTTGGAAAATCAATCATTTGTCTGCAGCATGCAGCATGTAGGTGTGATGTCTGTAACTGGTCTTAGTTGATGCAGAGGTACTTGGAAACAAATGTTTAATCTTTCATCTCTCCCCACCTGCATTCTTCCTCAGTGTACTTTTTATTCAGCAGGACTCGGATGAGAGAGAGAGAGAGAGAGAGAGAGAGAGGAACTCTCTTCACATCAGCGTCAAAGGAAAAAGTGTTCAGCGACTTACAGTCCTAGTGACTGTTCTGTGTAAAAGCAGGATTGTTTTGCCATCAGACCTTGCGTGCCGTACCAGTCTGTGCGTTAGCAGGTGTCTAAGAAAGGTCAAAAGGGAATAACTCCATGTCGTTCACTGGTGTGAATCTTGGTGGGGAGCAGAGCCGAGAGTGAACTGCAGTGAGGGGGAGGTTACTGAAGCCCCAGTTTGTTTCCAATGAGCGTGGTGTTGTGGTGTTCAAAGTTACAGGTGCCTGCTGGCCTGGAGCTGGATACTTCTGCCTCTGCTTTCTTTGGGGGTTGATGATTCCTTATGTTTATGTTGGCGTGCCAGACAAATTGTTAAAGGTATTTCCATCAGACCTGCTTTGAATGTGTTACCCCTTCATTTAATTAAAAGAAAAAAAGCCCTGCTCCATCACTGCTGCTGTGATGTGTGACAAAAGCCCATCTTCCCTCCCCTGGGAACAGGTGAGAGATGGAACTAAACCCCAAAGGATTTTCTGCTCACTGATGGCACGTGAGTTTTCTTGGGAATTCTCTGCCAAATGTGGTCAGTTGTTTTTGAATGTGGTCATGCGGGGAGTCGAACGTGCCAGCCCAGATCTGCAAACATGCAGTGCCAGAAGGAGAACCTTTGAAATGTCACCTGGGATGTGTTCCACTGACTCACACGTGGGTGCTGTGCCCAGGTCCCCTGTCCAAATCCTGGGCGGGCAGAAGCCAGGACTGCACATTGCTCGTGATATGAATTCAGTTTTGGGGAGGTGAAATACAAATGAGATGCCAGGGAGGGAATGTCTTCTAACTGTATATATTTTTGTCCTAGAGGAGCCCTGCCCAGTGTGACTGCTGCCCAGTGCTGCTCCCTGACTGCACGCTCTCTTGGTGAGCCTCTGTCCTGCTGGCCGTGCCTTTTCTGTCCCCGTCCCCGTGCCGCTCCTTGCCCGTCTTTACCCTCCCGAGCACGTGGCGTGGTCGATTCCTGTCTCCCGGTCCTGGTTTCCCTTTTTGTCTCTGTGTCCCGGCGTCCTTGCTGTGTGTTTGGGACTCCGTCTTTTTGTCTGTCCTTCTCCGTGCCTCACTCGTTTTCCCGTTCTGTTCCCTGTGGCTCTGTGGTGCTCCCCGGGCCATTGTTTCCCCCGGGATCCTTGTGTCCCGTTCGCTGCCCCTGTTCTTTTTTAATCCCTCTCTCGTGCTGCCCATCTAGCATCCCTTTTTTGTGGTTTTGTTTTTTTGTTTTTTTTTTTCTCCATTTCAGCCTGCACCCCGATCTTCATTTTCTTTCTTGTGCCCTCTCTGCTGCCACTCTCTGCCTCGTGTTCTCTGTGTGTGCGGGGCTGGGGAGGAACTTTAGCCCTCCTGGGGGCTGCCCCTCCCCCCCCCCCCTTTCCTTGTGCCAGCTGGGTCCCTTTTTGGGGGCATGGACCCGTGGGAAGGGTTCCCATCAAGGGCCGTGCTGCCGTCCAGGGCAGCTGGAGCGGTTCTGTGCCTTCATTTTGGTGGTGATGAAAGAAGGCTGAGGGGGGGACGGGGTGGAGAGTCGGGGGGCTCCGATGTATTTCGGGGCAGCCCGAGGTCCCCGGCAGAGGGAGCCACGCTGCAGCGCAGGAGCAGGGGAGTGGGGAATGGTGTGGGGGGGGCCGTGCTGGGTGCCCCTCCCCCAGAGGGACCCACGGGTGCCAGGACATTCCCCGGGAGGGGTGGCCGTAGAATACATGAAAAATTTTTTTGTTTGTTTTCATTTCGTTAGAGGGAGGCTTTCTTTACTTTTGGCTGGGGTTTATTTTGGTGCATTCATTCAGGGGGATTTCCTGAAGGGATGGATCTTGTTGTTTCATCCCCCCCCCTCCCCCCATCCCTTGTCTGTCTGTCTGTCTGTCTGTCTGTCTGTCCGTCCCCAAATCGCCGCAGCCCCGGGCTGAGCTCGGCGGCAGTGCTGCCGCCTTGTGGGCACAGCGCGGTACTGCAGCCGTCGCCTGTCTCGGATCCAGCCCCACAGCGAGCAGTCCGGAGCAGAAGTGTGAAAGCTGGGATCCTTTGACTTCTGCAGGGGACTTCATTTTCTTTTCCTCTTCTTCTCTTCCAGGACCGGAGAAATGGTTCCACTCCTCCCATCTTTGCCAACAGCTGTGCTGTTGGAGGAGCCAGAGCCAAGGTGCCTTCAGCACCAGGGCTCTGCACTGGAGGGCTCCCGGTCCTGACCGCGCAGGGTTCCCCTTTTCCTCCCCGCTGGGATGAAGTGTCTATGGAATCTGGGATCTGGGTGAAACTGCAGCTCTGCTGGTATGCAGGGACGTGAGGTTCCGGGGGACTGCGTTTCCCTGTGGCTTTCCAGGTCGGCAGGAGCCGGAGGAAATGGGGTGCCAGAGCCGTGCCCCATCAGGCCGTGTTTGCCTCTGAGGAACAGAGAGTCCGGGCTGAGGTGAGATTGCCAGGAGTGCTTGGATGGATGAGCCGTGCGGGGAACGGGGAGCTCGGAATCGCAGCTGCTGCTGAATCCGTTGCCTTAGGTCTGCTCCGTCTGTGTCTGTGCCAAGTGGGATTTGTGCTGGGGAGAGAGGTGCTGTGGGGAGCCAGAGGTGAAGTAAATCCTCTGTGGGGATGGGCAGCGAAGGACTGAGTAGCAGGGAAAGGAGAGGATTTCTAAAGGATACGACTGTTTCTGCCAAGAGCGGGGTGGAGCAGCGATGGGGGTGGTTGGGTTTGGCCTGGGCTCTGTTATTCTTGGTGCAATTTTAAAATTCTGTCGTGTGATTTACTGTCCGGGAGCTTTCGAACGAGAGCTGAGCGAAATGTAGGTTAAGCCTTGGAAGTTGGGTCCATTGCCTGCAGCAGCTCGCCGAGGCTGGAGCACTGGGGGGATGGCTGCTCCCAGGAAAGGTTACTTATTTATTGATACTGTGTCACATTTCCCTCAGCGACTGCCAGCCCGGAATGGCTGTGAGTTTGTGCTCTTCTCAGTGGGGGATTGGAGAAGGTTTTGGCTGTAATTAGAAGTGGGAGAAAAATCCTGCTAAATAAAAGCCTCACCTCTGTCCCCCCTAAGTTATCCCCGTTTGTCCCAGCTTGGAGCTGCGCAGAAGTCCGGCAGGGGAAATGACATCAGGGATACAGCTGTCAGTTCCGAGGCAGAGAGAGAAGATGTAGCAGCCAAGGGCAGGGCAGGGGGAAAGGTTTCAGAAAGCATTTCTGTGGTGTAATGAATGCCAATTTCTGCTTGCCCAGGGAGAAGAGGACGAACTCCCAGCCATTCAGGCCTGACAGTCCCCTGCAGCGAGAGCATCCACTGGAAGAGTTCAGGGTCGAAGACAAGGCTGAGGGAAAATCCAGGCTATTTATAAGGGATGATGAGAGGTGGGTCCAGGGTGAGAATCCAGTGGGTAAAGGGAAAAGTGGTGTAAGGGAGGAGTAATACAGGGCAGGGGCCGATAAGGTAGGATGGGTGGAACAGTGCAGTGAACATAAACCAATGGGGGGGGGGGGGGGGGGCGGGGTACAAGGATACAAGAACTTTCCAGAGCTGGGAGGAGACAAGGGATGACATAACTGGGAATAGAGGCAACCAATGGGAAATGAGGGTTATAAAGCTTTACCTTAAAGCTTTACCATAAAGAATTTTTAAAACCTTTGACAACCTTCTTAGGAGCTATTCTAAACTTAAACAAATGCCCTCCAAGGTCTGGGGCCATGGGCCGACTCCTCACCCAAAACACTGGTCTGGCTTGGGACGTCAGTCAGTCCGATTCCTACACTGGGCCTCTGCATGATATTCACCCAGAAGCTGCCTTTCAAGGACTGAAGTGGAACAAAAGGTATAAAAGAAATGTCATTCCCAGATGGAAAACAGTTTCATTTCTCTTGTGTCTGCTTTTTTTTTTTTTTTTTTTTTTTTTTACAGTTACCTCAAAATTCCCGGATCCAGAACAGCTGCTCTGAGTTTTGGAAGAGATTCCAAAGCAGGATACAGTAGGTTTCAAAGTACACCTTGGAAAATCAATCATTTGTCTGCAGCATGCAGCATGTAGGTGTGATGTCTGTAACTGGTCTTAGTTGATGCAGAGGTACTTGGAAACAAATGTTTAATCTTTCATCTCTCCCCACCTGCATTCTTCCTCAGTGTACTTTTTATTCAGCAGGACTCGGATGAGAGAGAGAGAGAGAGAGAGAGAGAGAGGAACTCTCTTCACATCAGCGTCAAAGGAAAAAGTGTTCAGCGACTTACAGTCCTAGTGACTGTTCTGTGTAAAAGCAGGATTGTTTTGCCATCAGACCTTGCGTGCCGTACCAGTCTGTGCGTTAGCAGGTGTCTAAGAAAGGTCAAAAGGGAATAACTCCATGTCGTTCACTGGTGTGAATCTTGGTGGGGAGCAGAGCCGAGAGTGAACTGCAGTGAGGGGGAGGTTACTGAAGCCCCAGTTTGTTTCCAGTGAGCGTGGTGTTGTGGTGTTCAAAGTTACAGGTGCCTGCTGGCCTGGAGCTGGATACTTCTGCCTCTGCTTTCTTTGGGGGTTGATGATTCCTTATGTTTATGTTGGCGTGCCAGACAAATTGTTAAAGGTATTTCCATCAGACCTGCTTTGAATGTGTTACCCCTTCATTTAATTAAAAGAAAAAAAGCCCTGCTCCATCACTGCTGCTGTGATGTGTGACAAAAGCCCATCTTCCCTCCCCTGGGAACAGGTGAGAGATGGAACTAAACCCCAAAGGATTTTCTGCTCACTGATGGCACGTGAGTTTTCTTGGGAATTCTCTGCCAAATGTGGTCAGTTGTTTTTGAATGTGGCCATGCGGGGAGTCGAACGTGCCCGTCCAGATCTGCAAACATGCAGTGCCAGAAGGAGAACCTTTGAAATGTCACCTGGGATGTGTTCCACTGACTCACACGTGGGTGCTGTGCCCAGGTCCCCTGTCCAAATCCTGGGCGGGCAGAAGCCAGGACTGCACATTGCTCGTGATATGAATTCAGTTTTGGGGAGGTGAAATACAAATGAGATGCCAGGGAGGGAATGTCTTCTAACTGTATATATTTTTGTCCTAGAGGAGCCCTGCCCAGTGTGACTGCTGCCCAGTGCTGCTCCCTGACTGCACGCTCTCTTGGTGAGCCTCTGTCCTGCTGGCCGTGCCTTTTCTGTCCCCGTCCCCGTGCCGCTCCTTGCCCGTCTTTACCCTCCCGAGCACGTGGCGTGGTCGATTCCTGTCTCCCGGTCCTGGTTTCCCTTTTTGTCTCTGTGTCCCGGCGTCCTTGCTGTGTGTTTGGGACTCCGTCTTTTTGTCTGTCCTTCTCCGTGCCTCACTCGTGTTCCCGTTCTGTTCCCTGTGGCTCTGTGGTGCTCCCCGTGCCATTGTTTCCCCCGGGATCCTTGTGTCCCGTTCGCTGCCCCTGTTCTTTTTTAATCCCTCTCTCGTGCTGCCCATCTAGCATCCCTTTTTTGTGGTTTTGTTTTTTTGTTTTTTTTTTCCTCCATTTCAGCCTGCACCCCGATCTTCATTTTCTTTCTTGTGCCCTCTCTGCTGCCACTCTCTGCCTCGTGTTCTCTGTGTGTGCGGGGCTGGGGAGGAACTTTAGCCCTCCTGGGGGCTGCCCCTCCCCCCCCCCCCCTTTCCTTGTGCCAGCTGGGTCCCTTTTTGGGGGCATGGACCCGTGGGAAGGGTTCCCATCAAGGGCCGTGCTGCCGTCCAGGGCAGCTGGAGCGGTTCTGTGCCTTCATTTTGGTGGTGATGAAAGAAGGCTGAGGGGGGGACGGGGTGGAGAGTCGGGGGGCTCCGATGTATTTCGGGGCAGCCCGAGGTCCCCGGCAGAGGGAGCCACGCTGCAGCGCAGGAGCAGGGGAGTGGGGAATGGTGTGGGGGGGGCCGTGCTGGGTGCCCCTCCCCCAGAGGGACCCACGGGTGCCAGGACATTCCCCGGGAGGGGTGGCCGTAGAATACATGAAAAATTTTTTTGTTTGTTTTCATTTCGTTAGAGGGAGGCTTTCTTTACTTTTGGCTGGGGTTTATTTTGGTGCATTCATTCAGGGGGATTTCCTGAAGGGATGGATCTTGTTGTTTCATCCCCCCCCCTCCCCCCATCCCTTGTCTGTCTGTCTGTCTGTCTGTCTGTCTGTCCGTCCCCAAATCGCCGCAGCCCCGGGCTGAGCTCGGCGGCAGTGCTGCCGCCTTGTGGGCACAGCGCGGTACTGCAGCCGTCGCCTGTCTCGGATCCAGCCCCACAGCGAGCAGTCCGGAGCAGAAGTGTGAAAGCTGGGATCCTTTGACTTCTGCAGGGGACTTCATTTTCTTTTCCTCTTCTTCTCTTCCAGGACCGGAGAAATGGTTCCACTCCTCCCATCTTTGCCAACAGCTGTGCTGTTGGAGGAGCCAGAGCCAAGGTGCCTTCAGCACCAGGGCTCTGCACTGGAGGGCTCCCGGTCCTGACCGCGCAGGGTTCCCCTTTTCCTCCCCGCTGGGATGAAGTGTCTATGGAATCTGGGATCTGGGTGAAACTGCAGCTCTGCTGGTATGCAGGGACGTGAGGTTCCGGGGGACTGCGTTTCCCTGTGGCTTTCCAGGTCGGCAGGAGCCGGAGGAAATGGGGTGCCAGAGCCGTGCCCCATCAGGCCGTGTTTGCCTCTGAGGAACAGAGAGTCCGGGCTGAGGTGAGATTGCCAGGAGTGCTTGGATGGATGAGCCGTGCGGGGAACGGGGAGCTCGGAATCGCAGCTGCTGCTGAATCCGTTGCCTTAGGTCTGCTCCGTCTGTGTCTGTGCCAAGTGGGATTTGTGCTGGGGAGAGAGGTGCTGTGGGGAGCCAGAGGTGAAGTAAATCCTCTGTGGGGATGGGCAGCGAAGGACTGAGTAGCAGGGAAAGGAGAGGATTTCTAAAGGATACGACTGTTTCTGCCAAGAGCGGGGTGGAGCAGCGATGGGGGTGGTTGGGTTTGGCCTGGGCTCTGTTATTCTTGGTGCAATTTTAAAATTCTGTCGTGTGATTTACTGTCCGGGAGCTTTCGAACGAGAGCTGAGCGAAATGTAGGTTAAGCCTTGGAAGTTGGGTCCATTGCCTGCAGCAGCTCGCCGAGGCTGGAGCACTGGGGGGATGGCTGCTCCCAGGAAAGGTTACTTATTTATTGATACTGTGTCACATTTCCCTCAGCGACTGCCAGCCCGGAATGGCTGTGAGTTTGGGCTCTTCTCAGTGGGGGATTGGAGAAGGTTTTGGCTGTAATTAGAAGTGGGAGAAAAATCCTGCTAAATAAAAGCCTCACCTCTGTCCCCCCTAAGTTATCCCCGTTTGTCCCAGCTTGGAGCTGCGCAGAAGTCCGGCAGGGGAAATGACATCAGGGATACAGCTGTCAGTTCCAAGGCAGAGAGAGAAGATGTAGCAGCCAAGGGCAGGGCAGGGGGAAAGGTTTCAGAAAGCATTTCTGTGGTGTAATGAATGCCAATTTCTGCTTGCCCAGGGAGAAGAGGACGAACTCCCAGCCATTCAGGCCTGACAGTCCCCTGCAGCGAGAGCATCCACTGGAAGAGTTCAGGGTCGAAGACAAGGCTGAGGGAAAATCCAGGCTATTTATAAGGGATGATGAGAGGTGGGTCCAGGGTGAGAATCCAGTGGGTAAAGGGAAAAGTGGTCTAAGGGAGGAGTAATACAGGGCAGGGGCCGATAAGGTAGGATGGGTGGAACAGTGCAGTGAACATAAACCAATGGGGGGGGGGGCGGGGTACAAGGATACAAGAACTTTCCAGAGCTGGGAGGAGACAAGGGATGACATAACTGGGAATAGAGGCAACCAATGGGAAATGAGGGTTATAAAGCTTTACCTTAAAGCTTTACCATAAAGAATTTTTAAAACCTTTGACAACCTTCTTAGGAGCTATTCTAAACTTAAACAAATGCCCTCCAAGGTCTGGGGCCATGGGCCGACTCCTCACCCAAAACACTGGTCTGGCTTGGGACGTCAGTCAGTCCGATTCCTACACTGGGCCTCTGCATGATATTCACCCAGAAGCTGCCTTTCAAGGACTGAAGTGGAACAAAAGGTATAAAAGAAATGTCATTCCCAGATGGAAAACAGTTTCATTTCTCTTGTGTCTGCTTTTTTTTTTTTTTTTTTTTTTTTTACAGTTACCTCAAAATTCCCGGATCCAGAACAGCTGCTCTGAGTTTTGGAAGAGATTCCAAAGCAGGATACAGTAGGTTTCAAAGTACACCTTGGAAAATCAATCATTTGTCTGCAGCATGCAGCATGTAGGTGTGATGTCTGTAACTGGTCTTAGTTGATGCAGAGGTACTTGGAAACAAATGTTTAATCTTTCATCTCTCCCCACCTGCATTCTTCCTCAGTGTACTTTTTATTCAGCAGGACTCGGATGAGAGAGAGAGAGAGAGAGAGAGAGAGAGGAACTCTCTTCACATCAGCGTCAAAGGAAAAAGTGTTCAGCGACTTACAGTCCTAGTGACTGTTCTGTGTAAAAGCAGGATTGTTTTGCCATCAGACCTTGCGTGCCGTACCAGTCTGTGCGTTAACAGGTGTCTAAGAAAGGTCAAAAGGGAATAACTCCATGTCGTTCACTGGTGTGAATCTTGGTGGGGAGCAGAGCCGAGAGTGAACTGCAGTGAGGGGGAGGTTACTGAAGCCCCAGTTTGTTTCCAGTGAGCGTGGTGTTGTGGTGTTCAAAGTTACAGGTGCCTGCTGGCCTGGAGCTGGATACTTCTGCCTCTGCTTTCTTTGGGGGTTGATGATTCCTTATGTTTATGTTGGCGTGCCAGACAAATTGTTAAAGGTATTTCCATCAGACCTGCTTTGAATGTGTTACCCCTTCATTTAATTAAAAGAAAAAAAGCCCTGCTCCATCACTGCTGCTGTGATGTGTGACAAAAGCCCATCTTCCCTCCCCTGGGAACAGGTGAGAGATGGAACTAAACCCCAAAGGATTTTCTGCTCACTGATGGCACGTGAGTTTTCTTGGGAATTCTCTGCCAAATGTGGTCAGTTGTTTTTGAATGTGGCCATGCGGGGAGTCGAACGTGCCCGTCCAGATCTGCAAACATGCAGTGCCAGAAGGAGAAGCCTTGAAATGTAAACCGGGATTTATTCACCTGACTGACAGGTGTGTGTGCTGTGCCCAGGTCCCCTGTCCAAATCCTGGGCGGGCAGAAGCCAGGACTGCACATTCCTTGTGATAAGAATTCAGGTTGTTTTGGGGGGGGTCGGGGTGGGGGTTAAATACAAATGAGATGCCAGGGAGGGAATGGCTCCTACGTGTAAATATATTTGTCCAAAAGGAGCCCTGCCCAGTCTGACTGCGGCCCAGTGCTGCTCCCTGACTGTACCCTCTCTTGGTGAGCCTCTGTCCTGCTGGCCGTGTTTTTGTTTTCTGGTTTTGTTTTTTTGGTTTTTTTTGGTTTTTTTTTTTAATTTCATCCTGCACCCCGATCTTCATATTCTTCCCGTGTCCTCTCTGCTGCCACTCTCCCTTTCTGCCTCGTGTCCTCTGTGTCTGGTTTATAATGTGTAGACTATATGGATATATGAATTCCACGTAAGTATGCCAAATATAAATAGAAAAATGAATTGAAATATAGTTTTAAAATAAAGGGGTTTTAATTTTCTGTTTTGTTAGAGGCCGGGCTTTTCCATAAATGATATAAAAATGTGAAGATATAGAATATATAAATATGTGTGTGTGTGTGTATATACATATATATACACACACATAAAATACAAATGTTAGTAACATAAAGATTTCTTAATAAAATAATATTGTACCCCTGTTGTAATTGATGCCAATATACATTAAATTCAGTATCCAAAAATAGGTATTGCTTATGAATATAAATTAATTATTAACAAACATATATATATATTTATATATATATATCAATCTAATGGGTTTGGGGTTTTTTTAATTTGTTCATGGCAGGGATTTTTTAGTTTGGGTCGGGGTTTTTTGGGAGCATTCGTTTAGTAGGATTTTTTAAAGGGAGGGACCTCGATGCTTTTTGGGCCCTTGTCTCTCTGTGTGTGTGTGTGTGTGTGTGTGTCTGTGTGTGTGTGTGTGTCTCTCTGTGTGTGTCCGCCGTGTCCCCAAAGAGCCGCGGCCCCGGGCTGAGCTCGGCCGCAGTGCAGCCGCCTTGTGGGAAGAGATCGGTACTGCAGCCGTGCCCCGAAGCGGCGACCGGCTCCTCCTCGGCGCTGCTGCGGGAGGGCGGTGGGGCGCGAAATGGTGCGCGTGACCTTCTCAAGATGGCGGAGGGCCCAAGGTGACGATGCCGTTCCACTGGGACCGATGCGACGCTCGGGACGGCGGACGCAATAGGACCCCAGCAGAGATACGCTGGAGGGGGGGGTTGTCCTTTTTTTCCCGCCCTTTTTTTGCCGTCCTATGTAGAAGGCCGGGTGAGTGATGGCCGGGTCGCCATCTTGGGAGTGGCACGCTGCAATTTCCGCCCTTCCTGGCGCCATCTTTGTTCCTGGCAGAAGCCACTTCCGGTGGCGTTGCCAGCGTTGTCGTGGTAACTGTAAAGCCCCAGATAATGGTGTCTATTGAAGTCGCCTGCCTGAATCCGACCCCCGACGCTGATCGCGCGCTCTCCCGCCGCCTGTCCCACGGGCCATTTCCAGCACCGCTGACCAGTCCGAGCCCGTCCGCGCCGCGTAAAAGGCGACGGAAAATCGCGCCGAGAACGCGGGATCGGTTTCGGGGCCGGATTCAGGCAGGCGAGTTCAATAATCGCCAATGTAAGGGGCCTTCTTTTTCGCCTCCCTAAACAAAGATGGCGGAGGCACCGGAAGTGGCTTCTGCCAGTACCAAAGATGGCGGCAGGGAAGGGCGGAAATTGCCTCTCGACCCTTCCCAAGATGGCGACTCAACCGTCACTCGCCCGACCTTCTGCATAGGGCGGCAAAAAGGGGCGGGGAAAAAAGGACCCCCACGGGGTGTCGACTGCATTGCCTGCCCGCGACGCCGACGCCGATCCCTCCCCCCCGGCGCGATTTTGCGCGGCGTTTCCCATCGTGCCCACACGGGCTGCGGGCTCAGCGGCGCCGCAGACGCGCGGGAGCCCGGCGGGCGCCGACAGGCAGCGGCGGATCTGCCCCTCTCTCTGCCGGGCTCCTTCCCCGGCCGCCGTCACGGAGAGCGACTCCCGTCCCGCCGCGCCACCTCTCCGCGCCGCCCGGTTCCGCTCCCGCCCGGGGAACGCATCGACGAAGGAAGAGCGGTCGCCCAGCTCCCGGAGCCATCGCCCTGCCCGCAGCCGGGAGCAGCCCGCAGGAGGAGGCAGCTGCTCTCTCTGCCGGAGAGGTGAGAGGGGCGCAAGGATGGGGCGGGGTGGGAACGCGGGCACGGGAGAATTCCCAGGCACAATTCCAGCTCCCCCTTTCAGCTGGCAGCAGCCCGGTGTCCTCTGCGTGTGGCAGCAGCTGCAGCGCTGGTTTGGAGCAAGTTTCCATGGCATTTTGTTGCAAAGGTTCCCCTTCCAGCCGGGTGCCCCGGCTGGGTTCCCTGGCTGGGAGAGCCCTTGAAGTAGCCAGAGGGAGCAGCTGCTGCGAATTCCGAGCCCGCTGTTCCTGTGATTCTGGATACAGTGTTTCAGTAGTGTGTGCTTCTGTCCTATGCGCTGCTAGATGTACTTTGGAACAAGTTGACTCTTTCATCCCTCCCCACCTGCATTCTTCCTAGGTGTACGTTTTATTCAGCAGCATTCAGATGAGAGAGAGGAGCTCTGTTCCCATCAGCACGAAAGGAAAAAGTGTGCTCACACAGACCTAAGTTGTTTGGTCAAAAAATTCTTACTTTGCTTTGGTCCAAAAAATGTTATTCCTGTGTGCAAGCTCACGGGGAAGATTTTATTCAACAGCTCTCAGTGGGACATCAAAGCTCCACTTTCCCTTTTCTTGAACAGCCTGAGACCCAATATTACTTGATATCAGTTTTTTTTCAGGCGTTTGGAACTTTTTGAAGAGCCAGAAGGATTGTTTGTGCATACGTGTGTCACTAATATCCCTCCTCTCTCCAATGGAGGATGGGGGGGGAAAGGGATGCAGAGCTTCCTACAAGGGGCTGTAAGTGCAAATAAAGAGGAGCCAGAGGTTTAGTTGATATGAATCACTGTTTCTGAAAAGAGCCTGATGGATTTCCTGATACCAAAACCAGTAGGAATAGGAGACTGAACTCGGGCATCGTGATGGTCTCCTTGGCTTTAAAAAGCATTAATGGCTTTAAAGGGCATTTCTATCAGACCTGGTTTATTTTTGTTCCCTTTCATTAAATTTTAAAATGAAAAAAAGCCCCGCTCCATCACTGCTGCTGTGATGTGTGACAAAAGCCCATCTTCCTTCCCCTGGGAACAGGTGAGAGATGGAACTAAACCCCAAAGGATTTTCTGCTCACTGATGGCACGTGAGTTTTCTTGGGAATTCTCTGCCAAATGTGGTCAGTTGTTTTTGAATGTGGTCATGCGGGCAGTCGAACGTGCCCGTCCAGATCTGCAAACATGCAGTGCCAGAAGGAGAACCTTTGAAATGTCACCTGGGATGTGTTCCACTGACTCACACGTGGGTGCTGTGCCCAGGTCCCCTGTCCAAATCCTGGGCGGGCAGAAGCCAGGACTGCACATTGCTCGTGATATGAATTCAGTTTTGGGGAGGTGAAATACAAATGAGATGCCAGGGAGGGAATGTCTTCTAACTGTATATATTTTTGTCCTAGAGGAGCCCTGCCCAGTGTGACTGCTGCCCAGTGCTGCTCCCTGACTGCATGCTCTCTTGGTGAGCCTCTGTCCTGCTGGCCGTGACTTTTCTGTCCCCGTCCCCGTGCCGCTCCTTGCCCGTCTTTACCCTCCCGAGCACGTGGCGTGGTCGATTCCTGTCTCCCGGTCCTGGTTTCCCTTTTTGTCTCTGTGTCCCGGCGTCCTTGCTGTGTGTTTGGGACTCCGTCTTTTTGTCTGTCCTTCTCAGTGCCTCACTCGTTTTCCCGTTCTGTTCCCTGTGGCTCTGTGGTGCTCCCCGGGCCATTGTTTCCCCCGGGATCCTTGTGTCCCGTTCGCTGCCCCTGTTCTTTTTTAATCCCTCTCTCGTGCTGCCCATCTAGCATCCCTTTTTTGTGGTTTTGTTTTTTTTTTTTTTTTTCTCCATTTCAGCCTGCACCCCGATCTTCATTTTCTTTCTTGTGCCCTCTCTGCTGCCACTCTCTGCCTCGTGTTCTCTGTGTGTGCGGGGCTGGGGAGGAACTTTAGCCCTCCTGGGGGCTGCCCCTCCCCCCCCCCCTTTCCTTGTGCCAGCTGGGTCCCTTTTTGGGGGCATGGACCCGTGGGAAGGGTTCCCATCAAGGGCCGTGCTGCCGTCCAGGGCAGCTGGAGCGGTTCTGTGCCTTCATTTTGGTGGTGATGAAAGAAGGCTGAGGGGGGGACGGGGTGGAGAGTCGGGGGGCTCCGATGTATTTCGGGGCAGCCCGAGGTCCCCGGCAGAGGGAGCCACGCTGCAGCGCAGGAGCAGGGGAGTGGGGAATGGTGTGGGGGGGGCCGTGCTGGGTGCCCCTTCCCCAGAGGGACCCACGGGTGCCAGGACATTCCCCGGGAGGGGTGGCCGTAGAATACATGAAAAATTTTTTTGTTTGTTTTCATTTCGTTAGAGGGAGGCTTTCTTTACTTTTGGCTGGGGTTTATTTTGGTGCATTCATTCAGGGGGATTTCCTGAAGGGATGGATCTTGTTGTTTCATCCCCCCCCCTCCCCCCATCCCTTGTCTGTCTGTCTGTCTGTCTGTCTGTCTGTCTGTCCGTCCCCAAATCGCCGCAGCCCCGGGCTGAGCTCGGCGGCAGTGCTGCCGCCTTGTGGGCACAGCGCGGTACTGCAGCCGTCGCCTGTCTCGGATCCAGCCCCACAGCGAGCAGTCCGGAGCAGAAGTGTGAAAGCTGGGATCCTTTGACTTCTGCAGGGGACTTCATTTTCTTTTCCTCTTCTTCTCTTCCAGGACCGGAGAAATGGTTCCACTCCTCCCATCTTTGCCAACAGCTGTGCTGTTGGAGGAGCCAGAGCCAAGGTGCCTTCAGCACCAGGGCTCTGCACTGGAGGGCTCCCGGTCCTGACCGCGCAGGGTTCCCCTTTTCCTCCCCGCTGGGATGAAGTGTCTATGGAATCTGGGATCTGGGTGAAACTGCAGCTCTGCTGGTATGCAGGGACGTGAGGTTCCGGGGGACTGCGTTTCCCTGTGGCTTTCCAGGTCGGCAGGAGCCGGAGGAAATGGGGTGCCAGAGCCGTGCCCCATCAGGCCGTGTTTGCCTCTGAGGAACAGAGAGTCCGGGCTGAGGTGAGATTGCCAGGAGTGCTTGGATGGATGAGCCGTGCGGGGAACGGGGAGCTCGGAATCGCAGCTGCTGCTGAATCCGTTGCCTTAGGTCTGCTCCGTCTGTGTCTGTGCCAAGTGGGATTTGTGCTGGGGAGAGAGGTGCTGTGGGGAGCCAGAGGTGAAGTAAATCCTCTGTGGGGATGGGCAGCGAAGGACTGAGTAGCAGGGAAAGGAGAGGATTTCTAAAGGATACGACTGTTTCTGCCAAGAGCGGGGTGGAGCAGCGATGGGGGTGGTTGGGTTTGGCCTGGGCTCTGTTATTCTTGGTGCAATTTTAAAATTCTGTCGTGTGATTTACTGTCCGGGAGCTTTCGAACGAGAGCTGAGCGAAATGTAGGTTAAGCCTTGGAAGTTGGGTCCATTGCCTGCAGCAGCTCGCCGAGGCTGGAGGACTGGGGGGATGGCTGCTCCCAGGAAAGGTTACTTATTTATTGATACTGTGTCACATTTCCCTCAGCGACTGCCAGCCCGGAATGGCTGTGAGTTTGGGCTCTTCTCAGTGGGGGATTGGAGAAGGTTTTGGCTGTAATTAGAAGTGGGAGAAAAATCCTGCTAAATAAAAGCCTCACCTCTGTCCCCCCTAAGTTATCCCTGTTTGTCCCAGCTTGGAGCTGCGCAGAAGTCCGGCAGGGGAAATGACATCAGGGATACAGCTGTCAGTTCCAAGGCAGAGAGAGAAGATGTAGCAGCCAAGGGCAGGGCAGGGGGAAAGGTTTCAGAAAGCATTTCTGTGGTGTAATGAATGCCAATTTCTGCTTGCCCAGGGAGAAGAGGACGAACTCCCAGCCATTCAGGCCTGACAGTCCCCTGCAGCGAGAGCATACACTGGAAGAGTTCAGGGTCGAAGACAAGGCTGAGGGAAAATCCAGGCTATTTATAAGGGATGATGAGAGGTGGGTCCAGGGTGAGAATCCAGTGGGTAAAGGGAAAAGTGGTGTAAGGGAGGAGTAATACAGGGCAGGGGCCGATAAGGTAGGATGGGTGGAACAGTGCAGTGAACATAAACCAATGGGGGGGGGGGGGCGGGGTACAAGGATACAAGAACTTTCCAGAGCTGGGAGGAGACAAGGGATGACATAACTGGGAATAGAGGCAACCAATGGGAAATGAGGGTTATAAAGCTTTACCTTAAAGCTTTACCATAAAGAATTTTTAAAACCTTTGACAACCTTCTTAGGAGCTATTCTAAACTTAAACAAATGCCCTCCAAGGTCTGGGGCCATGGGCCGACTCCTCACCCAAAACACTGGTCTGGCTTGGGACGTCAGTCAGTCCGATTCCTACACTGGGCCTCTGCATGATATTCACCCAGAAGCTGCCTTTCAAGGACTGAAGTGGAACAAAAGGTATAAAAGAAATGTCATTCCCAGATGGAAAACAGTTTCATTTCTCTTGTGTCTGCTTTTTTTTTTTTTTTTTTTTTTTTTACAGTTACCTCAAAATTCCCGGATCCAGAACAGCTGCTCTGAGTTTTGGAAGAGATTCCAAAGCAGGATACAGTAGGTTTCAAAGTACACCTTGGAAAATCAATCATTTGTCTGCAGCATGCAGCATGTAGGTGTGATGTCTGTAACTGGTCTTAGTTGATGCAGAGGTACTTGGAAACAAATGTTTAATCTTTCATCTCTCCCCACCTGCATTCTTCCTCAGTGTACTTTTTATTCAGCAGGACTCGGATGAGAGAGAGAGAGAGAGAGAGAGAGAGAGGAACTCTCTTCACATCAGCGTCAAAGGAAAAAGTGTTCAGCGACTTACAGTCCTAGTGACTGTTCTGTGTAAAAGCAGGATTGTTTTGCCATCAGACCTTGCGTGCCGTACCAGTCTGTGCGTTAGCAGGTGTCTAAGAAAGGTCAAAAGGGAATAACTCCATGTCGTTCACTGGTGTGAATCTTGGTGGGGAGCAGAGCCGAGAGTGAACTGCAGTGAGGGGGAGGTTACTGAAGCCCCAGTTTGTTTCCAGTGAGCGTGGTGTTGTGGTGTTCAAAGTTACAGGTGCCTGCTGGCCTGGAGCTGGATACTTCTGCCTCTGCTTTCTTTGGGGGTTGATGATTCCTTATGTTTATGTTGGCGTGCCAGACAAATTGTTAAAGGTATTTCCATCAGACCTGCTTTGAATGTGTTACCCCTTCATTTAATTAAAAGAAAAAAAGCCCTGCTCCATCACTGCTGCTGTGATGTGTGACAAAAGCCCATCTTCCCTCCCCTGGGAACAGGTGAGAGATGGAACTAAACCCCAAAGGATTTTCTGCTCACTGATGGCACGTGAGTTTTCTTGGGAATTCTCTGCCAAATGTGGTCAGTTGTTTTTGAATGTGGCCATGCGGGGAGTCGAACGTGCCCGTCCAGATCTGCAAACATGCAGTGCCAGAAGGAGAACCTTTGAAATGTCACCTGGGATGTGTTCCACTGACTCACACGTGGGTGCTGTGCCCAGGTCCCCTGTCCAAATCCTGGGCGGGCAGAAGCCAGGACTGCACATTGCTCGTGATATGAATTCAGTTTTGGGGAGGTGAAATACAAATGAGATGCCAGGGAGGGAATGTCTTCTAACTGTATATATTTTTGTCCTAGAGGAGCCCTGCCCAGTGTGACTGCTGCCCAGTGCTGCTCCCTGACTGCACGCTCTCTTGGTGAGCCTCTGTCCTGCTGGCCGTGCCTTTTCTGTCCCCGTCCCCGTGCCGCTCCTTGCCCGTCTTTACCCTCCCGAGCACGTGGCGTGGTCGATTCCTGTCTCCCGGTCCTGGTTTCCCTTTTTGTCTCTGTGTCCCGGCGTCCTTGCTGTGTGTTTGGGACTCCGTCTTTTTGTCTGTCCTTCTCCGTGCCTCACTCGTTTTCCCGTTCTGTTCCCTGTGGCTCTGTGGTGCTCCCCGGGCCATTGTTTCCCCCGGGATCCTTGTGTCCCGTTCGCTGCCCCTGTTCTTTTTTAATCCCTCTCTCGTGCTGCCCATCTAGCATCCCTTTTTTGTGGTTTTGTTTTTTTTTTTTTTTTTTTCTCCATTTCAGCCTGCACCCCGATCTTCATTTTCTTTCTTGTGCCCTCTCTGCTGCCACTCTCTGCCTCGTGTTCTCTGTGTGTGCGGGGCTGGGGAGGAACTTTAGCCCTCCTGGGGGCTGCCCCTCCCCCCCCCCCCTTTCCTTGTGCCAGCTGGGTCCCTTTTTGGGGGCATGGACCCGTGGGAAGGGTTCCCATCAAGGGCCGTGCTGCCGTCCAGGGCAGCTGGAGCGGTTCTGTGCCTTCATTTTGGTGGTGATGAAAGAAGGCTGAGGGGGGGACGGGGTGGAGAGTCGGGGGGCTCCGATGTATTTCGGGGCAGCCCGAGGTCCCCGGCAGAGGGAGCCACGCTGCAGCGCAGGAGCAGGGGAGTGGGGAATGGTGTGGGGGGGGCCGTGCTGGGTGCCCCTCCCCCAGAGGGACCCACGGGTGCCAGGACATTCCCCGGGAGGGGTGGCCGTAGAATACATGAAAAATTTTTTTGTTTGTTTTCATTTCGTTAGAGGGAGGCTTTCTTTACTTTTGGCTGGGGTTTATTTTGGTGCATTCATTCAGGGGGATTTCCTGAAGGGATGGATCTTGTTGTTTCATCCCCCCCCCTCCCCCCATCCCTTGTCTGTCTGTCTGTCTGTCTGTCTGTCTGTCCGTCCCCAAATCGCCGCAGCCCCGGGCTGAGCTCGGCGGCAGTGCTGCCGCCTTGTGGGCACAGCGCGGTACTGCAGCCGTCGCCTGTCTCGGATCCAGCCCCACAGCGAGCAGTCCGGAGCAGAAGTGTGAAAGCTGGGATCCTTTGACTTCTGCAGGGGACTTCATTTTCTTTTCCTCTTCTTCTCTTCCAGGACCGGAGAAATGGTTCCACTCCTCCCATCTTTGCCAACAGCTGTGCTGTTGGAGGAGCCAGAGCCAAGGTGCCTTCAGCACCAGGGCTCTGCACTGGAGGGCTCCCGGTCCTGACCGCGCAGGGTTCCCCTTTTCCTCCCCGCTGGGATGAAGTGTCTATGGAATCTGGGATCTGGGTGAAACTGCAGCTCTGCTGGTATGCAGGGACGTGAGGTTCCGGGGGACTGCGTTTCCCTGTGGCTTTCCAGGTCGGCAGGAGCCGGAGGAAATGGGGTGCCAGAGCCGTGCCCCATCAGGCCGTGTTTGCCTCTGAGGAACAGAGAGTCCGGGCTGAGGTGAGATTGCCAGGAGTGCTTGGATGGATGAGCCGTGCGGGGAACGGGGAGCTCGGAATCGCAGCTGCTGCTGAATCCGTTGCCTTAGGTCTGCTCCGTCTGTGTCTGTGCCAAGTGGGATTTGTGCTGGGGAGAGAGGTGCTGTGGGGAGCCAGAGGTGAAGTAAATCCTCTGTGGGGATGGGCAGCGAAGGACTGAGTAGCAGGGAAAGGAGAGGATTTCTAAAGGATACGACTGTTTCTGCCAAGAGCGGGGTGGAGCAGCGATGGGGGTGGTTGGGTTTGGCCTGGGCTCTGTTATTCTTGGTGCAATTTTAAAATTCTGTCGTGTGATTTACTGTCCGGGAGCTTTCGAACGAGAGCTGAGCGAAATGTAGGTTAAGCCTTGGAAGTTGGGTCCATTGCCTGCAGCAACTCGCCGAGGCTGGAGGACTGGGGGGATGGCTGCTCCCAGGAAAGGTTACTTATTTATTGATACTGTGTCACATTTCCCTCAGCGACTGCCAGCCCGGAATGGCTGTGAGTTTGTGCTCTTCTCAGTGGGGGATTGGAGAAGGTTTTGGCTGTAATTAGAAGTGGGAGAAAAATCCTGCTAAATAAAAGCCTCACCTCTGTCCCCCCTAAGTTATCCCCGTTTGTCCCAGCTTGGAGCTGCGCAGAAGTCCGGCAGGGGAAATGACATCAGGGATACAGCTGTCAGTTCCAAGGCAGAGAGAGAAGATGTAGCAGCCAAGGGCAGGGCAGGGGGAAAGGTTTCAGAAAGCATTTCTGTGGTGTAATGAATGCCAATTTCTGCTTGCCCAGGGAGAAGAGGACGAACTCCCAGCCATTCAGGCCTGACAGTCCCCTGCAGCGAGAGCATACACTGGAAGAGTTCAGGGTCGAAGACAAGGCTGAGGGAAAATCCAGGCTATTTATAAGGGATGATGAGAGGTGGGTCCAGGATGAGAATCCAGTGGGTAAAGGGAAAAGTGGTGTAAGGGAGGAGTAATACAGGGCAGGGGCCGATAAGGTAGGATGGGTGGAACAGTGCAGTGAACATAAACCAATGGGGGGGGGGGGGGCGGGGTACAAGGATACAAGAACTTTCCAGAGCTGGGAGGAGACAAGGGATGACATAACTGGGAATAGAGGCAACCAATGGGAAATGAGGGTTATAAAGCTTTACCTTAAAGCTTTACCATAAAGAATTTTTAAAACCTTTGACAACCTTCTTAGGAGCTATTCTAAACTTAAACAAATGCCCTCCAAGGTCTGGGGCCATGGGCCGACTCCTCACCCAAAACACTGGTCTGGCTTGGGACGTCAGTCAGTCCGATTCCTACACTGGGCCTCTGCATGATATTCACCCAGAAGCTGCCTTTCAAGGACTGAAGTGGAACAAAAGGTATAAAAGAAATGTCATTCCCAGATGGAAAACAGTTTCATTTCTCTTGTGTCTGCTTTTTTTTTTTTTTTTTTTTTTTTTACAGTTACCTCAAAATTCCCGGATCCAGAACAGCTGCTCTGAGTTTTGGAAGAGATTCCAAAGCAGGATACAGTAGGTTTCAAAGTACACCTTGGAAAATCAATCATTTGTCTGCAGCATGCAGCATGTAGGTGTGATGTCTGTAACTGGTCTTAGTTGATGCAGAGGTACTTGGAAACAAATGTTTAATCTTTCATCTCTCCCCACCTGCATTCTTCCTCAGTGTACTTTTTATTCAGCAGGACTCGGATGAGAGAGAGAGAGAGAGAGAGGAACTCTCTTCACATCAGCGTCAAAGGAAAAAGTGTTCAGCGACTTACAGTCCTAGTGACTGTTCTGTGTAAAAGCAGGATTGTTTTGCCATCAGACCTTGCGTGCCGTACCAGTCTGTGCGTTAGCAGGTGTCTAAGAAAGGTCAAAAGGGAATAACTCCATGTCGTTCACTGGTGTGAATCTTGGTGGGGAGCAGAGCCGAGAGTGAACTGCAGTGAGGGGGAGGTTACTGAAGCCCCAGTTTGTTTCCAGTGAGCGTGGTGTTGTGGTGTTCAAAGTTACAGGTGCCTGCTGGCCTGGAGCTGGATACTTCTGCCTCTGCTTTCTTTGGGGGTTGATGATTCCTTATGTTTATGTTGGCGTGCCAGACAAATTGTTAAAGGTATTTCCATCAGACCTGCTTTGAATGTGTTACCCCTTCATTTAATTAAAAGAAAAAAAGCCCTGCTCCATCACTGCTGCTGTGATGTGTGACAAAAGCCCATCTTCCCTCCCCTGGGAACAGGTGAGAGATGGAACTAAACCCCAAAGGATTTTCTGCTCACTGATGGCACGTGAGTTTTCTTGGGAATTCTCTGCCAAATGTGGTCAGTTGTTTTTGAATGTGGCCATGCGGGGAGTCGAACGTGCCCGTCCAGATCTGCAAACATGCAGTGCCAGAAGGAGAACCTTTGAAATGTCACCTGGGATGTGTTCCACTGACTCACACGTGGGTGCTGTGCCCAGGTCCCCTGTCCAAATCCTGGGCGGGCAGAAGCCAGGACTGCACATTGCTCGTGATATGAATTCAGTTTTGGGGAGGTGAAATACAAATGAGATGCCAGGGAGGGAATGTCTTCTAACTGTATATATTTTTGTCCTAGAGGAGCCCTGCCCAGTGTGACTGCTGCCCAGTGCTGCTCCCTGACTGCACGCTCTCTTGGTGAGCCTCTGTCCTGCTGGCCGTGCCTTTTCTGTCCCCGTCCCCGTGCCGCTCCTTGCCCGTCTTTACCCTCCCGAGCACGTGGCATGGTCGATTCCTGTCTCCCGGTCCTGGTTTCCCTTTTTGTCTCTGTGTCCCGGCGTCCTTGCTGTGTGTTTGGGACTCCGTCTTTTTGTCTGTCCTTCTCCGTGCCTCACTCGTGTTCCCGTTCTGTTCCCTGTGGCTCTGTGGTGCTCCCCGTGCCATTGTTTCCCCCGGGATCCTTGTGTCCCGTTCGCTGCCCCTGTTCTTTTTTAATCCCTCTCTCGTGCTGCCCATCTAGCATCCCTTTTTTGTGGTTTTGTTTTTTTGTTTTTTTTTTCCTCCATTTCAGCCTGCACCCCGATCTTCATTTTCTTTCTTGTGCCCTCTCTGCTGCCACTCTCTGCCTCGTGTTCTCTGTGTGTGCGGGGCTGGGGAGGAACTTTAGCCCTCCTGGGGGCTGCCCCTCCCCCCCCCCCCCTTTCCTTGTGCCAGCTGGGTCCCTTTTTGGGGGCATGGACCCGTGGGAAGGGTTCCCATCAAGGGCCGTGCTGCCGTCCAGGGCAGCTGGAGCGGTTCTGTGCCTTCATTTTGGTGGTGATGAAAGAAGGCTGAGGGGGGGACGGGGTGGAGAGTCGGGGGGCTCCGATGTATTTCGGGGCAGCCCGAGGTCCCCGGCAGAGGGAGCCACGCTGCAGCGCAGGAGCAGGGGAGTGGGGAATGGTGTGGGGGGGGCCGTGCTGGGTGCCCCTCCCCCAGAGGGACCCACGGGTGCCAGGACATTCCCCGGGAGGGGTGGCCGTAGAATACATGAAAAATTTTTTTGTTTGTTTTCATTTCGTTAGAGGGAGGCTTTCTTTACTTTTGGCTGGGGTTTATTTTGGTGCATTCATTCAGGGGGATTTCCTGAAGGGATGGATCTTGTTGTTTCATCCCCCCCCCTCCCCCCATCCCTTGTCTGTCTGTCTGTCTGTCTGTCTGTCTGTCCGTCCCCAAATCGCCGCAGCCCCGGGCTGAGCTCGGCGGCAGTGCTGCCGCCTTGTGGGCACAGCGCGGTACTGCAGCCGTCGCCTGTCTCGGATCCAGCCCCACAGCGAGCAGTCCGGAGCAGAAGTGTGAAAGCTGGGATCCTTTGACTTCTGCAGGGGACTTCATTTTCTTTTCCTCTTCTTCTCTTCCAGGACCGGAGAAATGGTTCCACTCCTCCCATCTTTGCCAACAGCTGTGCTGTTGGAGGAGCCAGAGCCAAGGTGCCTTCAGCACCAGGGCTCTGCACTGGAGGGCTCCCGGTCCTGACCGCGCAGGGTTCCCCTTTTCCTCCCCGCTGGGATGAAGTGTCTATGGAATCTGGGATCTGGGTGAAACTGCAGCTCTGCTGGTATGCAGGGACGTGAGGTTCCGGGGGACTGCGTTTCCCTGTGGCTTTCCAGGTCGGCAGGAGCCGGAGGAAATGGGGTGCCAGAGCCGTGCCCCATCAGGCCGTGTTTGCCTCTGAGGAACAGAGAGTCCGGGCTGAGGTGAGATTGCCAGGAGTGCTTGGATGGATGAGCCGTGCGGGGAACGGGGAGCTCGGAATCGCAGCTGCTGCTGAATCCGTTGCCTTAGGTCTGCTCCGTCTGTGTCTGTGCCAAGTGGGATTTGTGCTGGGGAGAGAGGTGCTGTGGGGAGCCAGAGGTGAAGTAAATCCTCTGTGGGGATGGGCAGCGAAGGACTGAGTAGCAGGGAAAGGAGAGGATTTCTAAAGGATACGACTGTTTCTGCCAAGAGCGGGGTGGAGCAGCGATGGGGGTGGTTGGGTTTGGCCTGGGCTCTGTTATTCTTGGTGCAATTTTAAAATTCTGTCGTGTGATTTACTGTCCGGGAGCTTTCGAACGAGAGCTGAGCGAAATGTAGGTTAAGCCTTGGAAGTTGGGTCCATTGCCTGCAGCAGCTCGCCGAGGCTGGAGCACTGGGGGGATGGCTGCTCCCAGGAAAGGTTACTTATTTATTGATACTGTGTCACATTTCCCTCAGCGACTGCCAGCCCGGAATGGCTGTGAGTTTGGGCTCTTCTCAGTGGGGGATTGGAGAAGGTTTTGGCTGTAATTAGAAGTGGGAGAAAAATCCTGCTAAATAAAAGCCTCACCTCTGTCCCCCCTAAGTTATCCCCGTTTGTCCCAGCTTGGAGCTGCGCAGAAGTCCGGCAGGGGAAATGACATCAGGGATACAGCTGTCAGTTCCAAGGCAGAGAGAGATGATGTAGCAGCCAAGGGCAGGGCAGGGGGAAAGGTTTCAGAAAGCATTTCTGTGGTGTAATGAATGCCAATTTCTGCTTGCCCAGGGAGAAGAGGACGAACTCCCAGCCATTCAGGCCTGACAGTCCCCTGCAGCGAGAGCATCCACTGGAAGAGTTCAGGGTCGAAGACAAGGCTGAGGGAAAATCCAGGCTATTTATAAGGGATGATGAGAGGTGGGTCCAGGATGAGAATCCAGTGGGTAAAGGGAAAAGTGGTGTAAGGGAGGAGTAATACAGGGCAGGGGCCGATAAGGTAGGATGGGTGGAACAGTGCAGTGAACATAAACCAATGGGGGGGGGGGGGGGCGGGGTACAAGGATACAAGAACTTTCCAGAGCTGGGAGGAGACAAGGGATGACATAACTGGGAATAGAGGCAACCAATGGGAAATGAGGGTTATAAAGCTTTACCTTAAAGCTTTACCATAAAGAATTTTTAAAACCTTTGACAACCTTCTTAGGAGCTATTCTAAACTTAAACAAATGCCCTCCAAGGTCTGGGGCCATGGGCCGACTCCTCACCCAAAACACTGGTCTGGCTTGGGACGTCAGTCAGTCCGATTCCTACACTGGGCCTCTGCATGATATTCACCCAGAAGCTGCCTTTCAAGGACTGAAGTGGAACAAAAGGTATAAAAGAAATGTCATTCCCAGATGGAAAACAGTTTCATTTCTCTTGTGTCTGCTTTTTTTTTTTTTTTTTTTTTTTTTACAGTTACCTCAAAATTCCCGGATCCAGAACAGCTGCTCTGAGTTTTGGAAGAGATTCCAAAGCAGGATACAGTAGGTTTCAAAGTACACCTTGGAAAATCAATCATTTGTCTGCAGCATGCAGCATGTAGGTGTGATGTCTGTAACTGGTCTTAGTTGATGCAGAGGTACTTGGAAACAAATGTTTAATCTTTCATCTCTCCCCACCTGCATTCTTCCTCAGTGTACTTTTTATTCAGCAGGACTCGGATGAGAGAGAGAGAGAGAGAGAGGAACTCTCTTCACATCAGCGTCAAAGGAAAAAGTGTTCAGCGACTTACAGTCCTAGTGACTGTTCTGTGTAAAAGCAGGATTGTTTTGCCATCAGACCTTGCGTGCCGTACCAGTCTGTGCGTTAGCAGGTGTCTAAGAAAGGTCAAAAGGGAATAACTCCATGTCGTTCACTGGTGTGAATCTTGGTGGGGAGCAGAGCCGAGAGTGAACTGCAGTGAGGGGGAGGTTACTGAAGCCCCAGTTTGTTTCCAGTGAGCGTGGTGTTGTGGTGTTCAAAGTTACAGGTGCCTGCTGGCCTGGAGCTGGATACTTCTGCCTCTGCTTTCTTTGGGGGTTGATGATTCCTTATGTTTATGTTGGCGTGCCAGACAAATTGTTAAAGGTATTTCCATCAGACCTGCTTTGAATGTGTTACCCCTTCATTTAATTAAAAGAAAAAAAGCCCTGCTCCATCACTGCTGCTGTGATGTGTGACAAAAGCCCATCTTCCCTCCCCTGGGAACAGGTGAGAGATGGAACTAAACCCCAAAGGATTTTCTGCTCACTGATGGCACGTGAGTTTTCTTGGGAATTCTCTGCCAAATGTGGTCAGTTGTTTTTGAATGTGGCCATGCGGGGAGTCGAACGTGCCCGTCCAGATCTGCAAACATGCAGTGCCAGAAGGAGAACCTTTGAAATGTCACCTGGGATGTGTTCCACTGACTCACACGTGGGTGCTGTGCCCAGGTCCCCTGTCCAAATCCTGGGCGGGCAGAAGCCAGGACTGCACATTGCTCGTGATATGAATTCAGTTTTGGGGAGGTGAAATACAAATGAGATGCCAGGGAGGGAATGTCTTCTAACTGTATATATTTTTGTCCTAGAGGAGCCCTGCCCAGTGTGACTGCTGCCCAGTGCTGCTCCCTGACTGCACGCTCTCTTGGTGAGCCTCTGTCCTGCTGGCCGTGCCTTTTCTGTCCCCGTCCCCGTGCCGCTCCTTGCCCGTCTTTACCCTCCCGAGAACGTGGCGTGGTCGATTCCTGTCTCCCGGTCCTGGTTTCCCTTTTTGTCTCTGTGTCCCGGCGTCCTTGCTGTGTGTTTGGGACTCCGTCTTTTTGTCTGTCCTTCTCCGTGCCTCACTCGTGTTCCCGTTCTGTTCCCTGTGGCTCTGTGGTGCTCCCCGTGCCATTGTTTCCCCCGGGATCCTTGTGTCCCGTTCGCTGCCCCTGTTCTTTTTTAATCCCTCTCTCGTGCTGCCCATCTAGCATCCCTTTTTTGTGGTTTTGTTTTTTTGTTTTTTTTTTCCTCCATTTCAGCCTGCACCCCGATCTTCATTTTCTTTCTTGTGCCCTCTCTGCTGCCACTCTCTGCCTCGTGTTCTCTGTGTGTGCGGGGCTGGGGAGGAACTTTAGCCCTCCTGGGGGCTGCCCCTCCCCCCCCCCCCCCTTTCCTTGTGCCAGCTGGGTCCCTTTTTGGGGGCATGGACCCGTGGGAAGGGTTCCCATCAAGGGCCGTGCTGCCGTCCAGGGCAGCTGGAGCGGTTCTGTGCCTTCATTTTGGTGGTGATGAAAGAAGGCTGAGGGGGGGACGGGGTGGAGAGTCGGGGGGCTCCGATGTATTTCGGGGCAGCCCGAGGTCCCCGGCAGAGGGAGCCACGCTGCAGCGCAGGAGCAGGGGAGTGGGGAATGGTGTGGGGGGGGCCGTGCTGGGTGCCCCTCCCCCAGAGGGACCCACGGGTGCCAGGACATTCCCCGGGAGGGGTGGCCGTAGAATACATGAAAAATTTTTTTGTTTGTTTTCATTTCGTTAGAGGGAGGCTTTCTTTACTTTTGGCTGGGGTTTATTTTGGTGCATTCATTCAGGGGGATTTCCTGAAGGGATGGATCTTGTTGTTTCATCCCCCCCCCTCCCCCCATCCCTTGTCTGTCTGTCTGTCTGTCTGTCTGTCTGTCCGTCCCCAAATCGCCGCAGCCCCGGGCTGAGCTCGGCGGCAGTGCTGCCGCCTTGTGGGCACAGCGCGGTACTGCAGCCGTCGCCTGTCTCGGATCCAGCCCCACAGCGAGCAGTCCGGAGCAGAAGTGTGAAAGCTGGGATCCTTTGACTTCTGCAGGGGACTTCATTTTCTTTTCCTCTTCTTCTCTTCCAGGACCGGAGAAATGGTTCCACTCCTCCCATCTTTGCCAACAGCTGTGCTGTTGGAGGAGCCAGAGCCAAGGTGCCTTCAGCACCAGGGCTCTGCACTGGAGGGCTCCCGGTCCTGACCGCGCAGGGTTCCCCTTTTCCTCCCCGCTGGGATGAAGTGTCTATGGAATCTGGGATCTGGGTGAAACTGCAGCTCTGCTGGTATGCAGGGACGTGAGGTTCCGGGGGACTGCGTTTCCCTGTGGCTTTCCAGGTCGGCAGGAGCCGGAGGAAATGGGGTGCCAGAGCCGTGCCCCATCAGGCCGTGTTTGCCTCTGAGGAACAGAGAGTCCGGGCTGAGGTGAGATTGCCAGGAGTGCTTGGATGGATGAGCCGTGCGGGGAACGGGGAGCTCGGAATCGCAGCTGCTGCTGAATCCGTTGCCTTAGGTCTGCTCCGTCTGTGTCTGTGCCAAGTGGGATTTGTGCTGGGGAGAGAGGTGCTGTGGGGAGCCAGAGGTGAAGTAAATCCTCTGTGGGGATGGGCAGCGAAGGACTGAGTAGCAGGGAAAGGAGAGGATTTCTAAAGGATACGACTGTTTCTGCCAAGAGCGGGGTGGAGCAGCGATGGGGGTGGTTGGGTTTGGCCTGGGCTCTGTTATTCTTGGTGCAATTTTAAAATTCTGTCGTGTGATTTACTGTCCGGGAGCTTTCGAACGAGAGCTGAGCGAAATGTAGGTTAAGCCTTGGAAGTTGGGTCCATTGCCTGCAGCAGCTCGCCGAGGCTGGAGCACTGGGGGGATGGCTGCTCCCAGGAAAGGTTACTTATTTATTGATACTGTGTCACATTTCCCTCAGCGACTGCCAGCCCGGAATGGCTGTGAGTTTGTGCTCTTCTCAGTGGGGGATTGGAGAAGGTTTTGGCTGTAATTAGAAGTGGGAGAAAAATCCTGCTAAATAAAAGCCTCACCTCTGTCCCCCCTAAGTTATCCCCGTTTGTCCCAGCTTGGAGCTGCGCAGAAGTCCGGCAGGGGAAATGACATCAGGGATACAGCTGTCAGTTCCAAGGCAGAGAGAGAAGATGTAGCAGCCAAGGGCAGGGCAGGGGGAAAGGTTTCAGAAAGCATTTCTGTGGTGTAATGAATGCCAATTTCTGCTTGCCCAGGGAGAAGAGGACGAACTCCCAGCCATTCAGGCCTGACAGTCCCCTGCAGCGAGAGCATCCACTGGAAGAGTTCAGGGTCGAAGACAAGGCTGAGGGAAAATCCAGGCTATTTATAAGGGATGATGAGAGGTGGGTCCAGGGTGAGAATCCAGTGGGTAAAGGGAAAAGTGGTGTAAGGGAGGAGTAATACAGGGCAGGGGCCGATAAGGTAGGATGGGTGGAACAGTGCAGTGAACATAAACCAATGGGGGGGGGGGGGGGGGCGGGGTACAAGGATACAAGAACTTTCCAGAGCTGGGAGGAGACAAGGGATGACATAACTGGGAATAGAGGCAACCAATGGGAAATGAGGGTTATAAAGCTTTACCTTAAAGCTTTACCATAAAGAATTTTTAAAACCTTTGACAACCTTCTTAGGAGCTATTCTAAACTTAAACAAATGCCCTCCAAGGTCTGGGGCCATGGGCCGACTCCTCACCCAAAACACTGGTCTGGCTTGGGACGTCAGTCAGTCCGATTCCTACACTGGGCCTCTGCATGATATTCACCCAGAAGCTGCCTTTCAAGGACTGAAGTGGAACAAAAGGTATAAAAGAAATGTCATTCCCAGATGGAAAACAGTTTCATTTCTCTTGTGTCTGCTTTTTTTTTTTTTTTTTTTTTTTTTTACAGTTACCTCAAAATTCCCGGATCCAGAACAGCTGCTCTGAGTTTTGGAAGAGATTCCAAAGCAGGATACAGTAGGTTTCAAAGTACACCTTGGAAAATCAATCATTTGTCTGCAGCATGCAGCATGTAGGTGTGATGTCTGTAACTGGTCTTAGTTGATGCAGAGGTACTTGGAAACAAATGTTTAATCTTTCATCTCTCCCCACCTGCATTCTTCCTCAGTGTACTTTTTATTCAGCAGGACTCGGATGAGAGAGAGAGAGAGAGAGAGAGAGAGAGGAACTCTCTTCACATCAGCGTCAAAGGAAAAAGTGTTCAGCGACTTACAGTCCTAGTGACTGTTCTGTGTAAAAGCAGGATTGTTTTGCCATCAGACCTTGCGTGCCGTACCAGTCTGTGCGTTAACAGGTGTCTAAGAAAGGTCAAAAGGGAATAACTCCATGTCGTTCACTGGTGTGAATCTTGGTGGGCAGCAGAGCCGAGAGTGAACTGCAGTGAGGGGGAGGTTACTGAAGCCCCAGTTTGTTTCCAGTGAGCGTGGTGTTGTGGTGTTCAAAGTTACAGGTGCCTGCTGGCCTGGAGCTGGATACTTCTGCCTCTGCTTTCTTTGGGGGTTGATGATTCCTTATGTTTATGTTGGCGTGCCAGACAAATTGTTAAAGGTATTTCCATCAGACCTGCTTTGAATGTGTTACCCCTTCATTTAATTAAAAGAAAAAAAGCCCCGCTCCATCACTGCTGCTGTGATGTGTGACAAAAGCCCATCTTCCCTCCCCTGGGAACAGGTGAGAGATGGAACTAAACCCCAAAGGATTTTCTGCTCACTGATGGCACGTGAGTTTTCTTGGGAATTCTCTGCCAAATGTGGTCAGTTGTTTTTGAATGTGGCCATGCGGGGAGTCGAACGTGCCCGCCCAGATCTGCAAACATGCAGTGCCAGAAGGAGAACCTTTGAAATGTCACCTGGGATGTGTTCCACTGACTCACACGTGGGTGCTGTGCCCAGGTCCCCTGTCCAAATCCTGGGCGGGCAGAAGCCAGGACTGCACATTGCTCGTGATATGAATTCAGTTTTGGGGAGGTGAAATACAAATGAGATGCCAGGGAGGGAATGTCTTCTAACTGTATATATTTTTGTCCTAGAGGAGCCCTGCCCAGTGTGACTGCTGCCCAGTGCTGCTCCCTGACTGCACGCTCTCTTGGTGAGCCTCTGTCCTGCTGGCCGTGCCTTTTCTGTCCCCGTCCCCGTGCCGCTCCTTGCCCGTCTTTACCCTCCCGAGCACGTGGCGTGCTCGATTCCTGTCTCCCGGTCCTGGTTTCCCTTTTTGTCTCTGTGTCCCGGCGTCCTTGCTGTGTGTTTGGGACTCCGTCTTTTTGTCTGTCCTTCTCCGTGCCTCACTCGTGTTCCCGTTCTGTTCCCTGTGGCTCTGTGGTGCTCCCCGTGCCATTGTTTCCCCCGGGATCCTTGTGTCCCGTTCGCTGCCCCTGTTCTTTTTTAATCCCTCTCTCGTGCTGCCCATCTAGCATCCCTTTTTTGTGGTTTTGTTTTTTTTTTTTTTTTTTTCCTCCATTTCAGCCTGCACCCCGATCTTCATTTTCTTTCTTGTGCCCTCTCTGCTGCCACTCTCTGCCTCGTGTTCTCTGTGTGTGCGGGGCTGGGGAGGAACTTTAGCCCTCCTGGGGGCTGCCCCTCCCCCCCCCCCCCCCTTTCCTTGTGCCAGCTGGGTCCCTTTTTGGGGGCATGGACCCGTGGGAAGGGTTCCCATCAAGGGCCGTGCTGCCGTCCAGGGCAGCTGGAGCGGTTCTGTGCCTTCATTTTGGTGGTGATGAAAGAAGGCTGAGGGGGGGACGGGGTGGAGAGTCGGGGGGCTCCGATGTATTTCGGGGCAGCCCGAGGTCCCCGGCAGAGGGAGCCACGGGGCGGCGCAGGAGCAGGGGAGTGGGGAAGGGTGGGGGGGGGGCCGTGCTGGGTGCCCCTCCCCCAGAGGGACCCACGGGTGCCAGGACATTCCCCGGGAGGGGTGGCCGTAGAATACATGAAAAATTTTTTTGTTTGTTTTCATTTCGTTAGAGGGAGGCTTTCTTTACTTTTGGCTGGGGTTTATTTTGGTGCATTCATTCAGGGGGATTTCCTGAAGGGATGGATCTCGTTGTTTCATCCCCCCCCCTCCCCCCATCCCTTGTCTGTCTGTCTGTCTGTCTGTCTGTCTGTCTGTCCGTCCCCAAATCGCCGCAGCCCCGGGCTGAGCTCGGCGGCAGTGCTGCCGCCTTGTGGGCACAGCGCGGTACTGCAGCCGTCGCCTGTCTCGGATCCAGCCCCACAGCGAGCAGTCCGGAGCAGAAGTGTGAAAGCTGGGATCCTTTGACTTCTGCAGGGGACTTCATTTTCTTTTCCTCTTCTTCTCTTCCAGGACCGGAGAAATGGTTCCACTCCTCCCATCTTTGCCAACAGCTGTGCTGTTGGAGGAGCCAGAGCCAAGGTGCCTTCAGCACCAGGGCTCTGCACTGGAGGGCTCCCGGTCCTGACCGCGCAGGGTTCCCCTTTTCCTCCCCGCTGGGATGAAGTGTCTATGGAATCTGGGATCTGGGTGAAACTGCAGCTCTGCTGGTATGCAGGGACGTGAGGTTCCGGGGGACTGCGTTTCCCTGTGGCTTTCCAGGTCGGCAGGAGCCGGAGGAAATGGGGTGCCAGAGCCGTGCCCCATCAGGCCGTGTTTGCCTCTGAGGAACAGAGAGTCCGGGCTGAGGTGAGATTGCCAGGAGTGCTTGGATGGATGAGCCGTGCGGGGAACGGGGAGCTCGGAATCGCAGCTGCTGCTGAATCCGTTGCCTTAGGTCTGCTCCGTCTGTGTCTGTGCCAAGTGGGATTTGTGCTGGGGAGAGAGGTGCTGTGGGGAGCCAGAGGTGAAGTAAATCCTCTGTGGGGATGGGCAGCGAAGGACTGAGTAGCAGGGAAAGGAGAGGATTTCTAAAGGATACGACTGTTTCTGCCAAGAGCGGGGTGGAGCAGCGATGGGGGTGGTTGGGTTTGGCCTGGGCTCTGTTATTCTTGGTGCCATTTTAAAATTCTGTCGTGTGATTTACTGTCCGGGAGCTTTCGAACGAGAGCTGAGCGAAATGTAGGTTAAGCCTTGGAAGTTGGGTCCATTGCCTGCAGCAGCTCGCCGAGGCTGGAGGACTGGGGGGATGGCTGCTCCCAGGAAAGGTTACTTATTTATTGATACTGTGTCACATTTCCCTCAGCGACTGCCAGCCCTGAATGGCTGTGAGTTTGGGCTCTTCTCAGTGGGGGATTGGAGAAGGTTTTGGCTGTAATTAGAAGTGGGAGAAAAATCCTGCTAAATAAAAGCCTCACCTCTGTCCCCCCTAAGTTATCCCCGTTTGTCCCAGCTTGGAGCTGCGCAGAAGTCCGGCAGGGGAAATGACATCAGGGATACAGCTGTCAGTTCCGAGGCAGAGAGAGAAGATGTAGCAGCCAAGGGCAGGGCAGGGGGAAAGGTTTCAGAAAGCATTTCTGTGGTGTAATGAATGCCAATTTCTGCTTGCCCAGGGAGAAGAGGACGAACTCCCAGCCATTCAGGCCTGACAGTCCCCTGCAGCGAGAGCATCCACTGGAAGAGTTCAGGGTCGAAGACAAGGCTGAGGGAAAATCCAGGCTATTTATAAGGGATGATGAGAGGTGGGTCCAGGGTGAGAATCCAGTGGGTAAAGGGAAAAGTGGTGTAAGGGAGGAGTAATACAGGGCAGGGGCCGATAAGGTAGGATGGGTGGAACAGTGCAGTGAACATAAACCAATGGGGGGGGGGGGGGCGGGGTACAAGGATACAAGAACTTTCCAGAGCTGGGAGAAGACAAGGGATGACATAACTGGGAATAGAGGCAACCAATGGGAAATGAGGGTTATAAAGCTTTACCTTAAAGCTTTACCATAAAGAATTTTTAAAACCTTTGACAACCTTCTTAGGAGCTATTCTAAACTTAAACAAATGCCCTCCAAGGTCTGGGGCCATGGGCCGACTCCTCACCCAAAACACTGGTCTGGCTTGGGACGTCAGTCAGTCCGATTCCTACACTGGGCCTCTGCATGATATTCACCCAGAAGCTGCCTTTCAAGGACTGAAGTGGAACAAAAGGTATAAAAGAAATGTCATTCCCAGATGGAAAACAGTTTCATTTCTCTTGTGTCTGCTTTTTTTTTTTTTTTTTTTTTTTTTTAACAGTTACCTCAAAATTCCCGGATCCAGAACAGCTGCTCTGAGTTTTGGAAGAGATTCCAAAGCAGGATACAGTAGGTTTCAAAGTACACCTTGGAAAATCAATCATTTGTCTGCAGCATGCAGCATGTAGGTGTGATGTCTGTAACTGGTCTTAGTTGATGCAGAGGTACTTGGAAACAAATGTTTAATCTTTCATCTCTCCCCACCTGCATTCTTCCTCAGTGTACTTTTTATTCAGCAGGACTCGGATGAGAGAGAGAGAGAGAGAGAGAGAGAGAGGAACTCTCTTCACATCAGCGTCAAAGGAAAAAGTGTTCAGCGACTTACAGTCCTAGTGACTGTTCTGTGTAAAAGCAGGATTGTTTTGCCATCAGACCTTGCGTGCCGTACCAGTCTGTGCGTTAACAGGTGTCTAAGAAAGGTCAAAAGGGAATAACTCCATGTCGTTCACTGGTGTGAATCTTGGTGGGGAGCAGAGCCGAGAGTGAACTGCAGTGAGGGGGAGGTTACTGAAGCCCCAGTTTGTTTCCAGTGAGCGTGGTGTTGTGGTGTTCAAAGTTACAGGTGCCTGCTGGCCTGGAGCTGGATACTTCTGCCTCTGCTTTCTTTGGGGGTTGATGATTCCTTATGTTTATGTTGGCGTGCCAGACAAATTGTTAAAGGTATTTCCATCAGACCTGCTTTGAATGTGTTACCCCTTCATTTAATTAAAAGAAAAAAAGCCCCGCTCCATCACTGCTGCTGTGATGTGTGACAAAAGCCCATCTTCCCTCCCCTGGGAACAGGTGAGAGATGGAACTAAACCCCAAAGGATTTTCTGCTCACTGATGGCACGTGAGTTTTCTTGGGAATTCTCTGCCAAATGTGGTCAGTTGTTTTTGAATGTGGCCATGCGGGGAGTCGAACGTGCCCGCCCAGATCTGCAAACATGCAGTGCCAGAAGGAGAACCTTTGAAATGTCACCTGGGATGTGTTCCACTGACTCACAAGTGGGTGCTGTGCCCAGGTCCCCTGTCCAAATCCTGGGCGGGCAGAAGCCAGGACTGCACATTGCTCGTGATATGAATTCAGTTTTGGGGAGGTGAAATACAAATGAGATGCCAGGGAGGGAATGTCTTCTAACTGTATATATTTTTGTCCTAGAGGAGCCCTGCCCAGTGTGACTGCTGCCCAGTGCTGCTCCCTGACTGCACGCTCTCTTGGTGAGCCTCTGTCCTGCTGGCCGTGCCTTTTCTGTCCCCGTCCCCGTGCCGCTCCTTGCCCGTCTTTACCCTCCCGAGCACGTGGCGTGGTCGATTCCTGTCTCCCGGTCCTGGTTTCCCTTTTTGTCTCTGTGTCCCGGCGTCCTTGCTGTGTGTTTGGGACTCCGTCTTTTTGTCTGTCCTTCTCCGTGCCTCACTCGTGTTCCCGTTCTGTTCCCTGTGGCTCTGTGGTGCTCCCCGTGCCATTGTTTCCCCCGGGATCCTTGTGTCCCGTTCGCTGCCCCTGTTCTTTTTTAATCCCTCTCTCGTGCTGCCCATCTAGCATCCCTTTTTTGTGGTTTTGTTTTTTTTTTTTTTTTTTTCCTCCATTTCAGCCTGCACCCCGATCTTCATTTTCTTTCTTGTGCCCTCTCTGCTGCCACTCTCTGCCTCGTGTTCTCTGTGTGTGCGGGGCTGGGGAGGAACTTTAGCCCTCCTGGGGGCTGCCCCTCCCCCCCCCCCCCCTTTCCTTGTGCCAGCTGGGTCCCTTTTTGGGGGCATGGACCCGTGGGAAGGGTTCCCATCAAGGGCCGTGCTGCCGTCCAGGGCAGCTGGAGCGGTTCTGTGCCTTCATTTTGGTGGTGATGAAAGAAGGCTGAGGGGGGGACGGGGTGGAGAGTCGGGGGGCTCCGATGTATTTCGGGGCAGCCCGAGGTCCCCGGCAGAGGGAGCCACGGGGCGGCGCAGGAGCAGGGGAGTGGGGAAGGGTGGGGGGGGGGCCGTGCTGGGTGCCCCTCCCCCAGAGGGACCCACGGGTGCCAGGACATTCCCCGGGAGGGGTGGCCGTAGAATACATGAAAAATTTTTTTGTTTGTTTTCATTTCGTTAGAGGGAGGCTTTCTTTACTTTTGGCTGGGGTTTATTTTGGTGCATTCATTCAGGGGGATTTCCTGAAGGGATGGATCTCGTTGTTTCATCCCCCCCCCTCCCCCCATCCCTTGTCTGTCTGTCTGTCTGTCTGTCTGTCTGTCTGTCCGTCCCCAAATCGCCGCAGCCCCGGGCTGAGCTCGGCGGCAGTGCTGCCGCCTTGTGGGCACAGCGCGGTACTGCAGCCGTCGCCTGTCTCGGATCCAGCCCCACAGCGAGCAGTCCGGAGCAGAAGTGTGAAAGCTGGGATCCTTTGACTTCTGCAGGGGACTTCATTTTCTTTTCCTCTTCTTCTCTTCCAGGACCGGAGAAATGGTTCCACTCCTCCCATCTTTGCCAACAGCTGTGCTGTTGGAGGAGCCAGAGCCAAGGTGCCTTCAGCACCAGGGCTCTGCACTGGAGGGCTCCCGGTCCTGACCGCGCAGGGTTCCCCTTTTCCTCCCCGCTGGGATGAAGTGTCTATGGAATCTGGGATCTGGGTGAAACTGCAGCTCTGCTGGTATGCAGGGACGTGAGGTTCCGGGGGACTGCGTTTCCCTGTGGCTTTCCAGGTCGGCAGGAGCCGGAGGAAATGGGGTGCCAGAGCCGTGCCCCATCAGGCCGTGTTTGCCTCTGAGGAACAGAGAGTCCGGGCTGAGGTGAGATTGCCAGGAGTGCTTGGATGGATGAGCCGTGCGGGGAACGGGGAGCTCGGAATCGCAGCTGCTGCTGAATCCGTTGCCTTAGGTCTGCTCCGTCTGTGTCTGTGCCAAGTGGGATTTGTGCTGGGGAGAGAGGTGCTGTGGGGAGCCAGAGGTGAAGTAAATCCTCTGTGGGGATGGGCAGCGAAGGACTGAGTAGCAGGGAAAGGAGAGGATTTCTAAAGGATACGACTGTTTCTGCCAAGAGCGGGGTGGAGCAGCGATGGGGGTGGTTGGGTTTGGCCTGGGCTCTGTTATTCTTGGTGCCATTTTAAAATTCTGTCGTGTGATTTACTGTCCGGGAGCTTTCGAACGAGAGCTGAGCGAAATGTAGGTTAAGCCTTGGAAGTTGGGTCCATTGCCTGCAGCAGCTCGCCGAGGCTGGAGGACTGGGGGGATGGCTGCTCCCAGGAAAGGTTACTTATTTATTGATACTGTGTCACATTTCCCTCAGCGACTGCCAGCCCTGAATGGCTGTGAGTTTGGGCTCTTCTCAGTGGGGGATTGGAGAAGGTTTTGGCTGTAATTAGAAGTGGGAGAAAAATCCTGCTAAATAAAAGCCTCACCTCTGTCCCCCCTAAGTTATCCCCGTTTGTCCCAGCTTGGAGCTGCGCAGAAGTCCGGCAGGGGAAATGACATCAGGGATACAGCTGTCAGTTCCGAGGCAGAGAGAGAAGATGTAGCAGCCAAGGGCAGGGCAGGGGGAAAGGTTTCAGAAAGCATTTCTGTGGTGTAATGAATGCCAATTTCTGCTTGCCCAGGGAGAAGAGGACGAACTCCCAGCCATTCAGGCCTGACAGTCCCCTGCAGCGAGAGCATCCACTGGAAGAGTTCAGGGTCGAAGACAAGGCTGAGGGAAAATCCAGGCTATTTATAAGGGATGATGAGAGGTGGGTCCAGGGTGAGAATCCAGTGGGTAAAGGGAAAAGTGGTGTAAGGGAGGAGTAATACAGGGCAGGGGCCGATAAGGTAGGATGGGTGGAACAGTGCAGTGAACATAAACCAATGGGGGGGGGGGGGTTGGGGGGGGGGCCAGGTTACAAGGATACAAGAACTTTCCAGAGCTGGGAGGAGACAAGGGATGACATAACTGGGAATAGAGGCAACCAATGGGAAATGAGGGTTATAAAGCTTTACCTTAAAGCTTTACCATAAAGAATTTTTAAAACCTTTGACAACCTTCTTAGGAGCTATTCTAAACTTAAACAAATGCCCTCCAAGGTCTGGGGCCATGGGCCGACTCCTCACCCAAAACACTGGTCTGGCTTGGGACGTCAGTCAGTCCGATTCCTACACTGGGCCTCTGCATGATATTCACCCAGAAGCTGCCTTTCAAGGACTGAAGTGGAACAAAAGGTATAAAAGAAATGTCATTCCCAGATGGAAAACAATTTCATTTCTCTTGTGTCTGCTTTTTTTTTTTTTTTTTTTTTTTTTTTACAGTTACCTCAAAATTCCCGGATCCAGAACAGCTGCTCTGAGTTTTGGAAGAGATTCCAAAGCAGGATACAGTAGGTTTCAAAGTACACCTTGGAAAATCAATCGTTTGTCTGCAGCATGCAGCATGTAGGTGTGATGTCTGTAACTGGTCTTAGTTGATGCAGAGGTACTTGGAAACAAATGTTTAATCTTTCATCTCTCCTCACCTGCATTCTTCCTCAGTGTACTTTTTATTCAGCAGGACTCGGATGAGAGAGAGAGAGAGAGAGAGAGAGAGGAACTCTCTTCACATCAGCGTCAAAGGAAAAAGTGTTCAGCGACTTACAGTCCTAGTGACTGTTCTGTGTAAAAGCAGGATTGTTTTGCCATCAGACCTTGCGTGCCGTACCAGTCTGTGCGTTAACAGGTGTCTAAGAAAGGTCAAAAGGGAATAACTCCATGTCGTTCACTGGTGTGAATCTTGGTGGGGAGCAGAGCCGAGAGTGAACTGCAGTGAGGGGGAGGTTACTGAAGCCCCAGTTTGTTTCCAGTGAGCGTGGTGTTGTGGTGTTCAAAGTTACAGGTGCCTGCTGGCCTGGAGCTGGATACTTCTGCCTCTGCTTTCTTTGGGGGTTGATGATTCCTTATGTTTATGTTGGCGTGCCAGACAAATTGTTAAAGGTATTTCCATCAGACCTGCTTTGAATGTGTTACCCCTTCATTGAATTAAAAGAAAAAAAGCCCCGCTCCATCACTGCTGCTGTGATGTGTGACAAAAGCCCATCTTCCCTCCCCTGGGAACAGGTGAGAGATGGAACTAAACCCCAAAGGATTTTCTGCTCACTGATGGCACGTGAGTTTTCTTGGGAATTCTCTGCCAAATGTGGTCAGTTGTTTTTGAATGTGGCCATGCGGGGAGTCGAACGTGCCCATCCAGATCTGCAAACATGCAGTGCCAGAAGGAGAAGCCTTGAAATGTAAACCGGGATTTATTCACCTGACTGACAGGTGTGTGTGCTGTGCCCAGGTCCCCTGTCCAAATCCTGGGCGGGGAGAAGCCAGGACTGCACATTCCTTGTGATAGGAATTCAGGTTGTTTTGGGGGGGGTCGGGGTGGGGGTTAAATACAAATGAGATGCCAGGGAGGGAATGGCTCCTACGTGTAAATATATTTGTCCAAAAGGAGCCCTGCCCAGTCTGACTGCTGCCCAGTGCTGCTCCCTGACTGTACCCTCTCTTGGTGAGCCTCTGTCCTGCTGGCTGTGTTTTTGTTTTCTGGTTTTGTTTTTTTGTTTGTTTTTTTTTTTTTTTTAATTTCATCCTGCACCCCGACCTTCATATTCTTCCCGTGTCCTCTCTGCTGCCACTCTCCCTTTCTGCCTCGTGTCCTCTGTGTCTGGTTTATAATGTGTAGACTATATGGATATATGAATTCCACGTAAGTATGCCAAATATAAATAGAAAAATGAATTGAAATATAGTTTTAAAATAAAGGGGTTTTAATTTTCTGTTTTGTTAGAGGCTGGGCTTTTCCATAAATGATATAAAAATGTGAAGATATAGAATATATAAATGTGTGTGTGTGTGTGTATATACATATATATACACACACATAAAATACAAATGTTAGTAATATAAAGATTTCTTAATAAAAATAATATTGTACCCCTGTTGTAATTGATGCCAATATACATTAAATTCAATATCCAAAAATAGGTATTGCTTATGAATATAAATTAATTATTAACAAACATATATATATATATATTTATATCTGTCTATCTATCTAATGGGTTTGGGTTTTTTTTAATTTGTTCATGGCAGGGATTTTTTAGTTTGGGTCGGGGTTTTTTGGGAGCATTCGTTTAGTAGGATTTTTTAAAGGGAGGGACCTCGATGCTTTTTGGGCCCTTGTCTCTGTGTGTGTGTGTGTGTGTGTGTCTGTGTGTGTGTGTGTGTCTCTCTGTGTGTGTCCCCCGTGTCCCCAAAGAGCCGCGGCCCCGGGCTGAGCTCGGCCGCAGTGCTGCCGCCTTGTGGGAAGAGATCGGTACTGCAGCCGTGCCCCGAAGCGGCGACCGGCTCCTCCTCGGCGCTGCTGCGGGCGGGCGGTGGGGCGCGAAATGGTGCGCGTGACCTTCTCAAGATGGCGGAGGGCCCAAGGTGACGATGCCGTTCCACTGGGACCGATGCGACGCTCGGGACGGCGGACGCAATAGGACCCCAGCAGAGATACGCTGGAGGGGGGGGTTGTCCTTTTTTTCCCGCCCTTTTTTTGCCGTCCTATGTAGAAGGCCGGGTGAGTGATGGCCGGGTCGCCATCTTGGGAGTGGCACGCTGCAATTTCCGCCCTTCCTGGCGCCATCTTTGTTCCTGGCAGAAGCCACTTCCGGTGGCGTTGCCAGCGTTGTCGTGGTAACTGTAAAGCCCCAGATAATGGTGTCTATTGAAGTCGCCTGCCTGAATCCGACCCCCGACGCTGATCGCGCGCTCTCCCGCCGCCTGTCCCACGGGCCATTTCCAGCACCGCTGACCAGTCCGAGCCCGTCCGCGCCGCGTAAAAGGCGACGGAAAATCGCGCCGAGAACGCGGGAGCGGTTTCGGGGCCGGATTCAGGCAGGCGAGTTCAATAATCGCCAATGTAAGGGGCCTTCTTTTTCGCCTCCCTAAACAAAGATGGCGGAGGCACCGGAAGTGGCTTCTGCCAGTACCAAAGATGGCGGCAGGGAAGGGCGGAAATTGCCTCTCGACCCTTCCCAAGATGGCGACTCAACCGTCACTCGCCCGACCTTCTGCATAGGGCGGCAAAAAGGGGCGGGGAAAAAAGGACCCCCACAGGGTGTCGACTGCATTGCCTGCCCGCGACGCCGACGCCGATCCCTCCCCCCCGGCGCGATTTTGCGCGGCGTTTCCCATCGTGCCCACACGGGCTGCGGGCTCAGCGGCGCCGCGGACGCGCGGGAGCCCGGCGGGCGCCGACAGGCAGCGGCGGATCCGCCCCTCTCTCTGCCGGGCTCCTTCCCCGGCCGCCGTCACGGAGAGCGACTCCCGTCCCGCCGCGCCACCTCTCCGCGCTGCCCGGTTCCGCTCCCGCCCGGGGAACGCATCGACGAAGGAAGAGCGGTCGCCCAGCTCCCGGAGCCATCGCCCTGCCCGCAGCCGGGAGCAGCCCGCAGGAGGAGGCAGCTGCTCTCTCTGCCGGAGAGGTGAGAGGGGCGCAAGGATGGGGCGGGGTGGGAACGTGGGCACGGGAGAATTCCCAGGCACAATTCCAGCTCCCCCTTTCAGCTGGCAGCAGCCCGGTGTCCTCTGCGTGTGGCAGCAGCTGCAGCGCTGGTTTGGAGCAAGTTTCCATGGCATTTTGTTGCAAAGGTGCCCCTTCCAGCCGGGTGCCCCGGCTGGGTTCCCTGCCTGGGAGAGCCCTTCAAGTAGCCAGAGGGAGCAGCTGCTGCGAATTCCGAGCCCGCTGTTCCTGTGATTCTGGATACAGTGTTTCAGTAGTGTGTGCTTCTGTCCTATGCGCTGCTAGATGTACTTTGGAACAGCTTGACTCTTTCATCCCTCCCCACCTGCATTCTTCCTAGGTGTACGTTTTATTCAGCAGCATTCAGATGAGAGAGAGGAGCTCTGTTCCCATCAGCACGAAAGGAAAAAGTGTGCTCACACAGACCTAAGTTGTTTGGTCAAAAAATTCTTACTTTGCTTTGGTCCAAAAAATGTTATTCCTGTGTGCAAGCTCACGGGGAAGATTTTATTCAACAGCTCTCAGTAGGACATCAAAGCTCCACTTCCCCTTTTCTTGAACAGCCTGAGACCCAATATTACTTGATATCAATTTTTTTTCAGGCGTTTGGAACTTTTTGAAGAGCCAGAAGGATTGTTTGTGCATACGTGTGTCACTAATATCCCTCCTCTCTCCAATGGAGGATGGGGGGGGAAAGGGATGCAGAGCTTCCTACAAGGGGCTGTAAGTGCAAATAAAGAGGAGCCAGAGGTTTAGTTGATATGAATCACTGTTTCTGAAAAGAGCCTGATGGATTTCCTGATACCAAAACCAGTAGGAATAGGAGACTGAACTCGGGCATCGTGATGGTCTCCTTGGCTTTAAAAAGCTTTAATGGCTTTAAAGGGCATTTCTATCAGACCTGGTTTATTTTTGTTCCCTTTCATTAAATTTTAAAAAGAAAAAAAGCCCCGCTCCATCACTGCTGCTGTGATGTGTGACAAAAGCCCATCTTCCCTCCCCTGGGAACAGGTGAGAGATGGAACTAAACCCCAAAGGATTTTCCGCTCACTGATGGCACGTGAGTTTTCTTGGGAATTCTCTGCCAAATGTGGTCAGTTGTTTTTGAATGTGGCCATGCGGGGAGTCGAACGTGCCAGCCCAGATCTGCAAACATGCAGTGCCAGAAGGAGAACCTTTGAAATGTCACCTGGGATGTGTTCCACTGACTCACAAGTGGGTGCTGTGCCCAGGTCCCCTGTCCAAATCCTGGGCGGGCAGAAGCCAGGACTGCACATTGCTCGTGATATGAATTCAGTTTTGGGGAGGTGAAATACAAATGAGATGCCAGGGAGGGAATGTCTTCTAACTGTATATATTTTTGTCCTAGAGGAGCCCTGCCCAGTGTGACTGCTGCCCAGTGCTGCTCCCTGACTGCACGCTCTCTTGGTGAGCCTCTGTCCTGCTGGCCGTGCCTTTTCTGTCCCCGTCCCCGTGCCGCTCCTTGCCCGTCTTTACCCTCCCGAGCACGTGGCGTGGTCGATTCCTGTCTCCCGGTCCTGGTTTCCCTTTTTGTCTCTGTGTCCCGGCGTCCTTGCTGTGTGTTTGGGACTCCGTCTTTTTGTCTGTCCTTCTCCGTGCCTCACTCGTGTTCCCGTTCTGTTCCCTGTGGCTCTGTGGTGCTCCCCGGGCCATTGTTTCCCCCGGGATCCTTGTGTCCCGTTCGCTGCCCCTGTTCTTTTTTAATCCCTCTCTCGTGCTGCCCATCTAGCATCCCTTTTTTGTGGTTTTGTTTTTTATTTTTTTTTTCTCCATTTCAGCCTGCACCCCGATCTTCATTTTCTTTCTTGTGCCCTCTCTGCTGCCACTCTCTGCCTCGTGTTCTCTGTGTGTGCGGGGCTGGGGAGGAACTTTAGCCCTCCTGGGGGCTGCCCCTCCCCCCCCCCTCCCCTTTCCTTGTGCCAGCTGGGTCCCTTTTTGGGGGCATGGACCCGTGGGAAGGGTTCCCATCAAGGGCCGTGCTGCCGTCCAGGGCAGCTGGAGCGGTTCTGTGCCTTCATGTTGGGGGTGAGGAAAGAAGGCTGAGGGGGGGACGGGGTGGAGAGTCGGGGGGCTCCGATGTATTTCGGGGCAGCCCGAGGTCCCCGGCAGAGGGAGCCACGGGGCGGCGCAGGAGCAGGGGAGTGGGGAAGGGTGGGGGGGGGGCCGTGCTGGGTGCCCCTCCCCCAGAGGGACCCACGGGTGCCAGGACATTCCCCGGGAGGGGTGGCCGTAGAATACATGAAAAATTTTTTTGTTTGTTTTCATTTCGTTAGAGGAAGGCTTTCTTTACTTTTGGCTGGGGTTTATTTTGGTGCATTCATTCAGGGGGATTTCCTGAAGGGATGGATCTCGTTGTTTCATCCCCCCCCCCCCCCCAATCCCTTGTCTGTCTGTCTGTCTGTCTGTCTGTCTGTCTGTCCGTCCCCAAATCGCCGCAGCCCCGGGCTGAGCTCGGCGGCAGTGCTGCCGCCTTGTGGGCACAGCGCGGTACTGCAGCCGTCGCCTGTCTCGGATCCAGCCCCACAGCGAGCAGTCCGGAGCAGAAGTGTGAAAGCTGGGATCCTTTGACTTCTGCAGGGGACTTCATTTTCTTTTCCTCTTCTTCTCTTCCAGGACCGGAGAAATGGTTCCACTCCTCCCATCTTTGCCAACAGCTGTGCTGTTGGAGGAGCCAGAGCCAAGGTGCCTTCAGCACCAGGGCTCTGCACTGGAGGGCTCCCGGTCCTGACCGCGCAGGGTTCCCCTTTTCCTCCCCGCTGGGATGAAGTGTCTATGGAATCTGGGATCTGGGGGAAACTGCAGCTCTGCTGGTATGCAGGGACGTGAGGTTCCGGGGGACTGCGTTTCCCTGTGGCTTTCCAGGTCGGCAGGAGGCGGAGGAAATGGGGTGCCAGAGCCGTGCCCCATCAGGCCGTGTTTGCCTCTGAGGAACAGAGAGTCCGGGCTGAGGTGAGATTGCCAGGAGTGCTTGGATGGATGAGCCGTGCGGGGAACGGGGAGCTCGGAATCGCAGCTGCTGCTGAATCCGTTGCCTTAGGTCTGCTCCGTCTGTGTCTGTGCCAAGTGGGATTTGTGCTGGGGAGAGAGGTGCTGTGGGGAGCCAGAGGTGAAGTAAATCCTCTGTGGGGATGGGCAGCGAAGGACTGAGTAGCAGGGAAAGGAGAGGATTTCTAAAGGATACGACTGTTTCTGCCAAGAGCGGGGTGGAGCAGCGATGGGGGTGGTTGGGTTTGGCCTGGGCTCTGTTATTCTTGGTGCAATTTTAAAATTCTGTCGTGTGATTTACTGTCCGGGAGCTTTCGAACGAGAGCTGAGCGAAATGTAGGTTAAGCCTTGGAAGTTGGGTCCATTGCCTGCAGCAGCTCGCCGAGGCTGGAGCACTGGGGGGATGGCTGCTCCCAGGAAAGGTTACTTATTTATTGATACTGTGTCACATTTCCCTCAGCGACTGCCAGCCCGGAATGGCTGTGAGTTTGTGCTCTTCTCAGTGGGGGATTGGAGAAGGTTTTGGCTGTAATTAGAAGTGGGAGAAAAATCCTGCTAAATAAAAGCCTCACCTCTGTCCCCCCTAAGTTATCCCCGTTTGTCCCAGCTTGGAGCTGCGCAGAAGTCCGGCAGGGGAAATGACATCAGGGATACAGCTGTCAGTTCCGAGGCAGAGAGAGAAGATGTAGCAGCCAAGGGCAGGGCAGGGGGAAAGGTTTCAGAAAGCATTTCTGTGGTGTAATGAATGCCAATTTCTGCTTGCCCAGGGAGAAGAGGACGAACTCCCAGCCATTCAGGCCTGACAGTCCCCTGCAGCGAGAGCATCCACTGGAAGAGTTCAGGGTCGAAGACAAGGCTGAGGGAAAATCCAGGCTATTTATAAGGGATGATGAGAGGTGGGTCCAGGGTGAGAATCCAGTGGGTAAAGGGAAAAGTGGTGTAAGGGAGGAGTAATACAGGGCAGGGGCCGATAAGGTAGGATGGGTGGAACAGTGCAGTGAACATAAACCAATGGGGGGGGGGGGGGGGGGGCGGGGTACAAGGATACAAGAACTTTCCAGAGCTGGGAGGAGACAAGGGATGACATAACTGGGAATAGAGGCAACCAATGGGAAATGAGGGTTATAAAGCTTTACCTTAAAGCTTTACCATAAAGAATTTTTAAAACCTTTGACAACCTTCTTAGGAGCTATTCTAAACTTAAACAAATGCCCTCCAAGGTCTGGGGCCATGGGCCGACTCCTCACCCAAAACACTGGTCTGGCTTGGGACGTCAGTCAGTCCGATTCCTACACTGGGCCTCTGCATGATATTCACCCAGAAGCTGCCTTTCAAGGACTGAAGTGGAACAAAAGGTATAAAAGAAATGTCATTCCCAGATGGAAAACAGTTTCATTTCTCTTGTGTCTGCTTTTTTTTTTTTTTTTTTTTTTTTTTACAGTTACCTCAAAATTCCCGGATCCAGAACAGCTGCTCTGAGTTTTGGAAGAGATTCCAAAGCAGGATACAGTAGGTTTCAAAGTACACCTTGGAAAATCAATCATTTGTCTGCAGCATGCAGCATGTAGGTGTGATGTCTGTAACTGGTCTTAGTTGATGCAGAGGTACTTGGAAACAAATGTTTAATCTTTCATCTCTCCCCACCTGCATTCTTCCTCAGTGTACTTTTTATTCAGCAGGACTCGGATGAGAGAGAGAGAGAGAGAGAGAGAGAGAGGAACTCTCTTCACATCAGCGTCAAAGGAAAAAGTGTTCAGCGACTTACAGTCCTAGTGACTGTTCTGTGTAAAAGCAGGATTGTTTTGCCATCAGACCTTGCGTGCCGTACCAGTCTGTGCGTTAGCAGGTGTCTAAGAAAGGTCAAAAGGGAATAACTCCATGTCGTTCACTGGTGTGAATCTTGGTGGGGAGCAGAGCCGAGAGTGAACTGCAGTGAGGGGGAGGTTACTGAAGCCCCAGTTTGTTTCCAGTGAGCGTGGTGTTGTGGTGTTCAAAGTTACAGGTGCCTGCTGGCCTGGAGCTGGATACTTCTGCCTCTGCTTTCTTTGGGGGTTGATGATTCCTTATGTTTATGTTGGCGTGCCAGACAAATTGTTAAAGGTATTTCCATCAGACCTGCTTTGAATGTGTTACCCCTTCATTTAATTAAAAGAAAAAAAGCCCTGCTCCATCACTGCTGCTGTGATGTGTGACAAAAGCCCATCTTCCCTCCCCTGGGAACAGGTGAGAGATGGAACTAAACCCCAAAGGATTTTCTGCTCACTGATGGCACGTGAGTTTTCTTGGGAATTCTCTGCCAAATGCGGTCAGTTGTTTTTGAATGTGGTCATGCGGGGAGTCGAACGTGCCAGCCCAGATCTGCAAACATGCAGTGCCAGAAGGAGAACCTTTGAAATGTCACCTGGGATGTGTTCCACTGACTCACACGTGGGTGCTGTGCCCAGGTCCCCTGTCCAAATCCTGGGCGGGCAGAAGCCAGGACTGCACATTGCTCGTGATATGAATTCAGTTTTGGGGAGGTGAAATACAAATGAGATGCCAGGGAGGGAATGTCTTCTAACTGTATATATTTTTGTCCTAGAGGAGCCCTGCCCAGTGTGACTGCTGCCCAGTGCTGCTCCCTGACTGCACGCTCTCTTGGTGAGCCTCTGTCCTGCTGGCCGTGCCTTTTCTGTCCCCGTCCCCGTGCCGCTCCTTGCCCGTCTTTACCCTCCCGAGCACGTGGCGTGGTCGATTCCTGTCTCCCGGTCCTGGTTTCCCTTTTTGTCTCTGTGTCCCGGCGTCCTTGCTGTGTGTTTGGGACTCCGTCTTTTTGTCTGTCCTTCTCCGTGCCTCACTCGTTTTCCCGTTCTGTTCCCTGTGGCTCTGTGGTGCTCCCCGGGCCATTGTTTCCCCCGGGATCCTTGTGTCCCGTTCGCTGCCCCTGTTCTTTTTTAATCCCTCTCTCGTGCTGCCCATCTAGCATCCCTTTTTTGTGGTTTTGTTTTTTTTTTTTTTTTTTTCTCCATTTCAGCCTGCACCCCGATCTTCATTTTCTTTCTTGTGCCCTCTCTGCTGCCACTCTCTGCCTCGTGTTCTCTGTGTGTGCGGGGCTGGGGAGGAACTTTAGCCCTCCTGGGGGCTGCCCCTCCCCCCCCCCCCTTTCCTTGTGCCAGCTGGGTCCCTTTTTGGGGGCATGGACCCGTGGGAAGGGTTCCCATCAAGGGCCGTGCTGCCGTCCAGGGCAGCTGGAGCGGTTCTGTGCCTTCATTTTGGTGGTGATGAAAGAAGGCTGAGGGGGGGACGGGGTGGAGAGTCGGGGGGCTCCGATGTATTTCGGGGCAGCCCGAGGTCCCCGGCAGAGGGAGCCACGCTGCAGCGCAGGAGCAGGGGAGTGGGGAATGGTGTGGGGGGGGCCGTGCTGGGTGCCCCTCCCCCAGAGGGACCCACGGGTGCCAGGACATTCCCCGGGAGGGGTGGCCGTAGAATACATGAAAAATTTTTTTGTTTGTTTTCATTTCGTTAGAGGGAGGCTTTCTTTACTTTTGGCTGGGGTTTATTTTGGTGCATTCATTCAGGGGGATTTCCTGAAGGGATGGATCTTGTTGTTTCATCCCCCCCCCTCCCCCCATCCCTTGTCTGTCTGTCTGTCTGTCTGTCTGTCTGTCCGTCCCCAAATCGCCGCAGCCCCGGGCTGAGCTCGGCGGCAGTGCTGCCGCCTTGTGGGCACAGCGCGGTACTGCAGCCGTCGCCTGTCTCGGATCCAGCCCCACAGCGAGCAGTCCGGAGCAGAAGTGTGAAAGCTGGGATCCTTTGACTTCTGCAGGGGACTTCATTTTCTTTTCCTCTTCTTCTCTTCCAGGACCGGAGAAATGGTTCCACTCCTCCCATCTTTGCCAACAGCTGTGCTGTTGGAGGAGCCAGAGCCAAGGTGCCTTCAGCACCAGGGCTCTGCACTGGAGGGCTCCCGGTCCTGACCGCGCAGGGTTCCCCTTTTCCTCCCCGCTGGGATGAAGTGTCTATGGAATCTGGGATCTGGGTGAAACTGCAGCTCTGCTGGTATGCAGGGACGTGAGGTTCCGGGGGACTGCGTTTCCCTGTGGCTTTCCAGGTCGGCAGGAGCCGGAGGAAATGGGGTGCCAGAGCCGTGCCCCATCAGGCCGTGTTTGCCTCTGAGGAACAGAGAGTCCGGGCTGAGGTGAGATTGCCAGGAGTGCTTGGATGGATGAGCCGTGCGGGGAACGGGGAGCTCGGAATCGCAGCTGCTGCTGAATCCGTTGCCTTAGGTCTGCTCCGTCTGTGTCTGTGCCAAGTGGGATTTGTGCTGGGGAGAGAGGTGCTGTGGGGAGCCAGAGGTGAAGTAAATCCTCTGTGGGGATGGGCAGCGAAGGACTGAGTAGCAGGGAAAGGAGAGGATTTCTAAAGGATACGACTGTTTCTGCCAAGAGCGGGGTGGAGCAGCGATGGGGGTGGTTGGGTTTGGCCTGGGCTCTGTTATTCTTGGTGCAATTTTAAAATTCTGTCGTGTGATTTACTGTCCGGGAGCTTTCGAACGAGAGCTGAGCGAAATGTAGGTTAAGCCTTGGAAGTTGGGTCCATTGCCTGCAGCAGCTCGCCGAGGCTGGAGCACTGGGGGGATGGCTGCTCCCAGGAAAGGTTACTTATTTATTGATACTGTGTCACATTTCCCTCAGCGACTGCCAGCCCGGAATGGCTGTGAGTTTGTGCTCTTCTCAGTGGGGGATTGGAGAAGGTTTTGGCTGTAATTAGAAGTGGGAGAAAAATCCTGCTAAATAAAAGCCTCACCTCTGTCCCCCCTAAGTTATCCCCGTTTGTCCCAGCTTGGAGCTGCGCAGAAGTCCGGCAGGGGAAATGACATCAGGGATACAGCTGTCAGTTCCGAGGCAGAGAGAGAAGATGTAGCAGCCAAGGGCAGGGCAGGGGGAAAGGTTTCAGAAAGCATTTCTGTGGTGTAATGAATGCCAATTTCTGCTTGCCCAGGGAGAAGAGGACGAACTCCCAGCCATTCAGGCCTGACAGTCCCCTGCAGCGAGAGCATCCACTGGAAGAGTTCAGGGTCGAAGACAAGGCTGAGGGAAAATCCAGGCTATTTATAAGGGATGATGAGAGGTGGGTCCAGGGTGAGAATCCAGTGGGTAAAGGGAAAAGTGGTGTAAGGGAGGAGTAATACAGGGCAGGGGCCGATAAGGTAGGATGGGTGGAACAGTGCAGTGAACATAAACCAATGGGGGGGGGGGGGGGGGGCGGGGTACAAGGATACAAGAACTTTCCAGAGCTGGGAGGAGACAAGGGATGACATAACTGGGAATAGAGGCAACCAATGGGAAATGAGGGTTATAAAGCTTTACCTTAAAGCTTTACCATAAAGAATTTTTAAAACCTTTGACAACCTTCTTAGGAGCTATTCTAAACTTAAACAAATGCCCTCCAAGGTCTGGGGCCATGGGCCGACTCCTCACCCAAAACACTGGTCTGGCTTGGGACGTCAGTCAGTCCGATTCCTACACTGGGCCTCTGCATGATATTCACCCAGAAGCTGCCTTTCAAGGACTGAAGTGGAACAAAAGGTATAAAAGAAATGTCATTCCCAGATGGAAAACAGTTTCATTTCTCTTGTGTCTGCTTTTTTTTTTTTTTTTTTTTTTTTTTACAGTTACCTCAAAATTCCCGGATCCAGAACAGCTGCTCTGAGTTTTGGAAGAGATTCCAAAGCAGGATACAGTAGGTTTCAAAGTACACCTTGGAAAATCAATCATTTGTCTGCAGCATGCAGCATGTAGGTGTGATGTCTGTAACTGGTCTTAGTTGATGCAGAGGTACTTGGAAACAAATGTTTAATCTTTCATCTCTCCCCACCTGCATTCTTCCTCAGTGTACTTTTTATTCAGCAGGACTCGGATGAGAGAGAGAGAGAGAGAGAGAGAGAGAGGAACTCTCTTCACATCAGCGTCAAAGGAAAAAGTGTTCAGCGACTTACAGTCCTAGTGACTGTTCTGTGTAAAAGCAGGATTGTTTTGCCATCAGACCTTGCGTGCCGTACCAGTCTGTGCGTTAGCAGGTGTCTAAGAAAGGTCAAAAGGGAATAACTCCATGTCGTTCACTGGTGTGAATCTTGGTGGGGAGCAGAGCCGAGAGTGAACTGCAGTGAGGGGGAGGTTACTGAAGCCCCAGTTTGTTTCCAGTGAGCGTGGTGTTGTGGTGTTCAAAGTTACAGGTGCCTGCTGGCCTGGAGCTGGATACTTCTGCCTCTGCTTTCTTTGGGGGTTGATGATTCCTTATGTTTATGTTGGCGTGCCAGACAAATTGTTAAAGGTATTTCCATCAGACCTGCTTTGAATGTGTTACCCCTTCATTTAATTAAAAGAAAAAAAGCCCTGCTCCATCACTGCTGCTGTGATGTGTGACAAAAGCCCATCTTCCCTCCCCTGGGAACAGGTGAGAGATGGAACTAAACCCCAAAGGATTTTCTGCTCACTGATGGCACGTGAGTTTTCTTGGGAATTCTCTGCCAAATGTGGTCAGTTGTTTTTGAATGTGGCCATGCGGGGAGTCGAACGTGCCCGTCCAGATCTGCAAACATGCAGTGCCAGAAGGAGAACCTTTGAAATGTCACCTGGGATGTGTTCCACTGACTCACACGTGGGTGCTGTGCCCAGGTCCCCTGTCCAAATCCTGGGCGGGCAGAAGCCAGGACTGCACATTGCTCGTGATATGAATTCAGTTTTGGGGAGGTGAAATACAAATGAGATGCCAGGGAGGGAATGTCTTCTAACTGTATATATTTTTGTCCTAGAGGAGCCCTGCCCAGTGTGACTGCTGCCCAGTGCTGCTCCCTGACTGCACGCTCTCTTGGTGAGCCTCTGTCCTGCTGGCCGTGCCTTTTCTGTCCCCGTCCCCGTGCCGCTCCTTGCCCGTCTTTACCCTCCCGAGCACGTGGCGTGGTCGATTCCTGTCTCCCGGTCCTGGTTTCCCTTTTTGTCTCTGTGTCCCGGCGTCCTTGCTGTGTGTTTGGGACTCCGTCTTTTTGTCTGTCCTTCTCCGTGCCTCACTCGTGTTCCCGTTCTGTTCCCTGTGGCTCTGTGGTGCTCCCCGTGCCATTGTTTCCCCCGGGATCCTTGTGTCCCGTTCGCTGCCCCTGTTCTTTTTTAATCCCTCTCTCGTGCTGCCCATCTAGCATCCCTTTTTTGTGGTTTTGTTTTTTTGTTTTTTTTTTCCTCCATTTCAGCCTGCACCCCGATCTTCATTTTCTTTCTTGTGCCCTCTCTGCTGCCACTCTCTGCCTCGTGTTCTCTGTGTGTGCGGGGCTGGGGAGGAACTTTAGCCCTCCTGGGGGCTGCCCCTCCCCCCCCCCCCCTTTCCTTGTGCCAGCTGGGTCCCTTTTTGGGGGCATGGACCCGTGGGAAGGGTTCCCATCAAGGGCCGTGCTGCCGTCCAGGGCAGCTGGAGCGGTTCTGTGCCTTCATTTTGGTGGTGATGAAAGAAGGCTGAGGGGGGGACGGGGTGGAGAGTCGGGGGGCTCCGATGTATTTCGGGGCAGCCCGAGGTCCCCGGCAGAGGGAGCCACGCTGCAGCGCAGGAGCAGGGGAGTGGGGAATGGTGTGGGGGGGGCCGTGCTGGGTGCCCCTCCCCCAGAGGGACCCACGGGTGCCAGGACATTCCCCGGGAGGGGTGGCCGTAGAATACATGAAAAATTTTTTTGTTTGTTTTCATTTCGTTAGAGGGAGGCTTTCTTTACTTTTGGCTGGGGTTTATTTTGGTGCATTCATTCAGGGGGATTTCCTGAAGGGATGGATCTTGTTGTTTCATCCCCCCCCCTCCCCCCATCCCTTGTCTGTCTGTCTGTCTGTCTGTCTGTCTGTCCGTCCCCAAATCGCCGCAGCCCCGGGCTGAGCTCGGCGGCAGTGCTGCCGCCTTGTGGGCACAGCGCGGTACTGCAGCCGTCGCCTGTCTCGGATCCAGCCCCACAGCGAGCAGTCCGGAGCAGAAGTGTGAAAGCTGGGATCCTTTGACTTCTGCAGGGGACTTCATTTTCTTTTCCTCTTCTTCTCTTCCAGGACCGGAGAAATGGTTCCACTCCTCCCATCTTTGCCAACAGCTGTGCTGTTGGAGGAGCCAGAGCCAAGGTGCCTTCAGCACCAGGGCTCTGCACTGGAGGGCTCCCGGTCCTGACCGCGCAGGGTTCCCCTTTTCCTCCCCGCTGGGATGAAGTGTCTATGGAATCTGGGATCTGGGTGAAACTGCAGCTCTGCTGGTATGCAGGGACGTGAGGTTCCGGGGGACTGCGTTTCCCTGTGGCTTTCCAGGTCGGCAGGAGCCGGAGGAAATGGGGTGCCAGAGCCGTGCCCCATCAGGCCGTGTTTGCCTCTGAGGAACAGAGAGTCCGGGCTGAGGTGAGATTGCCAGGAGTGCTTGGATGGATGAGCCGTGCGGGGAACGGGGAGCTCGGAATCGCAGCTGCTGCTGAATCCGTTGCCTTAGGTCTGCTCCGTCTGTGTCTGTGCCAAGTGGGATTTGTGCTGGGGAGAGAGGTGCTGTGGGGAGCCAGAGGTGAAGTAAATCCTCTGTGGGGATGGGCAGCGAAGGACTGAGTAGCAGGGAAAGGAGAGGATTTCTAAAGGATACGACTGTTTCTGCCAAGAGCGGGGTGGAGCAGCGATGGGGGTGGTTGGGTTTGGCCTGGGCTCTGTTATTCTTGGTGCAATTTTAAAATTCTGTCGTGTGATTTACTGTCCGGGAGCTTTCGAACGAGAGCTGAGCGAAATGTAGGTTAAGCCTTGGAAGTTGGGTCCATTGCCTGCAGCAGCTCGCCGAGGCTGGAGCACTGGGGGGATGGCTGCTCCCAGGAAAGGTTACTTATTTATTGATACTGTGTCACATTTCCCTCAGCGACTGCCAGCCCGGAATGGCTGTGAGTTTGGGCTCTTCTCAGTGGGGGATTGGAGAAGGTTTTGGCTGTAATTAGAAGTGGGAGAAAAATCCTGCTAAATAAAAGCCTCACCTCTGTCCCCCCTAAGTTATCCCCGTTTGTCCCAGCTTGGAGCTGCGCAGAAGTCCGGCAGGGGAAATGACATCAGGGATACAGCTGTCAGTTCCAAGGCAGAGAGAGAAGATGTAGCAGCCAAGGGCAGGGCAGGGGGAAAGGTTTCAGAAAGCATTTCTGTGGTGTAATGAATGCCAATTTCTGCTTGCCCAGGGAGAAGAGGACGAACTCCCAGCCATTCAGGCCTGACAGTCCCCTGCAGCGAGAGCATCCACTGGAAGAGTTCAGGGTCGAAGACAAGGCTGAGGGAAAATCCAGGCTATTTATAAGGGATGATGAGAGGTGGGTCCAGGGTGAGAATCCAGTGGGTAAAGGGAAAAGTGGTGTAAGGGAGGAGTAATACAGGGCAGGGGCCGATAAGGTAGGATGGGTGGAACAGTGCAGTGAACATAAACCAATGGGGGGGGGGGCGGGGTACAAGGATACAAGAACTTTCCAGAGCTGGGAGGAGACAAGGGATGACATAACTGGGAATAGAGGCAACCAATGGGAAATGAGGGTTATAAAGCTTTACCTTAAAGCTTTACCATAAAGAATTTTTAAAACCTTTGACAACCTTCTTAGGAGCTATTCTAAACTTAAACAAATGCCCTCCAAGGTCTGGGGCCATGGGCCGACTCCTCACCCAAAACACTGGTCTGGCTTGGGACGTCAGTCAGTCCGATTCCTACACTGGGCCTCTGCATGATATTCACCCAGAAGCTGCCTTTCAAGGACTGAAGTGGAACAAAAGGTATAAAAGAAATGTCATTCCCAGATGGAAAACAGTTTCATTTCTCTTGTGTCTGCTTTTTTTTTTTTTTTTTTTTTTTTTACAGTTACCTCAAAATTCCCGGATCCAGAACAGCTGCTCTGAGTTTTGGAAGAGATTCCAAAGCAGGATACAGTAGGTTTCAAAGTACACCTTGGAAAATCAATCATTTGTCTGCAGCATGCAGCATGTAGGTGTGATGTCTGTAACTGGTCTTAGTTGATGCAGAGGTACTTGGAAACAAATGTTTAATCTTTCATCTCTCCCCACCTGCATTCTTCCTCAGTGTACTTTTTATTCAGCAGGACTCGGATGAGAGAGAGAGAGAGAGAGAGAGAGAGAGGAACTCTCTTCACATCAGCGTCAAAGGAAAAAGTGTTCAGCGACTTACAGTCCTAGTGACTGTTCTGTGTAAAAGCAGGATTGTTTTGCCATCAGACCTTGCGTGCCGTACCAGTCTGTGCGTTAACAGGTGTCTAAGAAAGGTCAAAAGGGAATAACTCCATGTCGTTCACTGGTGTGAATCTTGGTGGGGAGCAGAGCCGAGAGTGAACTGCAGTGAGGGGGAGGTTACTGAAGCCCCAGTTTGTTTCCAGTGAGCGTGGTGTTGTGGTGTTCAAAGTTACAGGTGCCTGCTGGCCTGGAGCTGGATACTTCTGCCTCTGCTTTCTTTGGGGGTTGATGATTCCTTATGTTTATGTTGGCGTGCCAGACAAATTGTTAAAGGTATTTCCATCAGACCTGCTTTGAATGTGTTACCCCTTCATTTAATTAAAAGAAAAAAAGCCCTGCTCCATCACTGCTGCTGTGATGTGTGACAAAAGCCCATCTTCCCTCCCCTGGGAACAGGTGAGAGATGGAACTAAACCCCAAAGGATTTTCTGCTCACTGATGGCACGTGAGTTTTCTTGGGAATTCTCTGCCAAATGTGGTCAGTTGTTTTTGAATGTGGCCATGCGGGGAGTCGAACGTGCCCGTCCAGATCTGCAAACATGCAGTGCCAGAAGGAGAAGCCTTGAAATGTAAACCGGGATTTATTCACCTGACTGACAGGTGTGTGTGCTGTGCCCAGGTCCCCTGTCCAAATCCTGGGCGGGCAGAAGCCAGGACTGCACATTCCTTGTGATAAGAATTCAGGTTGTTTTGGGGGGGGTCGGGGTGGGGGTTAAATACAAATGAGATGCCAGGGAGGGAATGGCTCCTACGTGTAAATATATTTGTCCAAAAGGAGCCCTGCCCAGTCTGACTGCGGCCCAGTGCTGCTCCCTGACTGTACCCTCTCTTGGTGAGCCTCTGTCCTGCTGGCCGTGTTTTTGTTTTCTGGTTTTGTTTTTTTGGTTTTTTTTGGTTTTTTTTTTTAATTTCATCCTGCACCCCGATCTTCATATTCTTCCCGTGTCCTCTCTGCTGCCACTCTCCCTTTCTGCCTCGTGTCCTCTGTGTCTGGTTTATAATGTGTAGACTATATGGATATATGAATTCCACGTAAGTATGCCAAATATAAATAGAAAAATGAATTGAAATATAGTTTTAAAATAAAGGGGTTTTAATTTTCTGTTTTGTTAGAGGCCGGGCTTTTCCATAAATGATATAAAAATGTGAAGATATAGAATATATAAATATGTGTGTGTGTGTGTATATACATATATATACACACACATAAAATACAAATGTTAGTAACATAAAGATTTCTTAATAAAATAATATTGTACCCCTGTTGTAATTGATGCCAATATACATTAAATTCAGTATCCAAAAATAGGTATTGCTTATGAATATAAATTAATTATTAACAAACATATATATATATTTATATATATATATCAATCTAATGGGTTTGGGGTTTTTTTAATTTGTTCATGGCAGGGATTTTTTAGTTTGGGTCGGGGTTTTTTGGGAGCATTCGTTTAGTAGGATTTTTTAAAGGGAGGGACCTCGATGCTTTTTGGGCCCTTGTCTCTCTGTGTGTGTGTGTGTGTGTGTGTCTGTGTGTGTGTGTGTGTGTCTCTCTGTGTGTGTCCGCCGTGTCCCCAAAGAGCCGCGGCCCCGGGCTGAGCTCGGCCGCAGTGCAGCCGCCTTGTGGGAAGAGATCGGTACTGCAGCCGTGCCCCGAAGCGGCGACCGGCTCCTCCTCGGCGCTGCTGCGGGAGGGCGGTGGGGCGCGAAATGGTGCGCGTGACCTTCTCAAGATGGCGGAGGGCCCAAGGTGACGATGCCGTTCCACTGGGACCGATGCGACGCTCGGGACGGCGGACGCAATAGGACCCCAGCAGAGATACGCTGGAGGGGGGGGTTGTCCTTTTTTTCCCGCCCTTTTTTTGCCGTCCTATGTAGAAGGCCGGGTGAGTGATGGCCGGGTCGCCATCTTGGGAGTGGCACGCTGCAATTTCCGCCCTTCCTGGCGCCATCTTTGTTCCTGGCAGAAGCCACTTCCGGTGGCGTTGCCAGCGTTGTCGTGGTAACTGTAAAGCCCCAGATAATGGTGTCTATTGAAGTCGCCTGCCTGAATCCGACCCCCGACGCTGATCGCGCGCTCTCCCGCCGCCTGTCCCACGGGCCATTTCCAGCACCGCTGACCAGTCCGAGCCCGTCCGCGCCGCGTAAAAGGCGACGGAAAATCGCGCCGAGAACGCGGGATCGGTTTCGGGGCCGGATTCAGGCAGGCGAGTTCAATAATCGCCAATGTAAGGGGCCTTCTTTTTCGCCTCCCTAAACAAAGATGGCGGAGGCACCGGAAGTGGCTTCTGCCAGTACCAAAGATGGCGGCAGGGAAGGGCGGAAATTGCCTCTCGACCCTTCCCAAGATGGCGACTCAACCGTCACTCGCCCGACCTTCTGCATAGGGCGGCAAAAAGGGGCGGGGAAAAAAGGACCCCCACGGGGTGTCGACTGCATTGCCTGCCCGCGACGCCGACGCCGATCCCTCCCCCCCGGCGCGATTTTGCGCGGCGTTTCCCATCGTGCCCACACGGGCTGTGGGCTCAGCGGCGCCGCAGACGCGCGGGAGCCCGGCGGGCGCCGACAGGCAGCGGCGGATCTGCCCCTCTCTCTGCCGGGCTCCTTCCCCGGCCGCCGTCACGGAGAGCGACTCCCGTCCCGCCGCGCCACCTCTCCGCGCCGCCCGGTTCCGCTCCCGCCCGGGGAACGCATCGACGAAGGAAGAGCGGTCGCCCAGCTCCCGGAGCCATCGCCCTGCCCGCAGCCGGGAGCAGCCCGCAGGAGGAGGCAGCTGCTCTCTCTGCCGGAGAGGTGAGAGGGGCGCAAGGATGGGGCGGGGTGGGAACGCGGGCACGGGAGAATTCCCAGGCACAATTCCAGCTCCCCCTTTCAGCTGGCAGCAGCCCGGTGTCCTCTGCGTGTGGCAGCAGCTGCAGCGCTGGTTTGGAGCAAGTTTCCATGGCATTTTGTTGCAAAGGTTCCCCTTCCAGCCGGGTGCCCCGGCTGGGTTCCCTGGCTGGGAGAGCCCTTGAAGTAGCCAGAGGGAGCAGCTGCTGCGAATTCCGAGCCCGCTGTTCCTGTGATTCTGGATACAGTGTTTCAGTAGTGTGTGCTTCTGTCCTATGCGCTGCTAGATGTACTTTGGAACAAGTTGACTCTTTCATCCCTCCCCACCTGCATTCTTCCTAGGTGTACGTTTTATTCAGCAGCATTCAGATGAGAGAGAGGAGCTCTGTTCCCATCAGCACGAAAGGAAAAAGTGTGCTCACACAGACCTAAGTTGTTTGGTCAAAAAATTCTTACTTTGCTTTGGTCCAAAAAATGTTATTCCTGTGTGCAAGCTCACGGGGAAGATTTTATTCAACAGCTCTCAGTGGGACATCAAAGCTCCACTTTCCCTTTTCTTGAACAGCCTGAGACCCAATATTACTTGATATCAGTTTTTTTTCAGGCGTTTGGAACTTTTTGAAGAGCCAGAAGGATTGTTTGTGCATACGTGTGTCACTAATATCCCTCCTCTCTCCAATGGAGGATGGGGGGGGAAAGGGATGCAGAGCTTCCTACAAGGGGCTGTAAGTGCAAATAAAGAGGAGCCAGAGGTTTAGTTGATATGAATCACTGTTTCTGAAAAGAGCCTGATGGATTTCCTGATACCAAAACCAGTAGGAATAGGAGACTGAACTCGGGCATCGTGATGGTCTCCTTGGCTTTAAAAAGCATTAATGGCTTTAAAGGGCATTTCTATCAGACCTGGTTTATTTTTGTTCCCTTTCATTAAATTTTAAAATGAAAAAAAGCCCCGCTCCATCACTGCTGCTGTGATGTGTGACAAAAGCCCATCTTCCTTCCCCTGGGAACAGGTGAGAGATGGAACTAAACCCCAAAGGATTTTCTGCTCACTGATGGCACGTGAGTTTTCTTGGGAATTCTCTGCCAAATGTGGTCAGTTGTTTTTGAATGTGGTCATGCGGGCAGTCGAACGTGCCCGTCCAGATCTGCAAACATGCAGTGCCAGAAGGAGAACCTTTGAAATGTCACCTGGGATGTGTTCCACTGACTCACACGTGGGTGCTGTGCCCAGGTCCCCTGTCCAAATCCTGGGCGGGCAGAAGCCAGGACTGCACATTGCTCGTGATATGAATTCAGTTTTGGGGAGGTGAAATACAAATGAGATGCCAGGGAGGGAATGTCTTCTAACTGTATATATTTTTGTCCTAGAGGAGCCCTGCCCAGTGTGACTGCTGCCCAGTGCTGCTCCCTGACTGCATGCTCTCTTGGTGAGCCTCTGTCCTGCTGGCCGTGACTTTTCTGTCCCCGTCCCCGTGCCGCTCCTTGCCCGTCTTTACCCTCCCGAGCACGTGGCGTGGTCGATTCCTGTCTCCCGGTCCTGGTTTCCCTTTTTGTCTCTGTGTCCCGGCGTCCTTGCTGTGTGTTTGGGACTCCGTCTTTTTGTCTGTCCTTCTCAGTGCCTCACTCGTTTTCCCGTTCTGTTCCCTGTGGCTCTGTGGTGCTCCCCGGGCCATTGTTTCCCCCGGGATCCTTGTGTCCCGTTCGCTGCCCCTGTTCTTTTTTAATCCCTCTCTCGTGCTGCCCATCTAGCATCCCTTTTTTGTGGTTTTGTTTTTTTTTTTTTTTTTCTCCATTTCAGCCTGCACCCCGATCTTCATTTTCTTTCTTGTGCCCTCTCTGCTGCCACTCTCTGCCTCGTGTTCTCTGTGTGTGCGGGGCTGGGGAGGAACTTTAGCCCTCCTGGGGGCTGCCCCTCCCCCCCCCCCTTTCCTTGTGCCAGCTGGGTCCCTTTTTGGGGGCATGGACCCGTGGGAAGGGTTCCCATCAAGGGCCGTGCTGCCGTCCAGGGCAGCTGGAGCGGTTCTGTGCCTTCATTTTGGTGGTGATGAAAGAAGGCTGAGGGGGGGACGGGGTGGAGAGTCGGGGGGCTCCGATGTATTTCGGGGCAGCCCGAGGTCCCCGGCAGAGGGAGCCACGCTGCAGCGCAGGAGCAGGGGAGTGGGGAATGGTGTGGGGGGGGCCGTGCTGGGTGCCCCTTCCCCAGAGGGACCCACGGGTGCCAGGACATTCCCCGGGAGGGGTGGCCGTAGAATACATGAAAAATTTTTTTGTTTGTTTTCATTTCGTTAGAGGGAGGCTTTCTTTACTTTTGGCTGGGGTTTATTTTGGTGCATTCATTCAGGGGGATTTCCTGAAGGGATGGATCTTGTTGTTTCATCCCCCCCCCTCCCCCCATCCCTTGTCTGTCTGTCTGTCTGTCTGTCTGTCTGTCTGTCCGTCCCCAAATCGCCGCAGCCCCGGGCTGAGCTCGGCGGCAGTGCTGCCGCCTTGTGGGCACAGCGCGGTACTGCAGCCGTCGCCTGTCTCGGATCCAGCCCCACAGCGAGCAGTCCGGAGCAGAAGTGTGAAAGCTGGGATCCTTTGACTTCTGCAGGGGACTTCATTTTCTTTTCCTCTTCTTCTCTTCCAGGACCGGAGAAATGGTTCCACTCCTCCCATCTTTGCCAACAGCTGTGCTGTTGGAGGAGCCAGAGCCAAGGTGCCTTCAGCACCAGGGCTCTGCACTGGAGGGCTCCCGGTCCTGACCGCGCAGGGTTCCCCTTTTCCTCCCCGCTGGGATGAAGTGTCTATGGAATCTGGGATCTGGGTGAAACTGCAGCTCTGCTGGTATGCAGGGACGTGAGGTTCCGGGGGACTGCGTTTCCCTGTGGCTTTCCAGGTCGGCAGGAGCCGGAGGAAATGGGGTGCCAGAGCCGTGCCCCATCAGGCCGTGTTTGCCTCTGAGGAACAGAGAGTCCGGGCTGAGGTGAGATTGCCAGGAGTGCTTGGATGGATGAGCCGTGCGGGGAACGGGGAGCTCGGAATCGCAGCTGCTGCTGAATCCGTTGCCTTAGGTCTGCTCCGTCTGTGTCTGTGCCAAGTGGGATTTGTGCTGGGGAGAGAGGTGCTGTGGGGAGCCAGAGGTGAAGTAAATCCTCTGTGGGGATGGGCAGCGAAGGACTGAGTAGCAGGGAAAGGAGAGGATTTCTAAAGGATACGACTGTTTCTGCCAAGAGCGGGGTGGAGCAGCGATGGGGGTGGTTGGGTTTGGCCTGGGCTCTGTTATTCTTGGTGCAATTTTAAAATTCTGTCGTGTGATTTACTGTCCGGGAGCTTTCGAACGAGAGCTGAGCGAAATGTAGGTTAAGCCTTGGAAGTTGGGTCCATTGCCTGCAGCAGCTCGCCGAGGCTGGAGGACTGGGGGGATGGCTGCTCCCAGGAAAGGTTACTTATTTATTGATACTGTGTCACATTTCCCTCAGCGACTGCCAGCCCGGAATGGCTGTGAGTTTGGGCTCTTCTCAGTGGGGGATTGGAGAAGGTTTTGGCTGTAATTAGAAGTGGGAGAAAAATCCTGCTAAATAAAAGCCTCACCTCTGTCCCCCCTAAGTTATCCCTGTTTGTCCCAGCTTGGAGCTGCGCAGAAGTCCGGCAGGGGAAATGACATCAGGGATACAGCTGTCAGTTCCAAGGCAGAGAGAGAAGATGTAGCAGCCAAGGGCAGGGCAGGGGGAAAGGTTTCAGAAAGCATTTCTGTGGTGTAATGAATGCCAATTTCTGCTTGCCCAGGGAGAAGAGGACGAACTCCCAGCCATTCAGGCCTGACAGTCCCCTGCAGCGAGAGCATCCACTGGAAGAGTTCAGGGTCGAAGACAAGGCTGAGGGAAAATCCAGGCTATTTATAAGGGATGATGAGAGGTGGGTCCAGGGTGAGAATCCAGTGGGTAAAGGGAAAAGTGGTGTAAGGGAGGAGTAATACAGGGCAGGGGCCGATAAGGTAGGATGGGTGGAACAGTGCAGTGAACATAAACCAATGGGGGGGGGGGGGCGGGGTACAAGGATACAAGAACTTTCCAGAGCTGGGAGGAGACAAGGGATGACATAACTGGGAATAGAGGCAACCAATGGGAAATGAGGGTTATAAAGCTTTACCTTAAAGCTTTACCATAAAGAATTTTTAAAACCTTTGACAACCTTCTTAGGAGCTATTCTAAACTTAAACAAATGCCCTCCAAGGTCTGGGGCCATGGGCCGACTCCTCACCCAAAACACTGGTCTGGCTTGGGACGTCAGTCAGTCCGATTCCTACACTGGGCCTCTGCATGATATTCACCCAGAAGCTGCCTTTCAAGGACTGAAGTGGAACAAAAGGTATAAAAGAAATGTCATTCCCAGATGGAAAACAGTTTCATTTCTCTTGTGTCTGCTTTTTTTTTTTTTTTTTTTTTTTTTACAGTTACCTCAAAATTCCCGGATCCAGAACAGCTGCTCTGAGTTTTGGAAGAGATTCCAAAGCAGGATACAGTAGGTTTCAAAGTACACCTTGGAAAATCAATCATTTGTCTGCAGCATGCAGCATGTAGGTGTGATGTCTGTAACTGGTCTTAGTTGATGCAGAGGTACTTGGAAACAAATGTTTAATCTTTCATCTCTCCCCACCTGCATTCTTCCTCAGTGTACTTTTTATTCAGCAGGACTCGGATGAGAGAGAGAGAGAGAGAGAGAGAGAGAGGAACTCTCTTCACATCAGCGTCAAAGGAAAAAGTGTTCAGCGACTTACAGTCCTAGTGACTGTTCTGTGTAAAAGCAGGATTGTTTTGCCATCAGACCTTGCGTGCCGTACCAGTCTGTGCGTTAGCAGGTGTCTAAGAAAGGTCAAAAGGGAATAACTCCATGTCGTTCACTGGTGTGAATCTTGGTGGGGAGCAGAGCCGAGAGTGAACTGCAGTGAGGGGGAGGTTACTGAAGCCCCAGTTTGTTTCCAGTGAGCGTGGTGTTGTGGTGTTCAAAGTTACAGGTGCCTGCTGGCCTGGAGCTGGATACTTCTGCCTCTGCTTTCTTTGGGGGTTGATGATTCCTTATGTTTATGTTGGCGTGCCAGACAAATTGTTAAAGGTATTTCCATCAGACCTGCTTTGAATGTGTTACCCCTTCATTTAATTAAAAGAAAAAAAGCCCTGCTCCATCACTGCTGCTGTGATGTGTGACAAAAGCCCATCTTCCCTCCCCTGGGAACAGGTGAGAGATGGAACTAAACCCCAAAGGATTTTCTGCTCACTGATGGCACGTGAGTTTTCTTGGGAATTCTCTGCCAAATGTGGTCAGTTGTTTTTGAATGTGGCCATGCGGGGAGTCGAACGTGCCCGTCCAGATCTGCAAACATGCAGTGCCAGAAGGAGAACCTTTGAAATGTCACCTGGGATGTGTTCCACTGACTCACACGTGGGTGCTGTGCCCAGGTCCCCTGTCCAAATCCTGGGCGGGCAGAAGCCAGGACTGCACATTGCTCGTGATATGAATTCAGTTTTGGGGAGGTGAAATACAAATGAGATGCCAGGGAGGGAATGTCTTCTAACTGTATATATTTTTGTCCTAGAGGAGCCCTGCCCAGTGTGACTGCTGCCCAGTGCTGCTCCCTGACTGCACGCTCTCTTGGTGAGCCTCTGTCCTGCTGGCCGTGCCTTTTCTGTCCCCGTCCCCGTGCCGCTCCTTGCCCGTCTTTACCCTCCCGAGCACGTGGCGTGGTCGATTCCTGTCTCCCGGTCCTGGTTTCCCTTTTTGTCTCTGTGTCCCGGCGTCCTTGCTGTGTGTTTGGGACTCCGTCTTTTTGTCTGTCCTTCTCCGTGCCTCACTCGTTTTCCCGTTCTGTTCCCTGTGGCTCTGTGGTGCTCCCCGGGCCATTGTTTCCCCCGGGATCCTTGTGTCCCGTTCGCTGCCCCTGTTCTTTTTTAATCCCTCTCTCGTGCTGCCCATCTAGCATCCCTTTTTTGTGGTTTTGTTTTTTTTTTTTTTTTTTTCTCCATTTCAGCCTGCACCCCGATCTTCATTTTCTTTCTTGTGCCCTCTCTGCTGCCACTCTCTGCCTCGTGTTCTCTGTGTGTGCGGGGCTGGGGAGGAACTTTAGCCCTCCTGGGGGCTGCCCCTCCCCCCCCCCCCTTTCCTTGTGCCAGCTGGGTCCCTTTTTGGGGGCATGGACCCGTGGGAAGGGTTCCCATCAAGGGCCGTGCTGCCGTCCAGGGCAGCTGGAGCGGTTCTGTGCCTTCATTTTGGTGGTGATGAAAGAAGGCTGAGGGGGGGACGGGGTGGAGAGTCGGGGGGCTCCGATGTATTTCGGGGCAGCCCGAGGTCCCCGGCAGAGGGAGCCACGCTGCAGCGCAGGAGCAGGGGAGTGGGGAATGGTGTGGGGGGGGCCGTGCTGGGTGCCCCTCCCCCAGAGGGACCCACGGGTGCCAGGACATTCCCCGGGAGGGGTGGCCGTAGAATACATGAAAAATTTTTTTGTTTGTTTTCATTTCGTTAGAGGGAGGCTTTCTTTACTTTTGGCTGGGGTTTATTTTGGTGCATTCATTCAGGGGGATTTCCTGAAGGGATGGATCTTGTTGTTTCATCCCCCCCCCTCCCCCCATCCCTTGTCTGTCTGTCTGTCTGTCTGTCTGTCTGTCCGTCCCCAAATCGCCGCAGCCCCGGGCTGAGCTCGGCGGCAGTGCTGCCGCCTTGTGGGCACAGCGCGGTACTGCAGCCGTCGCCTGTCTCGGATCCAGCCCCACAGCGAGCAGTCCGGAGCAGAAGTGTGAAAGCTGGGATCCTTTGACTTCTGCAGGGGACTTCATTTTCTTTTCCTCTTCTTCTCTTCCAGGACCGGAGAAATGGTTCCACTCCTCCCATCTTTGCCAACAGCTGTGCTGTTGGAGGAGCCAGAGCCAAGGTGCCTTCAGCACCAGGGCTCTGCACTGGAGGGCTCCCGGTCCTGACCGCGCAGGGTTCCCCTTTTCCTCCCCGCTGGGATGAAGTGTCTATGGAATCTGGGATCTGGGTGAAACTGCAGCTCTGCTGGTATGCAGGGACGTGAGGTTCCGGGGGACTGCGTTTCCCTGTGGCTTTCCAGGTCGGCAGGAGCCGGAGGAAATGGGGTGCCAGAGCCGTGCCCCATCAGGCCGTGTTTGCCTCTGAGGAACAGAGAGTCCGGGCTGAGGTGAGATTGCCAGGAGTGCTTGGATGGATGAGCCGTGCGGGGAACGGGGAGCTCGGAATCGCAGCTGCTGCTGAATCCGTTGCCTTAGGTCTGCTCCGTCTGTGTCTGTGCCAAGTGGGATTTGTGCTGGGGAGAGAGGTGCTGTGGGGAGCCAGAGGTGAAGTAAATCCTCTGTGGGGATGGGCAGCGAAGGACTGAGTAGCAGGGAAAGGAGAGGATTTCTAAAGGATACGACTGTTTCTGCCAAGAGCGGGGTGGAGCAGCGATGGGGGTGGTTGGGTTTGGCCTGGGCTCTGTTATTCTTGGTGCAATTTTAAAATTCTGTCGTGTGATTTACTGTCCGGGAGCTTTCGAACGAGAGCTGAGCGAAATGTAGGTTAAGCCTTGGAAGTTGGGTCCATTGCCTGCAGCAGCTCGCCGAGGCTGGAGCACTGGGGGGATGGCTGCTCCCAGGAAAGGTTACTTATTTATTGATACTGTGTCACATTTCCCTCAGCGACTGCCAGCCCGGAATGGCTGTGAGTTTGGGCTCTTCTCAGTGGGGGATTGGAGAAGGTTTTGGCTGTAATTAGAAGTGGGAGAAAAATCCTGCTAAATAAAAGCCTCACCTCTGTCCCCCCTAAGTTATCCCCGTTTGTCCCAGCTTGGAGCTGCGCAGAAGTCCGGCAGGGGAAATGACATCAGGGATACAGCTGTCAGTTCCAAGGCAGAGAGAGAAGATGTAGCAGCCAAGGGCAGGGCAGGGGGAAAGGTTTCAGAAAGCATTTCTGTGGTGTAATGAATGCCAATTTCTGCTTGCCCAGGGAGAAGAGGACGAACTCCCAGCCATTCAGGCCTGACAGTCCCCTGCAGCGAGAGCATCCACTGGAAGAGTTCAGGGTCGAAGACAAGGCTGAGGGAAAATCCAGGCTATTTATAAGGGATGATGAGAGGTGGGTCCAGGGTGAGAATCCAGTGGGTAAAGGGAAAAGTGGTGTAAGGGAGGAGTAATACAGGGCAGGGGCCGATAAGGTAGGATGGGTGGAACAGTGCAGTGAACATAAACCAATGGGGGGGGGGGGGGGGGCGGGGTACAAGGATACAAGAACTTTCCAGAGCTGGGAGGAGACAAGGGATGACATAACTGGGAATAGAGGCAACCAATGGGAAATGAGGGTTATAAAGCTTTACCTTAAAGCTTTACCATAAAGAATTTTTAAAACCTTTGACAACCTTCTTAGGAGCTATTCTAAACTTAAACAAATGCCCTCCAAGGTCTGGGGCCATGGGCCGACTCCTCACCCAAAACACTGGTCTGGCTTGGGACGTCAGTCAGTCCGATTCCTACACTGGGCCTCTGCATGATATTCACCCAGAAGCTGCCTTTCAAGGACTGAAGTGGAACAAAAGGTATAAAAGAAATGTCATTCCCAGATGGAAAACAGTTTCATTTCTCTTGTGTCTGCTTTTTTTTTTTTTTTTTTTTTTTTTACAGTTACCTCAAAATTCCCGGATCCAGAACAGCTGCTCTGAGTTTTGGAAGAGATTCCAAAGCAGGATACAGTAGGTTTCAAAGTACACCTTGGAAAATCAATCATTTGTCTGCAGCATGCAGCATGTAGGTGTGATGTCTGTAACTGGTCTTAGTTGATGCAGAGGTACTTGGAAACAAATGTTTAATCTTTCATCTCTCCCCACCTGCATTCTTCCTCAGTGTACTTTTTATTCAGCAGGACTCGGATGAGAGAGAGAGAGAGAGAGAGAGAGAGAGAGAGAGAGAGAGAGGAACTCTCTTCACATCAGCGTCAAAGGAAAAAGTGTTCAGCGACTTACAGTCCTAGTGACTGTTCTGTGTAAAAGCAGGATTGTTTTGCCATCAGACCTTGCGTGCCGTACCAGTCTGTGCGTTAGCAGGTGTCTAAGAAAGGTCAAAAGGGAATAACTCCATGTCGTTCACTGGTGTGAATCTTGGTGGGCAGCAGAGCCGAGAGTGAACTGCAGTGAGGGGGAGGTTACTGAAGCCCCAGTTTGTTTCCAGTGAGCGTGGTGTTGTGGTGTTCAAAGTTACAGGTGCCTGCTGGCCTGGAGCTGGATACTTCTGCCTCTGCTTTCTTTGGGGGTTGATGATTCCTTATGTTTATGTTGGCGTGCCAGACAAATTGTTAAAGGTATTTCCATCAGACCTGCTTTGAATGTGTTACCCCTTCATTTAATTAAAATTAAAAAAGCCCTGCTCCATCACTGCTGCTGTGATGTGTGACAAAAGCCCATCTTCCCTCCCCTGGGAACAGGTGAGAGATGGAACTAAACCCCAAAGGATTTTCTGCTCACTGATGGCACGTGAGTTTTCTTGGGAATTCTCTGCCAAATGTGGTCAGTTGTTTTTGAATGTGGCCATGCGGGGAGTCGAACGTGCCCGTCCAGATCTGCAAACATGCAGTGCCAGAAGGAGAACCTTTGAAATGTCACCTGGGATGTGTTCCACTGACTCACACGTGGGTGCTGTGCCCAGGTCCCCTGTCCAAATCCTGGGCGGGCAGAAGCCAGGACTGCACATTGCTCGTGATATGAATTCAGTTTTGGGGAGGTGAAATACAAATGAGATGCCAGGGAGGGAATGTCTTCTAACTGTATATATTTTTGTCCTAGAGGAGCCCTGCCCAGTGTGACTGCTGCCCAGTGCTGCTCCCTGACTGCACGCTCTCTTGGTGAGCCTCTGTCCTGCTGGCCGTGCCTTTTCTGTCCCCGTCCCCGTGCCGCTCCTTGCCCGTCTTTACCCTCCCGAGCACGTGGCGTGGTCGATTCCTGTCTCCCGGTCCTGGTTTCCCTTTTTGTCTCTGTGTCCCGGCGTCCTTGCTGTGTGTTTGGGACTCCGTCTTTTTGTCTGTCCTTCTCCGTGCCTCACTCGTGTTCCCGTTCTGTTCCCTGTGGCTCTGTGGTGCTCCCCGTGCCATTGTTTCCCCCGGGATCCTTGTGTCCCGTTCGCTGCCCCTGTTCTTTTTTAATCCCTCTCTCGTGCTGCCCATCTAGCATCCCTTTTTTGTGGTTTTGTTTTTTTGTTTTTTTTTTCCTCCATTTCAGCCTGCACCCCGATCTTCATTTTCTTTCTTGTGCCCTCTCTGCTGCCACTCTCTGCCTCGTGTTCTCTGTGTGTGCGGGGCTGGGGAGGAACTTTAGCCCTCCTGGGGGCTGCCCCTCCCCCCCCCCCCTTTCCTTGTGCCAGCTGGGTCCCTTTTTGGGGGCATGGACCCGTGGGAAGGGTTCCCATCAAGGGCCGTGCTGCCGTCCAGGGCAGCTGGAGCGGTTCTGTGCCTTCATTTTGGTGGTGATGAAAGAAGGCTGAGGGGGGGACGGGGTGGAGAGTCGGGGGGCTCCGATGTATTTCGGGGCAGCCCGAGGTCCCCGGCAGAGGGAGCCACGCTGCAGCGCAGGAGCAGGGGAGTGGGGAATGGTGTGGGGGGGGCCGTGCTGGGTGCCCCTTCCCCAGAGGGACCCACGGGTGCCAGGACATTCCCCGGGAGGGGTGGCCGTAGAATACATGAAAAATTTTTTTGTTTGTTTTCATTTCGTTAGAGGGAGGCTTTCTTTACTTTTGGCTGGGGTTTATTTTGGTGCATTCATTCAGGGGGATTTCCTGAAGGGATGGATCTTGTTGTTTCATCCCCCCCCCCTCCCCCCATCCCTTGTCTGTCTGTCTGTCTGTCTGTCTGTCTGTCTGTCTGTCCGTCCCCAAATCGCCGCAGCCCCGGGCTGAGCTCGGCGGCAGTGCTGCCGCCTTGTGGGCACAGCGCGGTACTGCAGCCGTCGCCTGTCTCGGATCCAGCCCCACAGCGAGCAGTCCGGAGCAGAAGTGTGAAAGCTGGGATCCTTTGACTTCTGCAGGGGACTTCATTTTCTTTTCCTCTTCTTCTCTTCCAGGACCGGAGAAATGGTTCCACTCCTCCCATCTTTGCCAACAGCTGTGCTGTTGGAGGAGCCAGAGCCAAGGTGCCTTCAGCACCAGGGCTCTGCACTGGAGGGCTCCCGGTCCTGACCGCGCAGGGTTCCCCTTTTCCTCCCCGCTGGGATGAAGTGTCTATGGAATCTGGGATCTGGGTGAAACTGCAGCTCTGCTGGTATGCAGGGACGTGAGGTTCCGGGGGACTGCGTTTCCCTGTGGCTTTCCAGGTCGGCAGGAGCCGGAGGAAATGGGGTGCCAGAGCCGTGCCCCATCAGGCCGTGTTTGCCTCTGAGGAACAGAGAGTCCGGGCTGAGGTGAGATTGCCAGGAGTGCTTGGATGGATGAGCCGTGCGGGGAACGGGGAGCTCGGAATCGCAGCTGCTGCTGAATCCGTTGCCTTAGGTCTGCTCCGTCTGTGTCTGTGCCAAGTGGGATTTGTGCTGGGGAGAGAGGTGCTGTGGGGAGCCAGAGGTGAAGTAAATCCTCTGTGGGGATGGGCAGCGAAGGACTGAGTAGCAGGGAAAGGAGAGGATTTCTAAAGGATACGACTGTTTCTGCCAAGAGCGGGGTGGAGCAGCGATGGGGGTGGTTGGGTTTGGCCTGGGCTCTGTTATTCTTGGTGCAATTTTAAAATTCTGTCGTGTGATTTACTGTCCGGGAGCTTTCGAACGAGAGCTGAGCGAAATGTAGGTTAAGCCTTGGAAGTTGGGTCCATTGCCTGCAGCAGCTCGCCGAGGCTGGAGCACTGGGGGGATGGCTGCTCCCAGGAAAGGTTACTTATTTATTGATACTGTGTCACATTTCCCTCAGCGACTGCCAGCCCGGAATGGCTGTGAGTTTGTGCTCTTCTCAGTGGGGGATTGGAGAAGGTTTTGGCTGTAATTAGAAGTGGGAGAAAAATCCTGCTAAATAAAAGCCTCACCTCTGTCCCCCCTAAGTTATCCCCGTTTGTCCCAGCTTGGAGCTGCGCAGAAGTCCGGCAGGGGAAATGACATCAGGGATACAGCTGTCAGTTCCAAGGCAGAGAGAGAAGATGTAGCAGCCAAGGGCAGGGCAGGGGGAAAGGTTTCAGAAAGCATTTCTGTGGTGTAATGAATGCCAATTTCTGCTTGCCCAGGGAGAAGAGGACGAACTCCCAGCCATTCAGGCCTGACAGTCCCCTGCAGCGAGAGCATCCACTGGAAGAGTTCAGGGTCGAAGACAAGGCTGAGGGAAAATCCAGGCTATTTATAAGGGATGATGAGAGGTGGGTCCAGGGTGAGAATCCAGTGGGTAAAGGGAAAAGTGGTGTAAGGGAGGAGTAATACAGGGCAGGGGCCGATAAGGTAGGATGGGTGGAACAGTGCAGTGAACATAAACCAATGGGGGGGGGGGGGGGGCGGGGTACAAGGATACAAGAACTTTCCAGAGCTGGGAGGAGACAAGGGATGACATAACTGGGAATAGAGGCAACCAATGGGAAATGAGGGTTATAAAGCTTTACCTTAAAGCTTTACCATAAAGAATTTTTAAAACCTTTGACAACCTTCTTAGGAGCTATTCTAAACTTAAACAAATGCCCTCCAAGGTCTGGGGCCATGGGCCGACTCCTCACCCAAAACACTGGTCTGGCTTGGGACGTCAGTCAGTCCGATTCCTACACTGGGCCTCTGCATGATATTCACCCAGAAGCTGCCTTTCAAGGACTGAAGTGGAACAAAAGGTATAAAAGAAATGTCATTCCCAGATGGAAAACAGTTTCATTTCTCTTGTGTCTGCTTTTTTTTTTTTTTTTTTTTTTTTTTACAGTTACCTCAAAATTCCCGGATCCAGAACAGCTGCTCTGAGTTTTGGAAGAGATTCCAAAGCAGGATACAGTAGGTTTCAAAGTACACCTTGGAAAATCAATCATTTGTCTGCAGCATGCAGCATGTAGGTGTGATGTCTGTAACTGGTCTTAGTTGATGCAGAGGTACTTGGAAACAAATGTTTAATCTTTCATCTCTCCCCACCTGCATTCTTCCTCAGTGTACTTTTTATTCAGCAGGACTCGGATGAGAGAGAGAGAGAGAGAGAGAGAGAGAGGAACTCTCTTCACATCAGCGTCAAAGGAAAAAGTGTTCAGCGACTTACAGTCCTAGTGACTGTTCTGTGTAAAAGCAGGATTGTTTTGCCATCAGACCTTGCGTGCCGTACCAGTCTGTGCGTTAGCAGGTGTCTAAGAAAGGTCAAAAGGGAATAACTCCATGTCGTTCACTGGTGTGAATCTTGGTGGGGAGCAGAGCCGAGAGTGAACTGCAGTGAGGGGGAGGTTACTGAAGCCCCAGTTTGTTTCCAGTGAGCGTGGTGTTGTGGTGTTCAAAGTTACAGGTGCCTGCTGGCCTGGAGCTGGATACTTCTGCCTCTGCTTTCTTTGGGGGTTGATGATTCCTTATGTTTATGTTGGCGTGCCAGACAAATTGTTAAAGGTATTTCCATCAGACCTGCTTTGAATGTGTTACCCCTTCATTTAATTAAAAGAAAAAAAGCCCTGCTCCATCACTGCTGCTGTGATGTGTGACAAAAGCCCATCTTCCCTCCCCTGGGAACAGGTGAGAGATGGAACTAAACCCCAAAGGATTTTCTGCTCACTGATGGCACGTGAGTTTTCTTGGGAATTCTCTGCCAAATGTGGTCAGTTGTTTTTGAATGTGGCCATGCGGGGAGTCGAACGTGCCCGTCCAGATCTGCAAACATGCAGTGCCAGAAGGAGAAGCCTTGAAATGTAAACCGGGATTTATTCACCTGACTGACAGGTGTGTGTGCTGTGCCCAGGTCCCCTGTCCAAATCCTGGGCGGGCAGAAGCCAGGACTGCACATTCCTTGTGATAGGAATTCAGGTTGTTTTGGGGGGGGTCAGGGTGGGGGTTAAATACAAATGAGATGCCAGGGAGGGAATGGCTCCTACGTGTAAATATATTTGTCCAAAAGGAGCCCTGCCCAGTCTGACTGCGGCCCAGTGCTGCTCCCTGACTGTACCCTCTCTTGGTGAGCCTCTGTCCTGCTGGCCGTGTTTTTGTTTTCTGGTTTTGTTTTTTTGGTTTTTTTTGGTTTTTTTTTTTAATTTCATCCTGCACCCCGATCTTCATATTCTTCCCGTGTCCTCTCTGCTGCCACTCTCCCTTTCTGCCTCGTGTCCTCTGTGTCTGGTTTATAATGTGTAGACTATATGGATATATGAATTCCACGTAAGTATGCCAAATATAAATAGAAAAATGAATTGAAATATAGTTTTAAAATAAAGGGGTTTTAATTTTCTGTTTTGTTAGAGGCCGGGCTTTTCCATAAATGATATAAAAATGTGAAGATATAGAATATATAAATATGTGTGTGTGTGTGTATATACATATATATACACACACATAAAATACAAATGTTAGTAACATAAAGATTTCTTAATAAAATAATATTGTACCCCTGTTGTAATTGATGCCAATATACATTAAATTCAGTATCCAAAAATAGGTATTGCTTATGAATATAAATTAATTATTAACAAACATATATATATATTTATATATATATATCAATCTAATGGGTTTGGGGTTTTTTTAATTTGTTCATGGCAGGGATTTTTTAGTTTGGGTCGGGGTTTTTTGGGAGCATTCGTTTAGTAGGATTTTTTAAAGGGAGGGACCTCGATGCTTTTTGGGCCCTTGTCTCTCTGTGTGTGTGTGTGTGTGTGTGTCTGTGTGTGTGTGTGTGTCTCTCTGTGTGTGTCCGCCGTGTCCCCAAAGAGCCGCGGCCCCGGGCTGAGCTCGGCCGCAGTGCAGCCGCCTTGTGGGAAGAGATGGGTACTGCAGCCGTGCCCCGAAGCGGCGACCGGCTCCTCCTCGGCGCTGCTGCGGGAGGGCGGTGGGGCGCGAAATGGTGCGCGTGACCTTCTCAAGATGGCGGAGGGCCCAAGGTGACGATGCCGTTCCACTGGGACCGATGCGACGCTCGGGACGGCGGACGCAATAGGACCCCAGCAGAGATACGCTGGAGGGGGGGGGTTGTCCTTTTTTTCCCGCCCTTTTTTTGCCGTCCTATGTAGAAGGCCGGGTGAGTGATGGCCGGGTCGCCATCTTGGGAGTGGCACGCTGCAATTTCCGCCCTTCCTGGCGCCATCTTTGTTCCTGGCAGAAGCCACTTCCGGTGGCGTTGCCAGCGTTGTCGTGGTAACTGTAAAGCCCCAGATAATGGTGTCTATTGAAGTCGCCTGCCTGAATCCGACCCCCGACGCTGATCGCGCGCTCTCCCGCCGCCTGTCCCACGGGCCATTTCCAGCACCGCTGACCAGTCCGAGCCCGTCCGCGCCGCGTAAAAGGCGACGGAAAATCGCGCCGAGAACGCGGGATCGGTTTCGGGGCCGGATTCAGGCAGGCGAGTTCAATAATCGCCAATGTAAGGGGCCTTCTTTTTCGCCTCCCTAAACAAAGATGGCGGAGGCACCGGAAGTGGCTTCTGCCAGTACCAAAGATGGCGGCAGGGAAGGGCGGAAATTGCCTCTCGACCCTTCCCAAGATGGCGACTCAACCGTCACTCGCCCGACCTTCTGCATAGGGCGGCAAAAAGGGGCGGGGAAAAAAGGACCCCCACGGGGTGTCGACTGCATTGCCTGCCCGCGACGCCGACGCCGATCCCTCCCCCCCGGCGCGATTTTGCGCGGCGTTTCCCATCGTGCCCACACGGGCTGCGGGCTCAGCGGCGCCGCAGACGCGCGGGAGCCCGGCGGGCGCCGACAGGCAGCGGCGGATCTGCCCCTCTCTCTGCCGGGCTCCTTCCCCGGCCGCCGTCACGGAGAGCGACTCCCGTCCCGCCGCGCCACCTCTCCGCGCCGCCCGGTTCCGCTCCCGCCCGGGGAACGCATCGACGAAGGAAGAGCGGTCGCCCAGCTCCCGGAGCCATCGCCCTGCCCGCAGCCGGGAGCAGCCCGCAGGAGGAGGCAGCTGCTCTCTCTGCCGGAGAGGTGAGAGGGGCGCAAGGATGGGGCGGGGTGGGAACGCGGGCACGGGAGAATTCCCAGGCACAATTCCAGCTCCCCCTTTCAGCTGGCAGCAGCCCGGTGTCCTCTGCGTGTGGCAGCAGCTGCAGCGCTGGTTTGGAGCAAGTTTCCATGGCATTTTGTTGCAAAGGTTCCCCTTCCAGCCGGGTGCCCCGGCTGGGTTCCCTGGCTGGGAGAGCCCTTGAAGTAGCCAGAGGGAGCAGCTGCTGCGAATTCCGAGCCCGCTGTTCCTGTGATTCTGGATACAGTGTTTCAGTAGTGTGTGCTTCTGTCCTATGCGCTGCTAGATGTACTTTGGAACAAGTTGACTCTTTCATCCCTCCCCACCTGCATTCTTCCTAGGTGTACGTTTTATTCAGCAGCATTCAGATGAGAGAGAGGAGCTCTGTTCCCATCAGCACGAAAGGAAAAAGTGTGCTCACACAGACCTAAGTTGTTTGGTCAAAAAATTCTTACTTTGCTTTGGTCCAAAAAATGTTATTCCTGTGTGCAAGCTCACGGGGAAGATTTTATTCAACAGCTCTCAGTGGGACATCAAAGCTCCACTTTCCCTTTTCTTGAACAGCCTGAGACCCAATATTACTTGATATCAGTTTTTTTTCAGGCGTTTGGAACTTTTTGAAGAGCCAGAAGGATTGTTTGTGCATACGTGTGTCACTAATATCCCTCCTCTCTCCAATGGAGGATGGGGGGGGAAAGGGATGCAGAGCTTCCTACAAGGGGCTGTAAGTGCAAATAAAGAGGAGCCAGAGGTTTAGTTGATATGAATCACTGTTTCTGAAAAGAGCCTGATGGATTTCCTGATACCAAAACCAGTAGGAATAGGAGACTGAACTCGGGCATCGTGATGGTCTCCTTGGCTTTAAAAAGCATTAATGGCTTTAAAGGGCATTTCTATCAGACCTGGTTTATTTTTGTTCCCTTTCATTAAATTTTAAAATGAAAAAAAGCCCCGCTCCATCACTGCTGCTGTGATGTGTGACAAAAGCCCATCTTCCTTCCCCTGGGAACAGGTGAGAGATGGAACTAAACCCCAAAGGATTTTCTGCTCACTGATGGCACGTGAGTTTTCTTGGGAATTCTCTGCCAAATGTGGTCAGTTGTTTTTGAATGTGGTCATGCGGGCAGTCGAACGTGCCCGTCCAGATCTGCAAACATGCAGTGCCAGAAGGAGAACCTTTGAAATGTCACCTGGGATGTGTTCCACTGACTCACACGTGGGTGCTGTGCCCAGGTCCCCTGTCCAAATCCTGGGCGGGCAGAAGCCAGGATTGCACATTGCTCGTGATATGAATTCAGTTTTGGGGAGGTGAAATACAAATGAGATGCCAGGGAGGGAATGTCTTCTAACTGTATATATTTTTGTCCTAGAGGAGCCCTGCCCAGTGTGACTGCTGCCCAGTGCTGCTCCCTGACTGCACGCTCTCTTGGTGAGCCTCTGTCCTGCTGGCCGTGCCTTTTCTGTCCCCGTCCCCGTGCCGCTCCTTGCCCGTCTTTACCCTCCCGAGCACGTGGCGTGGTCGATTCCTGTCTCCCGGTCCTGGTTTCCCTTTTTGTCTCTGTGTCCCGGCGTCCTTGCTGTGTGTTTGGGACTCCGTCTTTTTGTCTGTCCTTCTCCGTGCCTCACTCGTTTTCCCGTTCTGTTCCCTGTGGCTCTGTGGTGCTCCCCGTGCCATTGTTTCCCCCGGGATCCTTGTGTCCCGTTCGCTGCCCCTGTTCTTTTTTAATCCCTCTCTCGTGCTGCCCATCTAGCATCCCTTATTGTGGTTTTGTTTTTTTTTTTTTTTTTTTCTCCATTTCAGCCTGCACCCCGATCTTCATTTTCTTTCTTGTGCCCTCTCTGCTGCCACTCTCTGCCTCGTGTTCTCTGTGTGTGCGGGGCTGGGGAGGAACTTTAGCCCTCCTGGGGGCTGCCCCTGCCCCCCCCCCCCTTTCCTTGTGCCAGCTGGGTCCCTTTTTGGGGGCATGGACCCGTGGGAAGGGTTCCCATCAAGGGCCGTGCTGCCGTCCAGGGCAGCTGGAGCGGTTCTGTGCCTTCATTTTGGTGGTGATGAAAGAAGGCTGAGGGGGGGACGGGGTGGAGAGTCGGGGGGCTCCGATGTATTTCGGGGCAGCCCGAGGTCCCCGGCAGAGGGAGCCACGCTGCAGCGCAGGAGCAGGGGAGTGGGGAATGGTGTGGGGGGGGCCGTGCTGGGTGCCCCTTCCCCAGAGGGACCCACGGGTGCCAGGACATTCCCCGGGAGGGGTGGCCGTAGAATACATGAAAAATTTTTTTGTTTGTTTTCATTTCGTTAGAGGGAGGCTTTCTTTACTTTTGGCTGGGGTTTATTTTGGTGCATTCATTCAGGGGGATTTCCTGAAGGGATGGATCTTGTTGTTTCATCCCCCCCCCTCCCCCCATCCCTTGTCTGTCTGTCTGTCTGTCTGTCTGTCTGTCTGTCTGTCCGTCCCCAAATCGCCGCAGCCCCGGGCTGAGCTCGGCGGCAGTGCTGCCGCCTTGTGGGCACAGCGCGGTACTGCAGCCGTCGCCTGTCTCGGATCCAGCCCCACAGCGAGCAGTCCGGAGCAGAAGTGTGAAAGCTGGGATCCTTTGACTTCTGCAGGGGACTTCATTTTCTTTTCCTCTTCTTCTCTTCCAGGACCGGAGAAATGGTTCCACTCCTCCCATCTTTGCCAACAGCTGTGCTGTTGGAGGAGCCAGAGCCAAGGTGCCTTCAGCACCAGGGCTCTGCACTGGAGGGCTCCCGGTCCTGACCGCGCAGGGTTCCCCTTTTCCTCCCCGCTGGGATGAAGTGTCTATGGAATCTGGGATCTGGGTGAAACTGCAGCTCTGCTGGTATGCAGGGACGTGAGGTTCCGGGGGACTGCGTTTCCCTGTGGCTTTCCAGGTCGGCAGGAGCCGGAGGAAATGGGGTGCCAGAGCCGTGCCCCATCAGGCCGTGTTTGCCTCTGAGGAACAGAGAGTCCGGGCTGAGGTGAGATTGCCAGGAGTGCTTGGATGGATGAGCCGTGCGGGGAACGGGGAGCTCGGAATCGCAGCTGCTGCTGAATCCGTTGCCTTAGGTCTGCTCCGTCTGTGTCTGTGCCAAGTGGGATTTGTGCTGGGGAGAGAGGTGCTGTGGGGAGCCAGAGGTGAAGTAAATCCTCTGTGGGGATGGGCAGCGAAGGACTGAGTAGCAGGGAAAGGAGAGGATTTCTAAAGGATACGACTGTTTCTGCCAAGAGCGGGGTGGAGCAGCGATGGGGGTGGTTGGGTTTGGCCTGGGCTCTGTTATTCTTGGTGCAATTTTAAAATTCTGTCGTGTGATTTACTGTCCGGGAGCTTTCGAACGAGAGCTGAGCGAAATGTAGGTTAAGCCTTGGAAGTTGGGTCCATTGCCTGCAGCAGCTCGCCGAGGCTGGAGCACTGGGGGGATGGCTGCTCCCAGGAAAGGTTACTTATTTATTGATACTGTGTCACATTTCCCTCAGCGACTGCCAGCCCGGAATGGCTGTGAGTTTGGGCTCTTCTCAGTGGGGGATTGGAGAAGGTTTTGGCTGTAATTAGAAGTGGGAGAAAAATCCTGCTAAATAAAAGCCTCACCTCTGTCCCCCCTAAGTTATCCCCGTTTGTCCCAGCTTGGAGCTGCGCAGAAGTCCGGCAGGGGAAATGACATCAGGGATACAGCTGTCAGTTCCAAGGCAGAGAGAGAAGATGTAGCAGCCAAGGGCAGGGCAGGGGGAAAGGTTTCAGAAAGCATTTCTGTGGTGTAATGAATGCCAATTTCTGCTTGCCCAGGGAGAAGAGGACGAACTCCCAGCCATTCAGGCCTGACAGTCCCCTGCAGCGAGAGCATCCACTGGAAGAGTTCAGGGTCGAAGACAAGGCTGAGGGAAAATCCAGGCTATTTATAAGGGATGATGAGAGGTGGGTCCAGGGTGAGAATCCAGTGGGTAAAGGGAAAAGTGGTGTAAGGGAGGAGTAATACAGGGCAGGGGCCGATAAGGTAGGATGGGTGGAACAGTGCAGTGAACATAAACCAATGGGGGGGGGGGGGGGGGGGCGGGGTACAAGGATACAAGAACTTTCCAGAGCTGGGAGGAGACAAGGGATGACATAACTGGGAATAGAGGCAACCAATGGGAAATGAGGGTTATAAAGCTTTACCTTAAAGCTTTACCATAAAGAATTTTTAAAACCTTTGACAACCTTCTTAGGAGCTATTCTAAACTTAAACAAATGCCCTCCAAGGTCTGGGGCCATGGGCCGACTCCTCACCCAAAACACTGGTCTGGCTTGGGACGTCAGTCAGTCCGATTCCTACACTGGGCCTCTGCATGATATTCACCCAGAAGCTGCCTTTCAAGGACTGAAGTGGAACAAAAGGTATAAAAGAAATGTCATTCCCAGATGGAAAACAGTTTCATTTCTCTTGTGTCTGCTTTTTTTTTTTTTTTTTTTTTTTTTTACAGTTACCTCAAAATTCCCGGATCCAGAACAGCTGCTCTGAGTTTTGGAAGAGATTCCAAAGCAGGATACAGTAGGTTTCAAAGTACACCTTGGAAAATCAATCATTTGTCTGCAGCATGCAGCATGTAGGTGTGATGTCTGTAACTGGTCTTAGTTGATGCAGAGGTACTTGGAAACAAATGTTTAATCTTTCATCTCTCCCCACCTGCATTCTTCCTCAGTGTACTTTTTATTCAGCAGGACTCGGATGAGAGAGAGAGAGAGAGAGAGAGAGAGAGAGAGAGAGAGAGAGGAACTCTCTTCACATCAGCGTCAAAGGAAAAAGTGTTCAGCGACTTACAGTCCTAGTGACTGTTCTGTGTAAAAGCAGGATTGTTTTGCCATCAGACCTTGCGTGCCGTACCAGTCTGTGCGTTAACAGGTGTCTAAGAAAGGTCAAAAGGGAATAACTCCATGTCGTTCACTGGTGTGAATCTTGGTGGGCAGCAGAGCCGAGAGTGAACTGCAGTGAGGGGGAGGTTACTGAAGCCCCAGTTTGTTTCCAGTGAGCGTGGTGTTGTGGTGTTCAAAGTTACAGGTGCCTGCTGGCCTGGAGCTGGATACTTCTGCCTCTGCTTTCTTTGGGGGTTGATGATTCCTTATGTTTATGTTGGCGTGCCAGACAAATTGTTAAAGGTATTTCCATCAGACCTGCTTTGAATGTGTTACCCCTTCATTTAATTAAAATTAAAAAAGCCCTGCTCCATCACTGCTGCTGTGATGTGTGACAAAAGCCCATCTTCCCTCCCCTGGGAACAGGTGAGAGATGGAACTAAACCCCAAAGGATTTTCTGCTCACTGATGGCACGTGAGTTTTCTTGGGAATTCTCTGCCAAATGTGGTCAGTTGTTTTTGAATGTGGCCATGCGGGGAGTCGAACGTGCCCGTCCAGATCTGCAAACATGCAGTGCCAGAAGGAGAACCTTTGAAATGTCACCTGGGATGTGTTCCACTGACTCACACGTGGGTGCTGTGCCCAGGTCCCCTGTCCAAATCCTGGGCGGGCAGAAGCCAGGACTGCACATTGCTCGTGATATGAATTCAGTTTTGGGGAGGTGAAATACAAATGAGATGCCAGGGAGGGAATGTCTTCTAACTGTATATATTTTTGTCCTAGAGGAGCCCTGCCCAGTGTGACTGCTGCCCAGTGCTGCTCCCTGACTGCACGCTCTCTTGGTGAGCCTCTGTCCTGCTGGCCGTGCCTTTTCTGTCCCCGTCCCCGTGCCGCTCCTTGCCCGTCTTTACCCTCCCGAGCACGTGGCGTGGTCGATTCCTGTCTCCCGGTCCTGGTTTCCCTTTTTGTCTCTGTGTCCCGGCGTCCTTGCTGTGTGTTTGGGACTCCGTCTTTTTGTCTGTCCTTCTCCGTGCCTCACTCGTGTTCCCGTTCTGTTCCCTGTGGCTCTGTGGTGCTCCCCGTGCCATTGTTTCCCCCGGGATCCTTGTGTCCCGTTCGCTGCCCCTGTTCTTTTTTAATCCCTCTCTCGTGCTGCCCATCTAGCATCCCTTTTTTGTGGTTTTGTTTTTTTGTTTTTTTTTTCCTCCATTTCAGCCTGCACCCCGATCTTCATTTTCTTTCTTGTGCCCTCTCTGCTGCCACTCTCTGCCTCGTGTTCTCTGTGTGTGCGGGGCTGGGGAGGAACTTTAGCCCTCCTGGGGGCTGCCCCTCCCCCCCCCCCCTTTCCTTGTGCCAGCTGGGTCCCTTTTTGGGGGCATGGACCCGTGGGAAGGGTTCCCATCAAGGGCCGTGCTGCCGTCCAGGGCAGCTGGAGCGGTTCTGTGCCTTCATTTTGGTGGTGATGAAAGAAGGCTGAGGGGGGGACGGGGTGGAGAGTCGGGGGGCTCCGATGTATTTCGGGGCAGCCCGAGGTCCCCGGCAGAGGGAGCCACGCTGCAGCGCAGGAGCAGGGGAGTGGGGAATGGTGTGGGGGGGGCCGTGCTGGGTGCCCCTTCCCCAGAGGGACCCACGGGTGCCAGGACATTCCCCGGGAGGGGTGGCCGTAGAATACATGAAAAATTTTTTTGTTTGTTTTCATTTCGTTAGAGGGAGGCTTTCTTTACTTTTGGCTGGGGTTTATTTTGGTGCATTCATTCAGGGGGATTTCCTGAAGGGATGGATCTTGTTGTTTCATCCCCCCCCCCTCCCCCCATCCCTTGTCTGTCTGTCTGTCTGTCTGTCTGTCTGTCTGTCTGTCCGTCCCCAAATCGCCGCAGCCCCGGGCTGAGCTCGGCGGCAGTGCTGCCGCCTTGTGGGCACAGCGCGGTACTGCAGCCGTCGCCTGTCTCGGATCCAGCCCCACAGCGAGCAGTCCGGAGCAGAAGTGTGAAAGCTGGGATCCTTTGACTTCTGCAGGGGACTTCATTTTCTTTTCCTCTTCTTCTCTTCCAGGACCGGAGAAATGGTTCCACTCCTCCCATCTTTGCCAACAGCTGTGCTGTTGGAGGAGCCAGAGCCAAGGTGCCTTCAGCACCAGGGCTCTGCACTGGAGGGCTCCCGGTCCTGACCGCGCAGGGTTCCCCTTTTCCTCCCCGCTGGGATGAAGTGTCTATGGAATCTGGGATCTGGGTGAAACTGCAGCTCTGCTGGTATGCAGGGACGTGAGGTTCCGGGGGACTGCGTTTCCCTGTGGCTTTCCAGGTCGGCAGGAGCCGGAGGAAATGGGGTGCCAGAGCCGTGCCCCATCAGGCCGTGTTTGCCTCTGAGGAACAGAGAGTCCGGGCTGAGGTGAGATTGCCAGGAGTGCTTGGATGGATGAGCCGTGCGGGGAACGGGGAGCTCGGAATCGCAGCTGCTGCTGAATCCGTTGCCTTAGGTCTGCTCCGTCTGTGTCTGTGCCAAGTGGGATTTGTGCTGGGGAGAGAGGTGCTGTGGGGAGCCAGAGGTGAAGTAAATCCTCTGTGGGGATGGGCAGCGAAGGACTGAGTAGCAGGGAAAGGAGAGGATTTCTAAAGGATACGACTGTTTCTGCCAAGAGCGGGGTGGAGCAGCGATGGGGGTGGTTGGGTTTGGCCTGGGCTCTGTTATTCTTGGTGCAATTTTAAAATTCTGTCGTGTGATTTACTGTCCGGGAGCTTTCGAACGAGAGCTGAGCGAAATGTAGGTTAAGCCTTGGAAGTTGGGTCCATTGCCTGCAGCAGCTCGCCGAGGCTGGAGCACTGGGGGGATGGCTGCTCCCAGGAAAGGTTACTTATTTATTGATACTGTGTCACATTTCCCTCAGCGACTGCCAGCCCGGAATGGCTGTGAGTTTGTGCTCTTCTCAGTGGGGGATTGGAGAAGGTTTTGGCTGTAATTAGAAGTGGGAGAAAAATCCTGCTAAATAAAAGCCTCACCTCTGTCCCCCCTAAGTTATCCCCGTTTGTCCCAGCTTGGAGCTGCGCAGAAGTCCGGCAGGGGAAATGACATCAGGGATACAGCTGTCAGTTCCAAGGCAGAGAGAGAAGATGTAGCAGCCAAGGGCAGGGCAGGGGGAAAGGTTTCAGAAAGCATTTCTGTGGTGTAATGAATGCCAATTTCTGCTTGCCCAGGGAGAAGAGGACGAACTCCCAGCCATTCAGGCCTGACAGTCCCCTGCAGCGAGAGCATCCACTGGAAGAGTTCAGGGTCGAAGACAAGGCTGAGGGAAAATCCAGGCTATTTATAAGGGATGATGAGAGGTGGGTCCAGGGTGAGAATCCAGTGGGTAAAGGGAAAAGTGGTGTAAGGGAGGAGTAATACAGGGCAGGGGCCGATAAGGTAGGATGGGTGGAACAGTGCAGTGAACATAAACCAATGGGGGGGGGGGGGGGGGGCGGGGTACAAGGATACAAGAACTTTCCAGAGCTGGGAGGAGACAAGGGATGACATAACTGGGAATAGAGGCAACCAATGGGAAATGAGGGTTATAAAGCTTTACCTTAAAGCTTTACCATAAAGAATTTTTAAAACCTTTGACAACCTTCTTAGGAGCTATTCTAAACTTAAACAAATGCCCTCCAAGGTCTGGGGCCATGGGCCGACTCCTCACCCAAAACACTGGTCTGGCTTGGGACGTCAGTCAGTCCGATTCCTACACTGGGCCTCTGCATGATATTCACCCAGAAGCTGCCTTTCAAGGACTGAAGTGGAACAAAAGGTATAAAAGAAATGTCATTCCCAGATGGAAAACAGTTTCATTTCTCTTGTGTCTGCTTTTTTTTTTTTTTTTTTTTTTTTTTACAGTTACCTCAAAATTCCCGGATCCAGAACAGCTGCTCTGAGTTTTGGAAGAGATTCCAAAGCAGGATACAGTAGGTTTCAAAGTACACCTTGGAAAATCAATCATTTGTCTGCAGCATGCAGCATGTAGGTGTGATGTCTGTAACTGGTCTTAGTTGATGCAGAGGTACTTGGAAACAAATGTTTAATCTTTCATCTCTCCCCACCTGCATTCTTCCTCAGTGTACTTTTTATTCAGCAGGACTCGGATGAGAGAGAGAGAGAGAGAGAGAGAGAGAGGAACTCTCTTCACATCAGCGTCAAAGGAAAAAGTGTTCAGCGACTTACAGTCCTAGTGACTGTTCTGTGTAAAAGCAGGATTGTTTTGCCATCAGACCTTGCGTGCCGTACCAGTCTGTGCGTTAGCAGGTGTCTAAGAAAGGTCAAAAGGGAATAACTCCATGTCGTTCACTGGTGTGAATCTTGGTGGGGAGCAGAGCCGAGAGTGAACTGCAGTGAGGGGGAGGTTACTGAAGCCCCAGTTTGTTTCCAGTGAGCGTGGTGTTGTGGTGTTCAAAGTTACAGGTGCCTGCTGGCCTGGAGCTGGATACTTCTGCCTCTGCTTTCTTTGGGGGTTGATGATTCCTTATGTTTATGTTGGCGTGCCAGACAAATTGTTAAAGGTATTTCCATCAGACCTGCTTTGAATGTGTTACCCCTTCATTTAATTAAAAGAAAAAAAGCCCTGCTCCATCACTGCTGCTGTGATGTGTGACAAAAGCCCATCTTCCCTCCCCTGGGAACAGGTGAGAGATGGAACTAAACCCCAAAGGATTTTCTGCTCACTGATGGCACGTGAGTTTTCTTGGGAATTCTCTGCCAAATGTGGTCAGTTGTTTTTGAATGTGGCCATGCGGGGAGTCGAACGTGCCCGTCCAGATCTGCAAACATGCAGTGCCAGAAGGAGAAGCCTTGAAATGTAAACCGGGATTTATTCACCTGACTGACAGGTGTGTGTGCTGTGCCCAGGTCCCCTGTCCAAATCCTGGGCGGGCAGAAGCCAGGACTGCACATTCCTTGTGATAGGAATTCAGGTTGTTTTGGGGGGGGTCAGGGTGGGGGTTAAATACAAATGAGATGCCAGGGAGGGAATGGCTCCTACGTGTAAATATATTTGTCCAAAAGGAGCCCTGCCCAGTCTGACTGCGGCCCAGTGCTGCTCCCTGACTGTACCCTCTCTTGGTGAGCCTCTGTCCTGCTGGCCGTGTTTTTGTTTTCTGGTTTTGTTTTTTTGGTTTTTTTTGGTTTTTTTTTTTAATTTCATCCTGCACCCCGATCTTCATATTCTTCCCGTGTCCTCTCTGCTGCCACTCTCCCTTTCTGCCTCGTGTCCTCTGTGTCTGGTTTATAATGTGTAGACTATATGGATATATGAATTCCACGTAAGTATGCCAAATATAAATAGAAAAATGAATTGAAATATAGTTTTAAAATAAAGGGGTTTTAATTTTCTGTTTTGTTAGAGGCCGGGCTTTTCCATAAATGATATAAAAATGTGAAGATATAGAATATATAAATATGTGTGTGTGTGTGTATATACATATATATACACACACATAAAATACAAATGTTAGTAACATAAAGATTTCTTAATAAAATAATATTGTACCCCTGTTGTAATTGATGCCAATATACATTAAATTCAGTATCCAAAAATAGGTATTGCTTATGAATATAAATTAATTATTAACAAACATATATATATATTTATATATATATATCAATCTAATGGGTTTGGGGTTTTTTTAATTTGTTCATGGCAGGGATTTTTTAGTTTGGGTCGGGGTTTTTTGGGAGCATTCGTTTAGTAGGATTTTTTAAAGGGAGGGACCTCGATGCTTTTTGGGCCCTTGTCTCTCTGTGTGTGTGTGTGTGTGTGTGTCTGTGTGTGTGTGTGTGTCTCTCTGTGTGTGTCCGCCGTGTCCCCAAAGAGCCGCGGCCCCGGGCTGAGCTCGGCCGCAGTGCAGCCGCCTTGTGGGAAGAGATGGGTACTGCAGCCGTGCCCCGAAGCGGCGACCGGCTCCTCCTCGGCGCTGCTGCGGGAGGGCGGTGGGGCGCGAAATGGTGCGCGTGACCTTCTCAAGATGGCGGAGGGCCCAAGGTGACGATGCCGTTCCACTGGGACCGATGCGACGCTCGGGACGGCGGACGCAATAGGACCCCAGCAGAGATACGCTGGAGGGGGGGGGGTTGTCCTTTTTTTCCCGCCCTTTTTTTGCCGTCCTATGTAGAAGGCCGGGTGAGTGATGGCCGGGTCGCCATCTTGGGAGTGGCACGCTGCAATTTCCGCCCTTCCTGGCGCCATCTTTGTTCCTGGCAGAAGCCACTTCCGGTGGCGTTGCCAGCGTTGTCGTGGTAACTGTAAAGCCCCAGATAATGGTGTCTATTGAAGTCGCCTGCCTGAATCCGACCCCCGACGCTGATCGCGCGCTCTCCCGCCGCCTGTCCCACGGGCCATTTCCAGCACCGCTGACCAGTCCGAGCCCGTCCGCGCCGCGTAAAAGGCGACGGAAAATCGCGCCGAGAACGCGGGATCGGTTTCGGGGCCGGATTCAGGCAGGCGAGTTCAATAATCGCCAATGTAAGGGGCCTTCTTTTTCGCCTCCCTAAACAAAGATGGCGGAGGCACCGGAAGTGGCTTCTGCCAGTACCAAAGATGGCGGCAGGGAAGGGCGGAAATTGCCTCTCGACCCTTCCCAAGATGGCGACTCAACCGTCACTCGCCCGACCTTCTGCATAGGGCGGCAAAAAGGGGCGGGGAAAAAAGGACCCCCACGGGGTGTCGACTGCATTGCCTGCCCGCGACGCCGACGCCGATCCCTCCCCCCCGGCGCGATTTTGCGCGGCGTTTCCCATCGTGCCCACACGGGCTGCGGGCTCAGCGGCGCCGCAGACGCGCGGGAGCCCGGCGGGCGCCGACAGGCAGCGGCGGATCTGCCCCTCTCTCTGCCGGGCTCCTTCCCCGGCCGCCGTCACGGAGAGCGACTCCCGTCCCGCCGCGCCACCTCTCCGCGCCGCCCGGTTCCGCTCCCGCCCGGGGAACGCATCGACGAAGGAAGAGCGGTCGCCCAGCTCCCGGAGCCATCGCCCTGCCCGCAGCCGGGAGCAGCCCGCAGGAGGAGGCAGCTGCTCTCTCTGCCGGAGAGGTGAGAGGGGCGCAAGGATGGGGCGGGGTGGGAACGCGGGCACGGGAGAATTCCCAGGCACAATTCCAGCTCCCCCTTTCAGCTGGCAGCAGCCCGGTGTCCTCTGCGTGTGGCAGCAGCTGCAGCGCTGGTTTGGAGCAAGTTTCCATGGCATTTTGTTGCAAAGGTTCCCCTTCCAGCCGGGTGCCCCGGCTGGGTTCCCTGGCTGGGAGAGCCCTTGAAGTAGCCAGAGGGAGCAGCTGCTGCGAATTCCGAGCCCGCTGTTCCTGTGATTCTGGATACAGTGTTTCAGTAGTGTGTGCTTCTGTCCTATGCGCTGCTAGATGTACTTTGGAACAAGTTGACTCTTTCATCCCTCCCCACCTGCATTCTTCCTAGGTGTACGTTTTATTCAGCAGCATTCAGATGAGAGAGAGGAGCTCTGTTCCCATCAGCACGAAAGGAAAAAGTGTGCTCACACAGACCTAAGTTGTTTGGTCAAAAAATTCTTACTTTGCTTTGGTCCAAAAAATGTTATTCCTGTGTGCAAGCTCACGGGGAAGATTTTATTCAACAGCTCTCAGTGGGACATCAAAGCTCCACTTTCCCTTTTCTTGAACAGCCTGAGACCCAATATTACTTGATATCAGTTTTTTTTCAGGCGTTTGGAACTTTTTGAAGAGCCAGAAGGATTGTTTGTGCATACGTGTGTCACTAATATCCCTCCTCTCTCCAATGGAGGATGGGGGGGGAAAGGGATGCAGAGCTTCCTACAAGGGGCTGTAAGTGCAAATAAAGAGGAGCCAGAGGTTTAGTTGATATGAATCACTGTTTCTGAAAAGAGCCTGATGGATTTCCTGATACCAAAACCAGTAGGAATAGGAGACTGAACTCGGGCATCGTGATGGTCTCCTTGGCTTTAAAAAGCATTAATGGCTTTAAAGGGCATTTCTATCAGACCTGGTTTATTTTTGTTCCCTTTCATTAAATTTTAAAATGAAAAAAAGCCCCGCTCCATCACTGCTGCTGTGATGTGTGACAAAAGCCCATCTTCCTTCCCCTGGGAACAGGTGAGAGATGGAACTAAACCCCAAAGGATTTTCTGCTCACTGATGGCACGTGAGTTTTCTTGGGAATTCTCTGCCAAATGTGGTCAGTTGTTTTTGAATGTGGTCATGCGGGCAGTCGAACGTGCCCGTCCAGATCTGCAAACATGCAGTGCCAGAAGGAGAACCTTTGAAATGTCACCTGGGATGTGTTCCACTGACTCACACGTGGGTGCTGTGCCCAGGTCCCCTGTCCAAATCCTGGGCGGGCAGAAGCCAGGATTGCACATTGCTCGTGATATGAATTCAGTTTTGGGGAGGTGAAATACAAATGAGATGCCAGGGAGGGAATGTCTTCTAACTGTATATATTTTTGTCCTAGAGGAGCCCTGCCCAGTGTGACTGCTGCCCAGTGCTGCTCCCTGACTGCATGCTCTCTTGGTGAGCCTCTGTCCTGCTGGCCGTGCCTTTTCTGTCCCCGTCCCCGTGCCGCTCCTTGCCCGTCTTTACCCTCCCGAGCACGTGGCGTGGTCGATTCCTGTCTCCCGGTCCTGGTTTCCCTTTTTGTCTCTGTGTCCCGGCGTCCTTGCTGTGTGTTTGGGACTCCGTCTTTTTGTCTGTCCTTCTCCGTGCCTCACTCGTTTTCCCGTTCTGTTCCCTGTGGCTCTGTGGTGCTCCCCGGGCCATTGTTTCCCCCGGGATCCTTGTGTCCCGTTCGCTGCCCCTGTTCTTTTTTAATCCCTCTCTCGTGCTGCCCATCTAGCATCCCTTTTTTGTGGTTTTGGTTTTTTTTTTTTTTTTTTCTCCATTTCAGCCTGCACCCCGATCTTCATTTTCTTTCTTGTGCCCTCTCTGCTGCCACTCTCTGCCTCGTGTTCTCTGTGTGTGCGGGGCTGGGGAGGAACTTTAGCCCTCCTGGGGGCTGCCCCTCCCCCCCCCCCCCCTTTCCTTGTGCCAGCTGGGTCCCTTTTTGGGGGCATGGACCCGTGGGAAGGGTTCCCATCAAGGGCCGTGCTGCCGTCCAGGGCAGCTGGAGCGGTTCTGTGCCTTCATTTTGGTGGTGATGAAAGAAGGCTGAGGGGGGGACGGGGTGGAGAGTCGGGGGGCTCCGATGTATTTCGGGGCAGCCCGAGGTCCCCGGCAGAGGGAGCCACGCTGCAGCGCAGGAGCAGGGGAGTGGGGAATGGTGTGGGGGGGGCCGTGCTGGGTGCCCCTTCCCCAGAGGGACCCACGGGTGCCAGGACATTCCCCGGGAGGGGTGGCCGTAGAATACATGAAAAATTTTTTTGTTTGTTTTCATTTCGTTAGAGGGAGGCTTTCTTTACTTTTGGCTGGGGTTTATTTTGGTGCATTCATTCAGGGGGATTTCCTGAAGGGATGGATCTTGTTGTTTCATCCCCCCCCCCTCCCCCCATCCCTTGTCTGTCTGTCTGTCTGTCTGTCTGTCTGTCCGTCCCCAAATCGCCGCAGCCCCGGGCTGAGCTCGGCGGCAGTGCTGCCGCCTTGTGGGCACAGCGCGGTACTGCAGCCGTCGCCTGTCTCGGATCCAGCCCCACAGCGAGCAGTCCGGAGCAGAAGTGTGAAAGCTGGGATCCTTTGACTTCTGCAGGGGACTTCATTTTCTTTTCCTCTTCTTCTCTTCCAGGACCGGAGAAATGGTTCCACTCCTCCCATCTTTGCCAACAGCTGTGCTGTTGGAGGAGCCAGAGCCAAGGTGCCTTCAGCACCAGGGCTCTGCACTGGAGGGCTCCCGGTCCTGACCGCGCAGGGTTCCCCTTTTCCTCCCCGCTGGGATGAAGTGTCTATGGAATCTGGGATCTGGGTGAAACTGCAGCTCTGCTGGTATGCAGGGACGTGAGGTTCCGGGGGACTGCGTTTCCCTGTGGCTTTCCAGGTCGGCAGGAGGCGGAGGAAATGGGGTGCCAGAGCCGTGCCCCATCAGGCCGTGTTTGCCTCTGAGGAACAGAGAGTCCGGGCTGAGGTGAGATTGCCAGGAGTGCTTGGATGGATGAGCCGTGCGGGGAACGGGGAGCTCGGAATCGCAGCTGCTGCTGAATCCGTTGCCTTAGGTCTGCTCCGTCTGTGTCTGTGCCAAGTGGGATTTGTGCTGGGGAGAGAGGTGCTGTGGGGAGCCAGAGGTGAAGTAAATCCTCTGTGGGGATGGGCAGCGAAGGACTGAGTAGCAGGGAAAGGAGAGGATTTCTAAAGGATACGACTGTTTCTGCCAAGAGCGGGGTGGAGCAGCGATGGGGGTGGTTGGGTTTGGCCTGGGCTCTGTTATTCTTGGTGCAATTTTAAAATTCTGTCGTGTGATTTACTGTCCGGGAGCTTTCGAACGAGAGCTGAGCGAAATGTAGGTTAAGCCTTGGAAGTTGGGTCCATTGCCTGCAGCAGCTCGCCGAGGCTGGAGCACTGGGGGGATGGCTGCTCCCAGGAAAGGTTACTTATTTATTGATACTGTGTCACATTTCCCTCAGCGACTGCCAGCCCGGAATGGCTGTGAGTTTGGGCTCTTCTCAGTGGGGGATTGGAGAAGGTTTTGGCTGTAATTAGAAGTGGGAGAAAAATCCTGCTAAATAAAAGCCTCACCTCTGTCCCCCCTAAGTTATCCCCGTTTGTCCCAGCTTGGAGCTGCGCAGAAGTCCGGCAGGGGAAATGACATCAGGGATACAGCTGTCAGTTCCAAGGCAGAGAGAGAAGATGTAGCAGCCAAGGGCAGGGCAGGGGGAAAGGTTTCAGAAAGCATTTCTGTGGTGTAATGAATGCCAATTTCTGCTTGCCCAGGGAGAAGAGGACGAACTCCCAGCCATTCAGGCCTGACAGTCCCCTGCAGCGAGAGCATCCACTGGAAGAGTTCAGGGTCGAAGACAAGGCTGAGGGAAAATCCAGGCTATTTATAAGGGATGATGAGAGGTGGGTCCAGGGTGAGAATCCAGTGGGTAAAGGGAAAAGTGGTGTAAGGGAGGAGTAATACAGGGCAGGGGCCGATAAGGTAGGATGGGTGGAACAGTGCAGTGAACATAAACCAATGGGGGGGGGGGGGGGGGCGGGGTACAAGGATACAAGAACTTTCCAGAGCTGGGAGGAGACAAGGGATGACATAACTGGGAATAGAGGCAACCAATGGGAAATGAGGGTTATAAAGCTTTACCTTAAAGCTTTACCATAAAGAATTTTTAAAACCTTTGACAACCTTCTTAGGAGCTATTCTAAACTTAAACAAATGCCCTCCAAGGTCTGGGGCCATGGGCCAACTCCTCACCCAAAACACTGGTCTGGCTTGGGACGTCAGTCAGTCCGATTCCTACACTGGGCCTCTGCATGATATTCACCCAGAAGCTGCCTTTCAAGGACTGAAGTGGAACAAAAGGTATAAAAGAAATGTCATTCCCAGATGGAAAACAGTTTCATTTCTCTTGTGTCTGCTTTTTTTTTTTTTTTTTTTTTTTTTTTTACAGTTACCTCAAAATTCCCGGATCCAGAACAGCTGCTCTGAGTTTTGGAAGAGATTCCAAAGCAGGATACAGTAGGTTTCAAAGTACACCTTGGAAAATCAATCATTTGTCTGCAGCATGCAGCATGTAGGTGTGATGTCTGTAACTGGTCTTAGTTGATGCAGAGGTACTTGGAAACAAATGTTTAATCTTTCATCTCTCCCCACCTGCATTCTTCCTCAGTGTACTTTTTATTCAGCAGGACTCGGATGAGAGAGAGAGAGAGAGAGAGAGAGAGAGGAACTCTCTTCACATCAGCGTCAAAGGAAAAAGTGTTCAGCGACTTACAGTCCTAGTGACTGTTCTGTGTAAAAGCAGGATTGTTTTGCCATCAGACCTTGCGTGCCGTACCAGTCTGTGCGTTAACAGGTGTCTAAGAAAGGTCAAAAGGGAATAACTCCATGTCGTTCACTGGTGTGAATCTTGGTGGGCAGCAGAGCCGAGAGTGAACTGCAGTGAGGGGGAGGTTACTGAAGCCCCAGTTTGTTTCCAGTGAGCGTGGTGTTGTGGTGTTCAAAGTTACAGGTGCCTGCTGGCCTGGAGCTGGATACTTCTGCCTCTGCTTTCTTTGGGGGTTGATGATTCCTTATGTTTATGTTGGCGTGCCAGACAAATTGTTAAAGGTATTTCCATCAGACCTGCTTTGAATGTGTTACCCCTTCATTTAATTAAAAGAAAAAAAGCCCTGCTCCATCACTGCTGCTGTGATGTGTGACAAAAGCCCATCTTCCCTCCCCTGGGAACAGGTGAGAGATGGAACTAAACCCCAAAGGATTTTCTGCTCACTGATGGCACGTGAGTTTTCTTGGGAATTCTCTGCCAAATGTGGTCAGTTGTTTTTGAATGTGGCCATGCGGGGAGTCGAACGTGCCAGCCCAGATCTGCAAACATGCAGTGCCAGAAGGAGAACCTTTGAAATGTCACCTGGGATGTGTTCCACTGACTCACACGTGGGTGCTGTGCCCAGGTCCCCTGTCCAAATCCTGGGCGGGCAGAAGCCAGGACTGCACATTGCTCGTGATATGAATTCAGTTTTGGGGAGGTGAAATACAAATGAGATGCCAGGGAGGGAATGTCTTCTAACTGTATATATTTTTGTCCTAGAGGAGCCCTGCCCAGTGTGACTGCTGCCCAGTGCTGCTCCCTGACTGCACGCTCTCTTGGTGAGCCTCTGTCCTGCTGGCCGTGCCTTTTCTGTCCCCGTCCCCGTGCCGCTCCTTGCCCGTCTTTACCCTCCCGAGCACGTGGCGTGGTCGATTCCTGTCTCCCGGTCCTGGTTTCCCTTTTTGTCTCTGTGTCCCGGCGTCCTTGCTGTGTGTTTGGGACTCCGTCTTTTTGTCTGTCCTTCTCCGTGCCTCACTCGTGTTCCCGTTCTGTTCCCTGTGGCTCTGTGGTGCTCCCCGTGCCATTGTTTCCCCCGGGATCCTTGTGTCCCGTTCGCTGCCCCTGTTCTTTTTTAATCCCTCTCTCGTGCTGCCCATCTAGCATCCCTTTTTTGTGGTTTTGTTTTTTTGTTTTTTTTTTCCTCCATTTCAGCCTGCACCCCGATCTTCATTTTCTTTCTTGTGCCCTCTCTGCTGCCACTCTCTGCCTCGTGTTCTCTGTGTGTGCGGGGCTGGGGAGGAACTTTAGCCCTCCTGGGGGCTGCCCCTCCCCCCCCCCCCTTTCCTTGTGCCAGCTGGGTCCCTTTTTGGGGGCATGGACCCGTGGGAAGGGTTCCCATCAAGGGCCGTGCTGCCGTCCAGGGCAGCTGGAGCGGTTCTGTGCCTTCATTTTGGTGGTGATGAAAGAAGGCTGAGGGGGGGACGGGGTGGAGAGTCGGGGGGCTCCGATGTATTTCGGGGCAGCCCGAGGTCCCCGGCAGAGGGAGCCACGCTGCAGCGCAGGAGCAGGGGAGTGGGGAATGGTGTGGGGGGGGCCGTGCTGGGTGCCCCTTCCCCAGAGGGACCCACGGGTGCCAGGACATTCCCCGGGAGGGGTGGCCGTAGAATACATGAAAAATTTTTTTGTTTGTTTTCATTTCGTTAGAGGGAGGCTTTCTTTACTTTTGGCTGGGGTTTATTTTGGTGCATTCATTCAGGGGGATTTCCTGAAGGGATGGATCTTGTTGTTTCATCCCCCCCCCTCCCCCCATCCCTTGTCTGTCTGTCTGTCTGTCTGTCTGTCTGTCTGTCCGTCCCCAAATCGCCGCAGCCCCGGGCTGAGCTCGGCGGCAGTGCTGCCGCCTTGTGGGCACAGCGCGGTACTGCAGCCGTCGCCTGTCTCGGATCCAGCCCCACAGCGAGCAGTCCGGAGCAGAAGTGTGAAAGCTGGGATCCTTTGACTTCTGCAGGGGACTTCATTTTCTTTTCCTCTTCTTCTCTTCCAGGACCGGAGAAATGGTTCCACTCCTCCCATCTTTGCCAACAGCTGTGCTGTTGGAGGAGCCAGAGCCAAGGTGCCTTCAGCACCAGGGCTCTGCACTGGAGGGCTCCCGGTCCTGACCGCGCAGGGTTCCCCTTTTCCTCCCCGCTGGGATGAAGTGTCTATGGAATCTGGGATCTGGGTGAAACTGCAGCTCTGCTGGTATGCAGGGACGTGAGGTTCCGGGGGACTGCGTTTCCCTGTGGCTTTCCAGGTCGGCAGGAGCCGGAGGAAATGGGGTGCCAGAGCCGTGCCCCATCAGGCCGTGTTTGCCTCTGAGGAACAGAGAGTCCGGGCTGAGGTGAGATTGCCAGGAGTGCTTGGATGGATGAGCCGTGCGGGGAACGGGGAGCTCGGAATCGCAGCTGCTGCTGAATCCGTTGCCTTAGGTCTGCTCCGTCTGTGTCTGTGCCAAGTGGGATTTGTGCTGGGGAGAGAGGTGCTGTGGGGAGCCAGAGGTGAAGTAAATCCTCTGTGGGGATGGGCAGCGAAGGACTGAGTAGCAGAGAAAGGAGAGGATTTCTAAAGGATACGACTGTTTCTGCCAAGAGCGGGGTGGAGCAGCGATGGGGGTGGTTGGGTTTGGCCTGGGCTCTGTTATTCTTGGTGCAATTTTAAAATTCTGTCGTGTGATTTACTGTCCGGGAGCTTTCGAACGAGAGCTGAGCGAAATGTAGGTTAAGCCTTGGAAGTTGGGTCCATTGCCTGCAGCAGCTCGCCGAGGCTGGAGCACTGGGGGGATGGCTGCTCCCAGGAAAGGTTACTTATTTATTGATACTGTGTCACATTTCCCTCAGCGACTGCCAGCCCGGAATGGCTGTGAGTTTGTGCTCTTCTCAGTGGGGGATTGGAGAAGGTTTTGGCTGTAATTAGAAGTGGGAGAAAAATCCTGCTAAATAAAAGCCTCACCTCTGTCCCCCCTAAGTTATCCCCGTTTGTCCCAGCTTGGAGCTGCGCAGAAGTCCGGCAGGGGAAATGACATCAGGGATACAGCTGTCAGTTCCAAGGCAGAGAGAGAAGATGTAGCAGCCAAGGGCAGGGCAGGGGGAAAGGTTTCAGAAAGCATTTCTGTGGTGTAATGAATGCCAATTTCTGCTTGCCCAGGGAGAAGAGGACGAACTCCCAGCCATTCAGGCCTGACAGTCCCCTGCAGCGAGAGCATCCACTGGAAGAGTTCAGGGTCGAAGACAAGGCTGAGGGAAAATCCAGGCTATTTATAAGGGATGATGAGAGGTGGGTCCAGGGTGAGAATCCAGTGGGTAAAGGGAAAAGTGGTGTAAGGGAGGAGTAATACAGGGCAGGGGCCGATAAGGTAGGATGGGTGGAACAGTGCAGTGAACATAAACCAATGGGGGGGGGGGCGGGGTACAAGGATACAAGAACTTTCCAGAGCTGGGAGGAGACAAGGGATGACATAACTGGGAATAGAGGCAACCAATGGGAAATGAGGGTTATAAAGCTTTACCTTAAAGCTTTACCATAAAGAATTTTTAAAACCTTTGACAACCTTCTTAGGAGCTATTCTAAACTTAAACAAATGCCCTCCAAGGTCTGGGGCCATGGGCCGACTCCTCACCCAAAACACTGGTCTGGCTTGGGACGTCAGTCAGTCCGATTCCTACACTGGGCCTCTGCATGATATTCACCCAGAAGCTGCCTTTCAAGGACTGAAGTGGAACAAAAGGTATAAAAGAAATGTCATTCCCAGATGGAAAACAGTTTCATTTCTCTTGTGTCTGCTTTTTTTTTTTTTTTTTTTTTTTTTTTTACAGTTACCTCAAAATTCCCGGATCCAGAACAGCTGCTCTGAGTTTTGGAAGAGATTCCAAAGCAGGATACAGTAGGTTTCAAAGTACACCTTGGAAAATCAATCATTTGTCTGCAGCATGCAGCATGTAGGTGTGATGTCTGTAACTGGTCTTAGTTGATGCAGAGGTACTTGGAAACAAATGTTTAATCTTTCATCTCTCCCCACCTGCATTCTTCCTCAGTGTACTTTTTATTCAGCAGGACTCGGATGAGAGAGAGAGAGAGAGAGAGAGAGAGAGGAACTCTCTTCACATCAGCGTCAAAGGAAAAAGTGTTCAGCGACTTACAGTCCTAGTGACTGTTCTGTGTAAAAGCAGGATTGTTTTGCCATCAGACCTTGCGTGCCGTACCAGTCTGTGCGTTAACAGGTGTCTAAGAAAGGTCAAAAGGGAATAACTCCATGTCGTTCACTGGTGTGAATCTTGGTGGGGAGCAGAGCCGAGAGTGAACTGCAGTGAGGGGGAGGTTACTGAAGCCCCAGTTTGTTTCCAGTGAGCGTGGTGTTGTGGTGTTCAAAGTTACAGGTGCCTGCTGGCCTGGAGCTGGATACTTCTGCCTCTGCTTTCTTTGGGGGTTGATGATTCCTTATGTTTATGTTGGCGTGCCAGACAAATTGTTAAAGGTATTTCCATCAGACCTGCTTTGAATGTGTTACCCCTTCATTTAATTAAAAGAAAAAAAGCCCTGCTCCATCACTGCTGCTGTGATGTGTGACAAAAGCCCATCTTCCCTCCCCTGGGAACAGGTGAGAGATGGAACTAAACCCCAAAGGATTTTCTGCTCACTGATGGCACGTGAGTTTTCTTGGGAATTCTCTGCCAAATGTGGTCAGTTGTTTTTGAATGTGGCCATGCGGGGAGTCGAACGTGCCCGTCCAGATCTGCAAACATGCAGTGCCAGAAGGAGAAGCCTTGAAATGTAAACCGGGATTTATTCACCTGACTGACAGGTGTGTGTGCTGTGCCCAGGTCCCCTGTCCAAATCCTGGGCGGGCAGAAGCCAGGACTGCACATTCCTTGTGATAGGAATTCAGGTTGTTTTGGGGGGGGTCAGGGTGGGGGTTAAATACAAATGAGATGCCAGGGAGGGAATGGCTCCTACGTGTAAATATATTTGTCCAAAAGGAGCCCTGCCCAGTCTGACTGCGGCCCAGTGCTGCTCCCTGACTGTACCCTCTCTTGGTGAGCCTCTGTCCTGCTGGCCGTGTTTTTGTTTTCTGGTTTTGTTTTTTTGGTTTTTTTTGGTTTTTTTTTTTAATTTCATCCTGCACCCCGATCTTCATATTCTTCCCGTGTCCTCTCTGCTGCCACTCTCCCTTTCTGCCTCGTGTCCTCTGTGTCTGGTTTATAATGTGTAGACTATATGGATATATGAATTCCACGTAAGTATGCCAAATATAAATAGAAAAATGAATTGAAATATAGTTTTAAAATAAAGGGGTTTTAATTTTCTGTTTTGTTAGAGGCCGGGCTTTTCCATAAATGATATAAAAATGTGAAGATATAGAATATATAAATATGTGTGTGTGTGTGTATATACATATATATACACACACATAAAATACAAATGTTAGTAACATAAAGATTTCTTAATAAAATAATATTGTACCCCTGTTGTAATTGATGCCAATATACATTAAATTCAGTATCCAAAAATAGGTATTGCTTATGAATATAAATTAATTATTAACAAACATATATATATATTTATATATATATATCAATCTAATGGGTTTGGGGTTTTTTTAATTTGTTCATGGCAGGGATTTTTTAGTTTGGGTCGGGGTTTTTTGGGAGCATTCGTTTAGTAGGATTTTTTAAAGGGAGGGACCTCGATGCTTTTTGGGCCCTTGTCTCTCTGTGTGTGTGTGTGTGTGTGTGTCTGTGTGTGTGTGTGTGTCTCTCTGTGTGTGTCCGCCGTGTCCCCAAAGAGCCGCGGCCCCGGGCTGAGCTCGGCCGCAGTGCAGCCGCCTTGTGGGAAGAGATGGGTACTGCAGCCGTGCCCCGAAGCGGCGACCGGCTCCTCCTCGGCGCTGCTGCGGGAGGGCGGTGGGGCGCGAAATGGTGCGCGTGACCTTCTCAAGATGGCGGAGGGCCCAAGGTGACGATGCCGTTCCACTGGGACCGATGCGACGCTCGGGACGGCGGACGCAATAGGACCCCAGCAGAGATACGCTGGAGGGGGGGGGGTTGTCCTTTTTTTCCCGCCCTTTTTTTGCCGTCCTATGTAGAAGGCCGGGTGAGTGATGGCCGGGTCGCCATCTTGGGAGTGGCACGCTGCAATTTCCGCCCTTCCTGGCGCCATCTTTGTTCCTGGCAGAAGCCACTTCCGGTGGCGTTGCCAGCGTTGTCGTGGTAACTGTAAAGCCCCAGATAATGGTGTCTATTGAAGTCGCCTGCCTGAATCCGACCCCCGACGCTGATCGCGCGCTCTCCCGCCGCCTGTCCCACGGGCCATTTCCAGCACCGCTGACCAGTCCGAGCCCGTCCGCGCCGCGTAAAAGGCGACGGAAAATCGCGCCGAGAACGCGGGATCGGTTTCGGGGCCGGATTCAGGCAGGCGAGTTCAATAATCGCCAATGTAAGGGGCCTTCTTTTTCGCCTCCCTAAACAAAGATGGCGGAGGCACCGGAAGTGGCTTCTGCCAGTACCAAAGATGGCGGCAGGGAAGGGCGGAAATTGCCTCTCGACCCTTCCCAAGATGGCGACTCAACCGTCACTCGCCCGACCTTCTGCATAGGGCGGCAAAAAGGGGCGGGGAAAAAAGGACCCCCACGGGGTGTCGACTGCATTGCCTGCCCGCGACGCCGACGCCGATCCCTCCCCCCCGGCGCGATTTTGCGCGGCGTTTCCCATCGTGCCCACACGGGCTGCGGGCTCAGCGGCGCCGCAGACGCGCGGGAGCCCGGCGGGCGCCGACAGGCAGCGGCGGATCTGCCCCTCTCTCTGCCGGGCTCCTTCCCCGGCCGCCGTCACGGAGAGCGACTCCCGTCCCGCCGCGCCACCTCTCCGCGCCGCCCGGTTCCGCTCCCGCCCGGGGAACGCATCGACGAAGGAAGAGCGGTCGCCCAGCTCCCGGAGCCATCGCCCTGCCCGCAGCCGGGAGCAGCCCGCAGGAGGAGGCAGCTGCTCTCTCTGCCGGAGAGGTGAGAGGGGCGCAAGGATGGGGCGGGGTGGGAACGCGGGCACGGGAGAATTCCCAGGCACAATTCCAGCTCCCCCTTTCAGCTGGCAGCAGCCCGGTGTCCTCTGCGTGTGGCAGCAGCTGCAGCGCTGGTTTGGAGCAAGTTTCCATGGCATTTTGTTGCAAAGGTTCCCCTTCCAGCCGGGTGCCCCGGCTGGGTTCCCTGGCTGGGAGAGCCCTTGAAGTAGCCAGAGGGAGCAGCTGCTGCGAATTCCGAGCCCGCTGTTCCTGTGATTCTGGATACAGTGTTTCAGTAGTGTGTGCTTCTGTCCTATGCGCTGCTAGATGTACTTTGGAACAAGTTGACTCTTTCATCCCTCCCCACCTGCATTCTTCCTAGGTGTACGTTTTATTCAGCAGCATTCAGATGAGAGAGAGGAGCTCTGTTCCCATCAGCACGAAAGGAAAAAGTGTGCTCACACAGACCTAAGTTGTTTGGTCAAAAAATTCTTACTTTGCTTTGGTCCAAAAAATGTTATTCCTGTGTGCAAGCTCACGGGGAAGATTTTATTCAACAGCTCTCAGTGGGACATCAAAGCTCCACTTTCCCTTTTCTTGAACAGCCTGAGACCCAATATTACTTGATATCAGTTTTTTTTCAGGCGTTTGGAACTTTTTGAAGAGCCAGAAGGATTGTTTGTGCATACGTGTGTCACTAATATCCCTCCTCTCTCCAATGGAGGATGGGGGGGGAAAGGGATGCAGAGCTTCCTACAAGGGGCTGTAAGTGCAAATAAAGAGGAGCCAGAGGTTTAGTTGATATGAATCACTGTTTCTGAAAAGAGCCTGATGGATTTCCTGATACCAAAACCAGTAGGAATAGGAGACTGAACTCGGGCATCGTGATGGTCTCCTTGGCTTTAAAAAGCATTAATGGCTTTAAAGGGCATTTCTATCAGACCTGGTTTATTTTTGTTCCCTTTCATTAAATTTTAAAATGAAAAAAAGCCCCGCTCCATCACTGCTGCTGTGATGTGTGACAAAAGCCCATCTTCCTTCCCCTGGGAACAGGTGAGAGATGGAACTAAACCCCAAAGGATTTTCTGCTCACTGATGGCACGTGAGTTTTCTTGGGAATTCTCTGCCAAATGTGGTCAGTTGTTTTTGAATGTGGTCATGCGGGCAGTCGAACGTGCCCGTCCAGATCTGCAAACATGCAGTGCCAGAAGGAGAACCTTTGAAATGTCACCTGGGATGTGTTCCACTGACTCACACGTGGGTGCTGTGCCCAGGTCCCCTGTCCAAATCCTGGGCGGGCAGAAGCCAGGATTGCACATTGCTCGTGATATGAATTCAGTTTTGGGGAGGTGAAATACAAATGAGATGCCAGGGAGGGAATGTCTTCTAACTGTATATATTTTTGTCCTAGAGGAGCCCTGCCCAGTGTGACTGCTGCCCAGTGCTGCTCCCTGACTGCATGCTCTCTTGGTGAGCCTCTGTCCTGCTGGCCGTGCCTTTTCTGTCCCCGTCCCCGTGCCGCTCCTTGCCCGTCTTTACCCTCCCGAGCACGTGGCGTGGTCGATTCCTGTCTCCCGGTCCTGGTTTCCCTTTTTGTCTCTGTGTCCCGGCGTCCTTGCTGTGTGTTTGGGACTCCGTCTTTTTGTCTGTCCTTCTCCGTGCCTCACTCGTTTTCCCGTTCTGTTCCCTGTGGCTCTGTGGTGCTCCCCGTGCCATTGTTTCCCCCGGGATCCTTGTGTCCCGTTCGCTGCCCCTGTTCTTTTTTAATCCCTCTCTCGTGCTGCCCATCTAGCATCCCTTTTTTGTGGTTTTGTTTTTTTTTTTTTTTTTTTCTCCATTTCAGCCTGCACCCCGATCTTCATTTTCTTTCTTGTGCCCTCTCTGCTGCCACTCTCTGCCTCGTGTTCTCTGTGTGTGCGGGGCTGGGGAGGAACTTTAGCCCTCCTGGGGGCTGCCCCTCCCCCCCCCCCCTTTCCTTGTGCCAGCTGGGTCCCTTTTTGGGGGCATGGACCCGTGGGAAGGGTTCCCATCAAGGGCCGTGCTGCCGTCCAGGGCAGCTGGAGCGGTTCTGTGCCTTCATTTTGGTGGTGATGAAAGAAGGCTGAGGGGGGGACGGGGTGGAGAGTCGGGGGGCTCCGATGTATTTCGGGGCAGCCCGAGGTCCCCGGCAGAGGGAGCCACGCTGCGGCGCAGGAGCAGGGGAGTGGGGAATGGTGTGGGGGGGGCCGTGCTGGGTGCCCCTTCCCCAGAGGGACCCACGGGTGCCAGGACATTCCCCGGGAGGGGTGGCCGTAGAATACATGAAAAATTTTTTTGTTTGTTTTCATTTCGTTAGAGGGAGGCTTTCTTTACTTTTGGCTGGGGTTTATTTTGGTGCATTCATTCAGGGGGATTTCCTGAAGGGATGGATCTTGTTGTTTCATCCCCCCCCCCTCCCCCCATCCCTTGTCTGTCTGTCTGTCTGTCTGTCTGTCTGTCCGTCCCCAAATCGCCGCAGCCCCGGGCTGAGCTCGGCGGCAGTGCTGCCGCCTTGTGGGCACAGCGCGGTACTGCAGCCGTCGCCTGTCTCGGATCCAGCCCCACAGCGAGCAGTCCGGAGCAGAAGTGTGAAAGCTGGGATCCTTTGACTTCTGCAGGGGACTTCATTTTCTTTTCCTCTTCTTCTCTTCCAGGACCGGAGAAATGGTTCCACTCCTCCCATCTTTGCCAACAGCTGTGCTGTTGGAGGAGCCAGAGCCAAGGTGCCTTCAGCACCAGGGCTCTGCACTGGAGGGCTCCCGGTCCTGACCGCGCAGGGTTCCCCTTTTCCTCCCCGCTGGGATGAAGTGTCTATGGAATCTGGGATCTGGGTGAAACTGCAGCTCTGCTGGTATGCAGGGACGTGAGGTTCCGGGGGACTGCGTTTCCCTGTGGCTTTCCAGGTCGGCAGGAGCCGGAGGAAATGGGGTGCCAGAGCCGTGCCCCATCAGGCCGTGTTTGCCTCTGAGGAACAGAGAGTCCGGGCTGAGGTGAGATTGCCAGGAGTGCTTGGATGGATGAGCCGTGCGGGGAACGGGGAGCTCGGAATCGCAGCTGCTGCTGAATCCGTTGCCTTAGGTCTGCTCCGTCTGTGTCTGTGCCAAGTGGGATTTGTGCTGGGGAGAGAGGTGCTGTGGGGAGCCAGAGGTGAAGTAAATCCTCTGTGGGGATGGGCAGCGAAGGACTGAGTAGCAGGGAAAGGAGAGGATTTCTAAAGGATACGACTGTTTCTGCCAAGAGCGGGGTGGAGCAGCGATGGGGGTGGTTGGGTTTGGCCTGGGCTCTGTTATTCTTGGTGCAATTTTAAAATTCTGTCGTGTGATTTACTGTCCGGGAGCTTTCGAACGAGAGCTGAGCGAAATGTAGGTTAAGCCTTGGAAGTTGGGTCCATTGCCTGCAGCAGCTCGCCGAGGCTGGAGCACTGGGGGGATGGCTGCTCCCAGGAAAGGTTACTTATTTATTGATACTGTGTCACATTTCCCTCAGCGACTGCCAGCCCGGAATGGCTGTGAGTTTGTGCTCTTCTCAGTGGGGGATTGGAGAAGGTTTTGGCTGTAATTAGAAGTGGGAGAAAAATCCTGCTAAATAAAAGCCTCACCTCTGTCCCCCCTAAGTTATCCCCGTTTGTCCCAGCTTGGAGCTGCGCAGAAGTCCGGCAGGGGAAATGACATCAGGGATACAGCTGTCAGTTCCGAGGCAGAGAGAGAAGATGTAGCAGCCAAGGGCAGGGCAGGGGGAAAGGTTTCAGAAAGCATTTCTGTGGTGTAATGAATGCCAATTTCTGCTTGCCCAGGGAGAAGAGGACGAACTCCCAGCCATTCAGGCCTGACAGTCCCCTGCAGCGAGAGCATCCACTGGAAGAGTTCAGGGTCGAAGACAAGGCTGAGGGAAAATCCAGGCTATTTATAAGGGATGATGAGAGGTGGGTCCAGGGTGAGAATCCAGTGGGTAAAGGGAAAAGTGGTGTAAGGGAGGAGTAATACAGGGCAGGGGCCGATAAGGTAGGATGGGTGGAACAGTGCAGTGAACATAAACCAATGGGGGGGGGGGGGGGGGGGGCGGGGTACAAGGATACAAGAACTTTCCAGAGCTGGGAGGAGACAAGGGATGACATAACTGGGAATAGAGGCAACCAATGGGAAATGAGGGTTATAAAGCTTTACCTTAAAGCTTTACCATAAAGAATTTTTAAAACCTTTGACAACCTTCTTAGGAGCTATTCTAAACTTAAACAAATGCCCTCCAAGGTCTGGGGCCATGGGCCGACTCCTCACCCAAAACACTGGTCTGGCTTGGGACGTCAGTCAGTCCGATTCCTACACTGGGCCTCTGCATGATATTCACCCAGAAGCTGCCTTTCAAGGACTGAAGTGGAACAAAAGGTATAAAAGAAATGTCATTCCCAGATGGAAAACAGTTTCATTTCTCTTGTGTCTGCTTTTTTTTTTTTTTTTTTTTTTTTTTACAGTTACCTCAAAATTCCCGGATCCAGAACAGCTGCTCTGAGTTTTGGAAGAGATTCCAAAGCAGGATACAGTAGGTTTCAAAGTACACCTTGGAAAATCAATCATTTGTCTGCAGCATGCAGCATGTAGGTGTGATGTCTGTAACTGGTCTTAGTTGATGCAGAGGTACTTGGAAACAAATGTTTAATCTTTCATCTCTCCCCACCTGCATTCTTCCTCAGTGTACTTTTTATTCAGCAGGACTCGGATGAGAGAGAGAGAGAGAGAGAGAGAGAGAGGAACTCTCTTCACATCAGCGTCAAAGGAAAAAGTGTTCAGCGACTTACAGTCCTAGTGACTGTTCTGTGTAAAAGCAGGATTGTTTTGCCATCAGACCTTGCGTGCCGTACCAGTCTGTGCGTTAGCAGGTGTCTAAGAAAGGTCAAAAGGGAATAACTCCATGTCGTTCACTGGTGTGAATCTTGGTGGGGAGCAGAGCCGAGAGTGAACTGCAGTGAGGGGGAGGTTACTGAAGCCCCAGTTTGTTTCCAGTGAGCGTGGTGTTGTGGTGTTCAAAGTTACAGGTGCCTGCTGGCCTGGAGCTGGATACTTCTGCCTCTGCTTTCTTTGGGGGTTGATGATTCCTTATGTTTATGTTGGCGTGCCAGACAAATTGTTAAAGGTATTTCCATCAGACCTGCTTTGAATGTGTTACCCCTTCATTTAATTAAAAGAAAAAAAGCCCTGCTCCATCACTGCTGCTGTGATGTGTGACAAAAGCCCATCTTCCCTCCCCTGGGAACAGGTGAGAGATGGAACTAAACCCCAAAGGATTTTCTGCTCACTGATGGCACGTGAGTTTTCTTGGGAATTCTCTGCCAAATGTGGTCAGTTGTTTTTGAATGTGGCCATGCGGGGAGTCGAACGTGCCCGTCCAGATCTGCAAACATGCAGTGCCAGAAGGAGAAGCCTTGAAATGTAAACCGGGATTTATTCACCTGACTGACAGGTGTGTGTGCTGTGCCCAGGTCCCCTGTCCAAATCCTGGGCGGGCAGAAGCCAGGACTGCACATTCCTTGTGATAAGAATTCAGGTTGTTTTGGGGGGGGTCGGGGTGGGGGTTAAATACAAATGAGATGCCAGGGAGGGAATGGCTCCTACGTGTAAATATATTTGTCCAAAAGGAGCCCTGCCCAGTCTGACTGCGGCCCAGTGCTGCTCCCTGACTGTACCCTCTCTTGGTGAGCCTCTGTCCTGCTGGCCGTGTTTTTGTTTTCTGGTTTTGTTTTTTTGGTTTTTTTTGGTTTTTTTTTTTAATTTCATCCTGCACCCCGATCTTCATATTCTTCCCGTGTCCTCTCTGCTGCCACTCTCCCTTTCTGCCTCGTGTCCTCTGTGTCTGGTTTATAATGTGTAGACTATATGGATATATGAATTCCACGTAAGTATGCCAAATATAAATAGAAAAATGAATTGAAATATAGTTTTAAAATAAAGGGGTTTTAATTTTCTGTTTTGTTAGAGGCCGGGCTTTTCCATAAATGATATAAAAATGTGAAGATATAGAATATATAAATATGTGTGTGTGTGTGTATATACATATATATACACACACATAAAATACAAATGTTAGTAACATAAAGATTTCTTAATAAAATAATATTGTACCCCTGTTGTAATTGATGCCAATATACATTAAATTCAGTATCCAAAAATAGGTATTGCTTATGAATATAAATTAATTATTAACAAACATATATATATATTTATATATATATATCAATCTAATGGGTTTGGGGTTTTTTTAATTTGTTCATGGCAGGGATTTTTTAGTTTGGGTCGGGGTTTTTTGGGAGCATTCGTTTAGTAGGATTTTTTAAAGGGAGGGACCTCGATGCTTTTTGGGCCCTTGTCTCTCTGTGTGTGTGTGTGTGTGTGTGTCTGTGTGTGTGTGTGTGTGTCTCTCTGTGTGTGTCCGCCGTGTCCCCAAAGAGCCGCGGCCCCGGGCTGAGCTCGGCCGCAGTGCAGCCGCCTTGTGGGAAGAGATCGGTACTGCAGCCGTGCCCCGAAGCGGCGACCGGCTCCTCCTCGGCGCTGCTGCGGGAGGGCGGTGGGGCGCGAAATGGTGCGCGTGACCTTCTCAAGATGGCGGAGGGCCCAAGGTGACGATGCCGTTCCACTGGGACCGATGCGACGCTCGGGACGGCGGACGCAATAGGACCCCAGCAGAGATACGCTGGAGGGGGGGGTTGTCCTTTTTTTCCCGCCCTTTTTTTGCCGTCCTATGTAGAAGGCCGGGTGAGTGATGGCCGGGTCGCCATCTTGGGAGTGGCACGCTGCAATTTCCGCCCTTCCTGGCGCCATCTTTGTTCCTGGCAGAAGCCACTTCCGGTGGCGTTGCCAGCGTTGTCGTGGTAACTGTAAAGCCCCAGATAATGGTGTCTATTGAAGTCGCCTGCCTGAATCCGACCCCCGACGCTGATCGCGCGCTCTCCCGCCGCCTGTCCCACGGGCCATTTCCAGCACCGCTGACCAGTCCGAGCCCGTCCGCGCCGCGTAAAAGGCGACGGAAAATCGCGCCGAGAACGCGGGATCGGTTTCGGGGCCGGATTCAGGCAGGCGAGTTCAATAATCGCCAATGTAAGGGGCCTTCTTTTTCGCCTCCCTAAACAAAGATGGCGGAGGCACCGGAAGTGGCTTCTGCCAGTACCAAAGATGGCGGCAGGGAAGGGCGGAAATTGCCTCTCGACCCTTCCCAAGATGGCGACTCAACCGTCACTCGCCCGACCTTCTGCATAGGGCGGCAAAAAGGGGCGGGGAAAAAAGGACCCCCACGGGGTGTCGACTGCATTGCCTGCCCGCGACGCCGACGCCGATCCCTCCCCCCCGGCGCGATTTTGCGCGGCGTTTCCCATCGTGCCCACACGGGCTGTGGGCTCAGCGGCGCCGCAGACGCGCGGGAGCCCGGCGGGCGCCGACAGGCAGCGGCGGATCTGCCCCTCTCTCTGCCGGGCTCCTTCCCCGGCCGCCGTCACGGAGAGCGACTCCCGTCCCGCCGCGCCACCTCTCCGCGCCGCCCGGTTCCGCTCCCGCCCGGGGAACGCATCGACGAAGGAAGAGCGGTCGCCCAGCTCCCGGAGCCATCGCCCTGCCCGCAGCCGGGAGCAGCCCGCAGGAGGAGGCAGCTGCTCTCTCTGCCGGAGAGGTGAGAGGGGCGCAAGGATGGGGCGGGGTGGGAACGCGGGCACGGGAGAATTCCCAGGCACAATTCCAGCTCCTCCTTTCAGCTGGCAGCAGCCCGGTGTCCTCTGCGTGTGGCAGCAGCTGCAGCGCTGGTTTGGAGCAAGTTTCCATGGCATTTTGTTGCAAAGGTTCCCCTTCCAGCCGGGTGCCCCGGCTGGGTTCCCTGGCTGGGAGAGCCCTTGAAGTAGCCAGAGGGAGCAGCTGCTGCGAATTCCGAGCCCGCTGTTCCTGTGATTCTGGATACAGTGTTTCAGTAGTGTGTGCTTCTGTCCTATGCGCTGCTAGATGTACTTTGGAACAAGTTGACTCTTTCATCCCTCCCCACCTGCATTCTTCCTAGGTGTACGTTTTATTCAGCAGCATTCAGATGAGAGAGAGGAGCTCTGTTCCCATCAGCACGAAAGGAAAAAGTGTGCTCACACAGACCTAAGTTGTTTGGTCAAAAAATTCTTACTTTGCTTTGGTCCAAAAAATGTTATTCCTGTGTGCAAGCTCACGGGGAAGATTTTATTCAACAGCTCTCAGTGGGACATCAAAGCTCCACTTTCCCTTTTCTTGAACAGCCTGAGACCCAATATTACTTGATATCAGTTTTTTTTCAGGCGTTTGGAACTTTTTGAAGAGCCAGAAGGATTGTTTGTGCATACGTGTGTCACTAATATCCCTCCTCTCTCCAATGGAGGATGGGGGGGGAAAGGGATGCAGAGCTTCCTACAAGGGGCTGTAAGTGCAAATAAAGAGGAGCCAGAGGTTTAGTTGATATGAATCACTGTTTCTGAAAAGAGCCTGATGGATTTCCTGATACCAAAACCAGTAGGAATAGGAGACTGAACTCGGGCATCGTGATGGTCTCCTTGGCTTTAAAAAGCATTAATGGCTTTAAAGGGCATTTCTATCAGACCTGGTTTATTTTTGTTCCCTTTCATTAAATTTTAAAATGAAAAAAAGCCCCGCTCCATCACTGCTGCTGTGATGTGTGACAAAAGCCCATCTTCCTTCCCCTGGGAACAGGTGAGAGATGGAACTAAACCCCAAAGGATTTTCTGCTCACTGATGGCACGTGAGTTTTCTTGGGAATTCTCTGCCAAATGTGGTCAGTTGTTTTTGAATGTGGTCATGCGGGCAGTCGAACGTGCCCGTCCAGATCTGCAAACATGCAGTGCCAGAAGGAGAACCTTTGAAATGTCACCTGGGATGTGTTCCACTGACTCACACGTGGGTGCTGTGCCCAGGTCCCCTGTCCAAATCCTGGGCGGGCAGAAGCCAGGACTGCACATTGCTCGTGATATGAATTCAGTTTTGGGGAGGTGAAATACAAATGAGATGCCAGGGAGGGAATGTCTTCTAACTGTATATATTTTTGTCCTAGAGGAGCCCTGCCCAGTGTGACTGCTGCCCAGTGCTGCTCCCTGACTGCATGCTCTCTTGGTGAGCCTCTGTCCTGCTGGCCGTGACTTTTCTGTCCCCGTCCCCGTGCCGCTCCTTGCCCGTCTTTACCCTCCCGAGCACGTGGCGTGGTCGATTCCTGTCTCCCGGTCCTGGTTTCCCTTTTTGTCTCTGTGTCCCGGCGTCCTTGCTGTGTGTTTGGGACTCCGTCTTTTTGTCTGTCCTTCTCAGTGCCTCACTCGTTTTCCCGTTCTGTTCCCTGTGGCTCTGTGGTGCTCCCCGGGCCATTGTTTCCCCCGGGATCCTTGTGTCCCGTTCGCTGCCCCTGTTCTTTTTTAATCCCTCTCTCGTGCTGCCCATCTAGCATCCCTTTTTTGTGGTTTTGTTTTTTTTTTTTTTTTTCTCCATTTCAGCCTGCACCCCGATCTTCATTTTCTTTCTTGTGCCCTCTCTGCTGCCACTCTCTGCCTCGTGTTCTCTGTGTGTGCGGGGCTGGGGAGGAACTTTAGCCCTCCTGGGGGCTGCCCCTCCCCCCCCCCCTTTCCTTGTGCCAGCTGGGTCCCTTTTTGGGGGCATGGACCCGTGGGAAGGGTTCCCATCAAGGGCCGTGCTGCCGTCCAGGGCAGCTGGAGCGGTTCTGTGCCTTCATTTTGGTGGTGATGAAAGAAGGCTGAGGGGGGGACGGGGTGGAGAGTCGGGGGGCTCCGATGTATTTCGGGGCAGCCCGAGGTCCCCGGCAGAGGGAGCCACGCTGCAGCGCAGGAGCAGGGGAGTGGGGAATGGTGTGGGGGGGGCCGTGCTGGGTGCCCCTTCCCCAGAGGGACCCACGGGTGCCAGGACATTCCCCGGGAGGGGTGGCCGTAGAATACATGAAAAATTTTTTTGTTTGTTTTCATTTCGTTAGAGGGAGGCTTTCTTTACTTTTGGCTGGGGTTTATTTTGGTGCATTCATTCAGGGGGATTTCCTGAAGGGATGGATCTTGTTGTTTCATCCCCCCCCCTCCCCCCATCCCTTGTCTGTCTGTCTGTCTGTCTGTCTGTCTGTCTGTCCGTCCCCAAATCGCCGCAGCCCCGGGCTGAGCTCGGCGGCAGTGCTGCCGCCTTGTGGGCACAGCGCGGTACTGCAGCCGTCGCCTGTCTCGGATCCAGCCCCACAGCGAGCAGTCCGGAGCAGAAGTGTGAAAGCTGGGATCCTTTGACTTCTGCAGGGGACTTCATTTTCTTTTCCTCTTCTTCTCTTCCAGGACCGGAGAAATGGTTCCACTCCTCCCATCTTTGCCAACAGCTGTGCTGTTGGAGGAGCCAGAGCCAAGGTGCCTTCAGCACCAGGGCTCTGCACTGGAGGGCTCCCGGTCCTGACCGCGCAGGGTTCCCCTTTTCCTCCCCGCTGGGATGAAGTGTCTATGGAATCTGGGATCTGGGTGAAACTGCAGCTCTGCTGGTATGCAGGGACGTGAGGTTCCGGGGGACTGCGTTTCCCTGTGGCTTTCCAGGTCGGCAGGAGCCGGAGGAAATGGGGTGCCAGAGCCGTGCCCCATCAGGCCGTGTTTGCCTCTGAGGAACAGAGAGTCCGGGCTGAGGTGAGATTGCCAGGAGTGCTTGGATGGATGAGCCGTGCGGGGAACGGGGAGCTCGGAATCGCAGCTGCTGCTGAATCCGTTGCCTTAGGTCTGCTCCGTCTGTGTCTGTGCCAAGTGGGATTTGTGCTGGGGAGAGAGGTGCTGTGGGGAGCCAGAGGTGAAGTAAATCCTCTGTGGGGATGGGCAGCGAAGGACTGAGTAGCAGGGAAAGGAGAGGATTTCTAAAGGATACGACTGTTTCTGCCAAGAGCGGGGTGGAGCAGCGATGGGGGTGGTTGGGTTTGGCCTGGGCTCTGTTATTCTTGGTGCAATTTTAAAATTCTGTCGTGTGATTTACTGTCCGGGAGCTTTCGAACGAGAGCTGAGCGAAATGTAGGTTAAGCCTTGGAAGTTGGGTCCATTGCCTGCAGCAGCTCGCCGAGGCTGGAGCACTGGGGGGATGGCTGCTCCCAGGAAAGGTTACTTATTTATTGATACTGTGTCACATTTCCCTCAGCGACTGCCAGCCCGGAATGGCTGTGAGTTTGGGCTCTTCTCAGTGGGGGATTGGAGAAGGTTTTGGCTGTAATTAGAAGTGGGAGAAAAATCCTGCTAAATAAAAGCCTCACCTCTGTCCCCCCTAAGTTATCCCTGTTTGTCCCAGCTTGGAGCTGCGCAGAAGTCCGGCAGGGGAAATGACATCAGGGATACAGCTGTCAGTTCCAAGGCAGAGAGAGAAGATGTAGCAGCCAAGGGCAGGGCAGGGGGAAAGGTTTCAGAAAGCATTTCTGTGGTGTAATGAATGCCAATTTCTGCTTGCCCAGGGAGAAGAGGACGAACTCCCAGCCATTCAGGCCTGACAGTCCCCTGCAGCGAGAGCATCCACTGGAAGAGTTCAGGGTCGAAGACAAGGCTGAGGGAAAATCCAGGCTATTTATAAGGGATGATGAGAGGTGGGTCCAGGGTGAGAATCCAGTGGGTAAAGGGAAAAGTGGTGTAAGGGAGGAGTAATACAGGGCAGGGGCCGATAAGGTAGGATGGGTGGAACAGTGCAGTGAACATAAACCAATGGGGGGGGGGGGCGGGGTACAAGGATACAAGAACTTTCCAGAGCTGGGAGGAGACAAGGGATGACATAACTGGGAATAGAGGCAACCAATGGGAAATGAGGGTTATAAAGCTTTACCTTAAAGCTTTACCATAAAGAATTTTTAAAACCTTTGACAACCTTCTTAGGAGCTATTCTAAACTTAAACAAATGCCCTCCAAGGTCTGGGGCCATGGGCCGACTCCTCACCCAAAACACTGGTCTGGCTTGGGACGTCAGTCAGTCCGATTCCTACACTGGGCCTCTGCATGATATTCACCCAGAAGCTGCCTTTCAAGGACTGAAGTGGAACAAAAGGTATAAAAGAAATGTCATTCCCAGATGGAAAACAGTTTCATTTCTCTTGTGTCTGCTTTTTTTTTTTTTTTTTTTTTTTTTACAGTTACCTCAAAATTCCCGGATCCAGAACAGCTGCTCTGAGTTTTGGAAGAGATTCCAAAGCAGGATACAGTAGGTTTCAAAGTACACCTTGGAAAATCAATCATTTGTCTGCAGCATGCAGCATGTAGGTGTGATGTCTGTAACTGGTCTTAGTTGATGCAGAGGTACTTGGAAACAAATGTTTAATCTTTCATCTCTCCCCACCTGCATTCTTCCTCAGTGTACTTTTTATTCAGCAGGACTCGGATGAGAGAGAGAGAGAGAGAGAGAGAGAGAGGAACTCTCTTCACATCAGCGTCAAAGGAAAAAGTGTTCAGCGACTTACAGTCCTAGTGACTGTTCTGTGTAAAAGCAGGATTGTTTTGCCATCAGACCTTGCGTGCCGTACCAGTCTGTGCGTTAGCAGGTGTCTAAGAAAGGTCAAAAGGGAATAACTCCATGTCGTTCACTGGTGTGAATCTTGGTGGGGAGCAGAGCCGAGAGTGAACTGCAGTGAGGGGGAGGTTACTGAAGCCCCAGTTTGTTTCCAGTGAGCGTGGTGTTGTGGTGTTCAAAGTTACAGGTGCCTGCTGGCCTGGAGCTGGATACTTCTGCCTCTGCTTTCTTTGGGGGTTGATGATTCCTTATGTTTATGTTGGCGTGCCAGACAAATTGTTAAAGGTATTTCCATCAGACCTGCTTTGAATGTGTTACCCCTTCATTTAATTAAAAGAAAAAAAGCCCTGCTCCATCACTGCTGCTGTGATGTGTGACAAAAGCCCATCTTCCCTCCCCTGGGAACAGGTGAGAGATGGAACTAAACCCCAAAGGATTTTCTGCTCACTGATGGCACGTGAGTTTTCTTGGGAATTCTCTGCCAAATGTGGTCAGTTGTTTTTGAATGTGGTCATGCGGGGAGTCGAACGTGCCAGCCCAGATCTGCAAACATGCAGTGCCAGAAGGAGAACCTTTGAAATGTCACCTGGGATGTGTTCCACTGACTCACACGTGGGTGCTGTGCCCAGGTCCCCTGTCCAAATCCTGGGCGGGCAGAAGCCAGGACTGCACATTGCTCGTGATATGAATTCAGTTTTGGGGAGGTGAAATACAAATGAGATGCCAGGGAGGGAATGTCTTCTAACTGTATATATTTTTGTCCTAGAGGAGCCCTGCCCAGTGTGACTGCTGCCCAGTGCTGCTCCCTGACTGCACGCTCTCTTGGTGAGCCTCTGTCCTGCTGGCCGTGCCTTTTCTGTCCCCGTCCCCGTGCCGCTCCTTGCCCGTCTTTACCCTCCCGAGCACGTGGCGTGGTCGATTCCTGTCTCCCGGTCCTGGTTTCCCTTTTTGTCTCTGTGTCCCGGCGTCCTTGCTGTGTGTTTGGGACTCCGTCTTTTTGTCTGTCCTTCTCCGTGCCTCACTCGTTTTCCCGTTCTGTTCCCTGTGGCTCTGTGGTGCTCCCCGGGCCATTGTTTCCCCCGGGATCCTTGTGTCCCGTTCGCTGCCCCTGTTCTTTTTTAATCCCTCTCTCGTGCTGCCCATCTAGCATCCCTTTTTTGTGGTTTTGTTTTTTTTTTTTTTTTTTTCTCCATTTCAGCCTGCACCCCGATCTTCATTTTCTTTCTTGTGCCCTCTCTGCTGCCACTCTCTGCCTCGTGTTCTCTGTGTGTGCGGGGCTGGGGAGGAACTTTAGCCCTCCTGGGGGCTGCCCCTCCCCCCCCCCCCTTTCCTTGTGCCAGCTGGGTCCCTTTTTGGGGGCATGGACCCGTGGGAAGGGTTCCCATCAAGGGCCGTGCTGCCGTCCAGGGCAGCTGGAGCGGTTCTGTGCCTTCATTTTGGTGGTGATGAAAGAAGGCTGAGGGGGGGACGGGGTGGAGAGTCGGGGGGCTCCGATGTATTTCGGGGCAGCCCGAGGTCCCCGGCAGAGGGAGCCACGCTGCAGCGCAGGAGCAGGGGAGTGGGGAATGGTGTGGGGGGGGCCGTGCTGGGTGCCCCTCCCCCAGAGGGACCCACGGGTGCCAGGACATTCCCCGGGAGGGGTGGCCGTAGAATACATGAAAAATTTTTTTGTTTGTTTTCATTTCGTTAGAGGGAGGCTTTCTTTACTTTTGGCTGGGGTTTATTTTGGTGCATTCATTCAGGGGGATTTCCTGAAGGGATGGATCTTGTTGTTTCATCCCCCCCCCTCCCCCCATCCCTTGTCTGTCTGTCTGTCTGTCTGTCTGTCTGTCCGTCCCCAAATCGCCGCAGCCCCGGGCTGAGCTCGGCGGCAGTGCTGCCGCCTTGTGGGCACAGCGCGGTACTGCAGCCGTCGCCTGTCTCGGATCCAGCCCCACAGCGAGCAGTCCGGAGCAGAAGTGTGAAAGCTGGGATCCTTTGACTTCTGCAGGGGACTTCATTTTCTTTTCCTCTTCTTCTCTTCCAGGACCGGAGAAATGGTTCCACTCCTCCCATCTTTGCCAACAGCTGTGCTGTTGGAGGAGCCAGAGCCAAGGTGCCTTCAGCACCAGGGCTCTGCACTGGAGGGCTCCCGGTCCTGACCGCGCAGGGTTCCCCTTTTCCTCCCCGCTGGGATGAAGTGTCTATGGAATCTGGGATCTGGGTGAAACTGCAGCTCTGCTGGTATGCAGGGACGTGAGGTTCCGGGGGACTGCGTTTCCCTGTGGCTTTCCAGGTCGGCAGGAGCCGGAGGAAATGGGGTGCCAGAGCCGTGCCCCATCAGGCCGTGTTTGCCTCTGAGGAACAGAGAGTCCGGGCTGAGGTGAGATTGCCAGGAGTGCTTGGATGGATGAGCCGTGCGGGGAACGGGGAGCTCGGAATCGCAGCTGCTGCTGAATCCGTTGCCTTAGGTCTGCTCCGTCTGTGTCTGTGCCAAGTGGGATTTGTGCTGGGGAGAGAGGTGCTGTGGGGAGCCAGAGGTGAAGTAAATCCTCTGTGGGGATGGGCAGCGAAGGACTGAGTAGCAGGGAAAGGAGAGGATTTCTAAAGGATACGACTGTTTCTGCCAAGAGCGGGGTGGAGCAGCGATGGGGGTGGTTGGGTTTGGCCTGGGCTCTGTTATTCTTGGTGCAATTTTAAAATTCTGTCGTGTGATTTACTGTCCGGGAGCTTTCGAACGAGAGCTGAGCGAAATGTAGGTTAAGCCTTGGAAGTTGGGTCCATTGCCTGCAGCAGCTCGCCGAGGCTGGAGCACTGGGGGGATGGCTGCTCCCAGGAAAGGTTACTTATTTATTGATACTGTGTCACATTTCCCTCAGCGACTGCCAGCCCGGAATGGCTGTGAGTTTGTGCTCTTCTCAGTGGGGGATTGGAGAAGGTTTTGGCTGTAATTAGAAGTGGGAGAAAAATCCTGCTAAATAAAAGCCTCACCTCTGTCCCCCCTAAGTTATCCCCGTTTGTCCCAGCTTGGAGCTGCGCAGAAGTCCGGCAGGGGAAATGACATCAGGGATACAGCTGTCAGTTCCGAGGCAGAGAGAGAAGATGTAGCAGCCAAGGGCAGGGCAGGGGGAAAGGTTTCAGAAAGCATTTCTGTGGTGTAATGAATGCCAATTTCTGCTTGCCCAGGGAGAAGAGGACGAACTCCCAGCCATTCAGGCCTGACAGTCCCCTGCAGCGAGAGCATCCACTGGAAGAGTTCAGGGTCGAAGACAAGGCTGAGGGAAAATCCAGGCTATTTATAAGGGATGATGAGAGGTGGGTCCAGGGTGAGAATCCAGTGGGTAAAGGGAAAAGTGGTGTAAGGGAGGAGTAATACAGGGCAGGGGCCTATAAGGTAGGATGGGTGGAACAGTGCAGTGAACATAAACCAATGGGGGGGGGGGGGGGGGGCGGGGTACAAGGATACAAGAACTTTCCAGAGCTGGGAGGAGACAAGGGATGACATAACTGGGAATAGAGGCAACCAATGGGAAATGAGGGTTATAAAGCTTTACCTTAAAGCTTTACCATAAAGAATTTTTAAAACCTTTGACAACCTTCTTAGGAGCTATTCTAAACTTAAACAAATGCCCTCCAAGGTCTGGGGCCATGGGCCGACTCCTCACCCAAAACACTGGTCTGGCTTGGGACGTCAGTCAGTCCGATTCCTACACTGGGCCTCTGCATGATATTCACCCAGAAGCTGCCTTTCAAGGACTGAAGTGGAACAAAAGGTATAAAAGAAATGTCATTCCCAGATGGAAAACAGTTTCATTTCTCTTGTGTCTGCTTTTTTTTTTTTTTTTTTTTTTTTTTACAGTTACCTCAAAATTCCCGGATCCAGAACAGCTGCTCTGAGTTTTGGAAGAGATTCCAAAGCAGGATACAGTAGGTTTCAAAGTACACCTTGGAAAATCAATCATTTGTCTGCAGCATGCAGCATGTAGGTGTGATGTCTGTAACTGGTCTTAGTTGATGCAGAGGTACTTGGAAACAAATGTTTAATCTTTCATCTCTCCCCACCTGCATTCTTCCTCAGTGTACTTTTTATTCAGCAGGACTCGGATGAGAGAGAGAGAGAGAGAGAGAGAGAGAGGAACTCTCTTCACATCAGCGTCAAAGGAAAAAGTGTTCAGCGACTTACAGTCCTAGTGACTGTTCTGTGTAAAAGCAGGATTGTTTTGCCATCAGACCTTGCGTGCCGTACCAGTCTGTGCGTTAGCAGGTGTCTAAGAAAGGTCAAAAGGGAATAACTCCATGTCGTTCACTGGTGTGAATCTTGGTGGGGAGCAGAGCCGAGAGTGAACTGCAGTGAGGGGGAGGTTACTGAAGCCCCAGTTTGTTTCCAGTGAGCGTGGTGTTGTGGTGTTCAAAGTTACAGGTGCCTGCTGGCCTGGAGCTGGATACTTCTGCCTCTGCTTTCTTTGGGGGTTGATGATTCCTTATGTTTATGTTGGCGTGCCAGACAAATTGTTAAAGGTATTTCCATCAGACCTGCTTTGAATGTGTTACCCCTTCATTTAATTAAAAGAAAAAAAGCCCTGCTCCATCACTGCTGCTGTGATGTGTGACAAAAGCCCATCTTCCCTCCCCTGGGAACAGGTGAGAGATGGAACTAAACCCCAAAGGATTTTCTGCTCACTGATGGCACGTGAGTTTTCTTGGGAATTCTCTGCCAAATGTGGTCAGTTGTTTTTGAATGTGGCCATGCGGGGAGTCGAACGTGCCCGTCCAGATCTGCAAACATGCAGTGCCAGAAGGAGAACCTTTGAAATGTCACCTGGGATGTGTTCCACTGACTCACACGTGGGTGCTGTGCCCAGGTCCCCTGTCCAAATCCTGGGCGGGCAGAAGCCAGGACTGCACATTGCTCGTGATATGAATTCAGTTTTGGGGAGGTGAAATACAAATGAGATGCCAGGGAGGGAATGTCTTCTAACTGTATATATTTTTGTCCTAGAGGAGCCCTGCCCAGTGTGACTGCTGCCCAGTGCTGCTCCCTGACTGCACGCTCTCTTGGTGAGCCTCTGTCCTGCTGGCCGTGCCTTTTCTGTCCCCGTCCCCGTGCCGCTCCTTGCCCGTCTTTACCCTCCCGAGCACGTGGCGTGGTCGATTCCTGTCTCCCGGTCCTGGTTTCCCTTTTTGTCTCTGTGTCCCGGCGTCCTTGCTGTGTGTTTGGGACTCCGTCTTTTTGTCTGTCCTTCTCCGTGCCTCACTCGTGTTCCCGTTCTGTTCCCTGTGGCTCTGTGGTGCTCCCCGTGCCATTGTTTCCCCCGGGATCCTTGTGTCCCGTTCGCTGCCCCTGTTCTTTTTTAATCCCTCTCTCGTGCTGCCCATCTAGCATCCCTTTTTTGTGGTTTTGTTTTTTTGTTTTTTTTTTCCTCCATTTCAGCCTGCACCCCGATCTTCATTTTCTTTCTTGTGCCCTCTCTGCTGCCACTCTCTGCCTCGTGTTCTCTGTGTGTGCGGGGCTGGGGAGGAACTTTAGCCCTCCTGGGGGCTGCCCCTCCCCCCCCCCCCCTTTCCTTGTGCCAGCTGGGTCCCTTTTTGGGGGCATGGACCCGTGGGAAGGGTTCCCATCAAGGGCCGTGCTGCCGTCCAGGGCAGCTGGAGCGGTTCTGTGCCTTCATTTTGGTGGTGATGAAAGAAGGCTGAGGGGGGGACGGGGTGGAGAGTCGGGGGGCTCCGATGTATTTCGGGGCAGCCCGAGGTCCCCGGCAGAGGGAGCCACGCTGCAGCGCAGGAGCAGGGGAGTGGGGAATGGTGTGGGGGGGGCCGTGCTGGGTGCCCCTCCCCCAGAGGGACCCACGGGTGCCAGGACATTCCCCGGGAGGGGTGGCCGTAGAATACATGAAAAATTTTTTTGTTTGTTTTCATTTCGTTAGAGGGAGGCTTTCTTTACTTTTGGCTGGGGTTTATTTTGGTGCATTCATTCAGGGGGATTTCCTGAAGGGATGGATCTTGTTGTTTCATCCCCCCCCCTCCCCCCATCCCTTGTCTGTCTGTCTGTCTGTCTGTCTGTCTGTCCGTCCCCAAATCGCCGCAGCCCCGGGCTGAGCTCGGCGGCAGTGCTGCCGCCTTGTGGGCACAGCGCGGTACTGCAGCCGTCGCCTGTCTCGGATCCAGCCCCACAGCGAGCAGTCCGGAGCAGAAGTGTGAAAGCTGGGATCCTTTGACTTCTGCAGGGGACTTCATTTTCTTTTCCTCTTCTTCTCTTCCAGGACCGGAGAAATGGTTCCACTCCTCCCATCTTTGCCAACAGCTGTGCTGTTGGAGGAGCCAGAGCCAAGGTGCCTTCAGCACCAGGGCTCTGCACTGGAGGGCTCCCGGTCCTGACCGCGCAGGGTTCCCCTTTTCCTCCCCGCTGGGATGAAGTGTCTATGGAATCTGGGATCTGGGTGAAACTGCAGCTCTGCTGGTATGCAGGGACGTGAGGTTCCGGGGGACTGCGTTTCCCTGTGGCTTTCCAGGTCGGCAGGAGCCGGAGGAAATGGGGTGCCAGAGCCGTGCCCCATCAGGCCGTGTTTGCCTCTGAGGAACAGAGAGTCCGGGCTGAGGTGAGATTGCCAGGAGTGCTTGGATGGATGAGCCGTGCGGGGAACGGGGAGCTCGGAATCGCAGCTGCTGCTGAATCCGTTGCCTTAGGTCTGCTCCGTCTGTGTCTGTGCCAAGTGGGATTTGTGCTGGGGAGAGAGGTGCTGTGGGGAGCCAGAGGTGAAGTAAATCCTCTGTGGGGATGGGCAGCGAAGGACTGAGTAGCAGGGAAAGGAGAGGATTTCTAAAGGATACGACTGTTTCTGCCAAGAGCGGGGTGGAGCAGCGATGGGGGTGGTTGGGTTTGGCCTGGGCTCTGTTATTCTTGGTGCAATTTTAAAATTCTGTCGTGTGATTTACTGTCCGGGAGCTTTCGAACGAGAGCTGAGCGAAATGTAGGTTAAGCCTTGGAAGTTGGGTCCATTGCCTGCAGCAGCTCGCCGAGGCTGGAGCACTGGGGGGATGGCTGCTCCCAGGAAAGGTTACTTATTTATTGATACTGTGTCACATTTCCCTCAGCGACTGCCAGCCCGGAATGGCTGTGAGTTTGGGCTCTTCTCAGTGGGGGATTGGAGAAGGTTTTGGCTGTAATTAGAAGTGGGAGAAAAATCCTGCTAAATAAAAGCCTCACCTCTGTCCCCCCTAAGTTATCCCCGTTTGTCCCAGCTTGGAGCTGCGCAGAAGTCCGGCAGGGGAAATGACATCAGGGATACAGCTGTCAGTTCCAAGGCAGAGAGAGAAGATGTAGCAGCCAAGGGCAGGGCAGGGGGAAAGGTTTCAGAAAGCATTTCTGTGGTGTAATGAATGCCAATTTCTGCTTGCCCAGGGAGAAGAGGACGAACTCCCAGCCATTCAGGCCTGACAGTCCCCTGCAGCGAGAGCATCCACTGGAAGAGTTCAGGGTCGAAGACAAGGCTGAGGGAAAATCCAGGCTATTTATAAGGGATGATGAGAGGTGGGTCCAGGGTGAGAATCCAGTGGGTAAAGGGAAAAGTGGTGTAAGGGAGGAGTAATACAGGGCAGGGGCCGATAAGGTAGGATGGGTGGAACAGTGCAGTGAACATAAACCAATGGGGGGGGGGGCGGGGTACAAGGATACAAGAACTTTCCAGAGCTGGGAGGAGACAAGGGATGACATAACTGGGAATAGAGGCAACCAATGGGAAATGAGGGTTATAAAGCTTTACCTTAAAGCTTTACCATAAAGAATTTTTAAAACCTTTGACAACCTTCTTAGGAGCTATTCTAAACTTAAACAAATGCCCTCCAAGGTCTGGGGCCATGGGCCGACTCCTCACCCAAAACACTGGTCTGGCTTGGGACGTCAGTCAGTCCGATTCCTACACTGGGCCTCTGCATGATATTCACCCAGAAGCTGCCTTTCAAGGACTGAAGTGGAACAAAAGGTATAAAAGAAATGTCATTCCCAGATGGAAAACAGTTTCATTTCTCTTGTGTCTGCTTTTTTTTTTTTTTTTTTTTTTTTTACAGTTACCTCAAAATTCCCGGATCCAGAACAGCTGCTCTGAGTTTTGGAAGAGATTCCAAAGCAGGATACAGTAGGTTTCAAAGTACACCTTGGAAAATCAATCATTTGTCTGCAGCATGCAGCATGTAGGTGTGATGTCTGTAACTGGTCTTAGTTGATGCAGAGGTACTTGGAAACAAATGTTTAATCTTTCATCTCTCCCCACCTGCATTCTTCCTCAGTGTACTTTTTATTCAGCAGGACTCGGATGAGAGAGAGAGAGAGAGAGAGAGAGAGAGGAACTCTCTTCACATCAGCGTCAAAGGAAAAAGTGTTCAGCGACTTACAGTCCTAGTGACTGTTCTGTGTAAAAGCAGGATTGTTTTGCCATCAGACCTTGCGTGCCGTACCAGTCTGTGCGTTAGCAGGTGTCTAAGAAAGGTCAAAAGGGAATAACTCCATGTCGTTCACTGGTGTGAATCTTGGTGGGGAGCAGAGCCGAGAGTGAACTGCAGTGAGGGGGAGGTTACTGAAGCCCCAGTTTGTTTCCAGTGAGCGTGGTGTTGTGGTGTTCAAAGTTACAGGTGCCTGCTGGCCTGGAGCTGGATACTTCTGCCTCTGCTTTCTTTGGGGGTTGATGATTCCTTATGTTTATGTTGGCGTGCCAGACAAATTGTTAAAGGTATTTCCATCAGACCTGCTTTGAATGTGTTACCCCTTCATTTAATTAAAAGAAAAAAAGCCCTGCTCCATCACTGCTGCTGTGATGTGTGACAAAAGCCCATCTTCCCTCCCCTGGGAACAGGTGAGAGATGGAACTAAACCCCAAAGGATTTTCTGCTCACTGATGGCACGTGAGTTTTCTTGGGAATTCTCTGCCAAATGTGGTCAGTTGTTTTTGAATGTGGCCATGCGGGGAGTCGAACGTGCCCGTCCAGATCTGCAAACATGCAGTGCCAGAAGGAGAAGCCTTGAAATGTAAACCGGGATTTATTCACCTGACTGACAGGTGTGTGTGCTGTGCCCAGGTCCCCTGTCCAAATCCTGGGCGGGCAGAAGCCAGGACTGCACATTCCTTGTGATAAGAATTCAGGTTGTTTTGGGGGGGGTCGGGGTGGGGGTTAAATACAAATGAGATGCCAGGGAGGGAATGGCTCCTACGTGTAAATATATTTGTCCAAAAGGAGCCCTGCCCAGTCTGACTGCGGCCCAGTGCTGCTCCCTGACTGTACCCTCTCTTGGTGAGCCTCTGTCCTGCTGGCCGTGTTTTTGTTTTCTGGTTTTGTTTTTTTGGTTTTTTTTGGTTTTTTTTTTTAATTTCATCCTGCACCCCGATCTTCATATTCTTCCCGTGTCCTCTCTGCTGCCACTCTCCCTTTCTGCCTCGTGTCCTCTGTGTCTGGTTTATAATGTGTAGACTATATGGATATATGAATTCCACGTAAGTATGCCAAATATAAATAGAAAAATGAATTGAAATATAGTTTTAAAATAAAGGGGTTTTAATTTTCTGTTTTGTTAGAGGCCGGGCTTTTCCATAAATGATATAAAAATGTGAAGATATAGAATATATAAATATGTGTGTGTGTGTGTATATACATATATATACACACACATAAAATACAAATGTTAGTAACATAAAGATTTCTTAATAAAATAATATTGTACCCCTGTTGTAATTGATGCCAATATACATTAAATTCAGTATCCAAAAATAGGTATTGCTTATGAATATAAATTAATTATTAACAAACATATATATATATTTATATATATATATCAATCTAATGGGTTTGGGGTTTTTTTAATTTGTTCATGGCAGGGATTTTTTAGTTTGGGTCGGGGTTTTTTGGGAGCATTCGTTTAGTAGGATTTTTTAAAGGGAGGGACCTCGATGCTTTTTGGGCCCTTGTCTCTCTGTGTGTGTGTGTGTGTGTGTGTCTGTGTGTGTGTGTGTGTCTCTCTGTGTGTGTCTGTGTGTGTGTGTGTGTGTCTCTCTGTGTGTGTCCGCCGTGTCCCCAAAGAGCCGCGGCCCCGGGCTGAGCTCGGCCGCAGTGCAGCCGCCTTGTGGGAAGAGATCGGTACTGCAGCCGTGCCCCGAAGCGGCGACCGGCTCCTCCTCGGCGCTGCTGCGGGAGGGCGGTGGGGCGCGAAATGGTGCGCGTGACCTTCTCAAGATGGCGGAGGGCCCAAGGTGACGATGCCGTTCCACTGGGACCGATGCGACGCTCGGGACGGCGGACGCAATAGGACCCCAGCAGAGATACGCTGGAGGGGGGGGTTGTCCTTTTTTTCCCGCCCTTTTTTTGCCGTCCTATGTAGAAGGCCGGGTGAGTGATGGCCGGGTCGCCATCTTGGGAGTGGCACGCTGCAATTTCCGCCCTTCCTGGCGCCATCTTTGTTCCTGGCAGAAGCCACTTCCGGTGGCGTTGCCAGCGTTGTCGTGGTAACTGTAAAGCCCCAGATAATGGTGTCTATTGAAGTCGCCTGCCTGAATCCGACCCCCGACGCTGATCGCGCGCTCTCCCGCCGCCTGTCCCACGGGCCATTTCCAGCACCGCTGACCAGTCCGAGCCCGTCCGCGCCGCGTAAAAGGCGACGGAAAATCGCGCCGAGAACGCGGGATCGGTTTCGGGGCCGGATTCAGGCAGGCGAGTTCAATAATCGCCAATGTAAGGGGCCTTCTTTTTCGCCTCCCTAAACAAAGATGGCGGAGGCACCGGAAGTGGCTTCTGCCAGTACCAAAGATGGCGGCAGGGAAGGGCGGAAATTGCCTCTCGACCCTTCCCAAGATGGCGACTCAACCGTCACTCGCCCGACCTTCTGCATAGGGCGGCAAAAAGGGGCGGGGAAAAAAGGACCCCCACGGGGTGTCGACTGCATTGCCTGCCCGCGACGCCGACGCCGATCCCTCCCCCCCGGCGCGATTTTGCGCGGCGTTTCCCATCGTGCCCACACGGGCTGTGGGCTCAGCGGCGCCGCAGACGCGCGGGAGCCCGGCGGGCGCCGACAGGCAGCGGCGGATCTGCCCCTCTCTCTGCCGGGCTCCTTCCCCGGCCGCCGTCACGGAGAGCGACTCCCGTCCCGCCGCGCCACCTCTCCGCGCTTCCCGGTTCCGCTCCCGCCCGGGGAACGCATCGACGAAGGAAGAGCGGTCGCCCAGCTCCCGGAGCCATCGCCCTGCCCGCAGCCGGGAGCAGCCCGCAGGAGGAGGCAGCTGCTCTCTCTGCCGGAGAGGTGAGAGGGGCGCAAGGATGGGGCGGGGTGGGAACGCGGGCACGGGAGAATTCCCAGGCACAATTCCAGCTCCCCCTTTCAGCTGGCAGCAGCCCGGTGTCCTCTGCGTGTGGCAGCAGCTGCAGCGCTGGTTTGGAGCAAGTTTCCATGGCATTTTGTTGCAAAGGTTCCCCTTCCAGCCGGGTGCCCCGGCTGGGTTCCCTGGCTGGGAGAGCCCTTGAAGTAGCCAGAGGGAGCAGCTGCTGCGAATTCCGAGCCCGCTGTTCCTGTGATTCTGGATACAGTGTTTCAGTAGTGTGTGCTTCTGTCCTATGCGCTGCTAGATGTACTTTGGAACAAGTTGACTCTTTCATCCCTCCCCACCTGCATTCTTCCTAGGTGTACGTTTTATTCAGCAGCATTCAGATGAGAGAGAGGAGCTCTGTTCCCATCAGCACGAAAGGAAAAAGTGTGCTCACACAGACCTAAGTTGTTTGGTCAAAAAATTCTTACTTTGCTTTGGTCCAAAAAATGTTATTCCTGTGTGCAAGCTCACGGGGAAGATTTTATTCAACAGCTCTCAGTGGGACATCAAAGCTCCACTTTCCCTTTTCTTGAACAGCCTGAGACCCAATATTACTTGATATCAGTTTTTTTTCAGGCGTTTGGAACTTTTTGAAGAGCCAGAAGGATTGTTTGTGCATACGTGTGTCACTAATATCCCTCCTCTCTCCAATGGAGGATGGGGGGGGAAAGGGATGCAGAGCTTCCTACAAGGGGCTGTAAGTGCAAATAAAGAGGAGCCAGAGGTTTAGTTGATATGAATCACTGTTTCTGAAAAGAGCCTGATGGATTTCCTGATACCAAAACCAGTAGGAATAGGAGACTGAACTCGGGCATCGTGATGGTCTCCTTGGCTTTAAAAAGCATTAATGGCTTTAAAGGGCATTTCTATCAGACCTGGTTTATTTTTGTTCCCTTTCATTAAATTTTAAAATGAAAAAAAGCCCCGCTCCATCACTGCTGCTGTGATGTGTGACAAAAGCCCATCTTCCTTCCCCTGGGAACAGGTGAGAGATGGAACTAAACCCCAAAGGATTTTCTGCTCACTGATGGCACGTGAGTTTTCTTGGGAATTCTCTGCCAAATGTGGTCAGTTGTTTTTGAATGTGGTCATGCGGGCAGTCGAACGTGCCCGTCCAGATCTGCAAACATGCAGTGCCAGAAGGAGAACCTTTGAAATGTCACCTGGGATGTGTTCCACTGACTCACACGTGGGTGCTGTGCCCAGGTCCCCTGTCCAAATCCTGGGCGGGCAGAAGCCAGGACTGCACATTGCTCGTGATATGAATTCAGTTTTGGGGAGGTGAAATACAAATGAGATGCCAGGGAGGGAATGTCTTCTAACTGTATATATTTTTGTCCTAGAGGAGCCCTGCCCAGTGTGACTGCTGCCCAGTGCTGCTCCCTGACTGCATGCTCTCTTGGTGAGCCTCTGTCCTGCTGGCCGTGACTTTTCTGTCCCCGTCCCCGTGCCGCTCCTTGCCCGTCTTTACCCTCCCGAGCACGTGGCGTGGTCGATTCCTGTCTCCCGGTCCTGGTTTCCCTTTTTGTCTCTGTGTCCCGGCGTCCTTGCTGTGTGTTTGGGACTCCGTCTTTTTGTCTGTCCTTCTCAGTGCCTCACTCGTTTTCCCGTTCTGTTCCCTGTGGCTCTGTGGTGCTCCCCGGGCCATTGTTTCCCCCGGGATCCTTGTGTCCCGTTCGCTGCCCCTGTTCTTTTTTAATCCCTCTCTCGTGCTGCCCATCTAGCATCCCTTTTTTGTGGTTTTGTTTTTTTTTTTTTTTTTCTCCATTTCAGCCTGCACCCCGATCTTCATTTTCTTTCTTGTGCCCTCTCTGCTGCCACTCTCTGCCTCGTGTTCTCTGTGTGTGCGGGGCTGGGGAGGAACTTTAGCCCTCCTGGGGGCTGCCCCTCCCCCCCCCCCTTTCCTTGTGCCAGCTGGGTCCCTTTTTGGGGGCATGGACCCGTGGGAAGGGTTCCCATCAAGGGCCGTGCTGCCGTCCAGGGCAGCTGGAGCGGTTCTGTGCCTTCATTTTGGTGGTGATGAAAGAAGGCTGAGGGGGGGACGGGGTGGAGAGTCGGGGGGCTCCGATGTATTTCGGGGCAGCCCGAGGTCCCCGGCAGAGGGAGCCACGCTGCAGCGCAGGAGCAGGGGAGTGGGGAATGGTGTGGGGGGGGCCGTGCTGGGTGCCCCTTCCCCAGAGGGACCCACGGGTGCCAGGACATTCCCCGGGAGGGGTGGCCGTAGAATACATGAAAAATTTTTTTGTTTGTTTTCATTTCGTTAGAGGGAGGCTTTCTTTACTTTTGGCTGGGGTTTATTTTGGTGCATTCATTCAGGGGGATTTCCTGAAGGGATGGATCTTGTTGTTTCATCCCCCCCCCTCCCCCCATCCCTTGTCTGTCTGTCTGTCTGTCTGTCTGTCTGTCTGTCCGTCCCCAAATCGCCGCAGCCCCGGGCTGAGCTCGGCGGCAGTGCTGCCGCCTTGTGGGCACAGCGCGGTACTGCAGCCGTCGCCTGTCTCGGATCCAGCCCCACAGCGAGCAGTCCGGAGCAGAAGTGTGAAAGCTGGGATCCTTTGACTTCTGCAGGGGACTTCATTTTCTTTTCCTCTTCTTCTCTTCCAGGACCGGAGAAATGGTTCCACTCCTCCCATCTTTGCCAACAGCTGTGCTGTTGGAGGAGCCAGAGCCAAGGTGCCTTCAGCACCAGGGCTCTGCACTGGAGGGCTCCCGGTCCTGACCGCGCAGGGTTCCCCTTTTCCTCCCCGCTGGGATGAAGTGTCTATGGAATCTGGGATCTGGGTGAAACTGCAGCTCTGCTGGTATGCAGGGACGTGAGGTTCCGGGGGACTGCGTTTCCCTGTGGCTTTCCAGGTCGGCAGGAGCCGGAGGAAATGGGGTGCCAGAGCCGTGCCCCATCAGGCCGTGTTTGCCTCTGAGGAACAGAGAGTCCGGGCTGAGGTGAGATTGCCAGGAGTGCTTGGATGGATGAGCCGTGCGGGGAACGGGGAGCTCGGAATCGCAGCTGCTGCTGAATCCGTTGCCTTAGGTCTGCTCCGTCTGTGTCTGTGCCAAGTGGGATTTGTGCTGGGGAGAGAGGTGCTGTGGGGAGCCAGAGGTGAAGTAAATCCTCTGTGGGGATGGGCAGCGAAGGACTGAGTAGCAGGGAAAGGAGAGGATTTCTAAAGGATACGACTGTTTCTGCCAAGAGCGGGGTGGAGCAGCGATGGGGGTGGTTGGGTTTGGCCTGGGCTCTGTTATTCTTGGTGCAATTTTAAAATTCTGTCGTGTGATTTACTGTCCGGGAGCTTTCGAACGAGAGCTGAGCGAAATGTAGGTTAAGCCTTGGAAGTTGGGTCCATTGCCTGCAGCAGCTCGCCGAGGCTGGAGGACTGGGGGGATGGCTGCTCCCAGGAAAGGTTACTTATTTATTGATACTGTGTCACATTTCCCTCAGCGACTGCCAGCCCGGAATGGCTGTGAGTTTGGGCTCTTCTCAGTGGGGGATTGGAGAAGGTTTTGGCTGTAATTAGAAGTGGGAGAAAAATCCTGCTAAATAAAAGCCTCACCTCTGTCCCCCCTAAGTTATCCCTGTTTGTCCCAGCTTGGAGCTGCGCAGAAGTCCGGCAGGGGAAATGACATCAGGGATACAGCTGTCAGTTCCAAGGCAGAGAGAGAAGATGTAGCAGCCAAGGGCAGGGCAGGGGGAAAGGTTTCAGAAAGCATTTCTGTGGTGTAATGAATGCCAATTTCTGCTTGCCCAGGGAGAAGAGGACGAACTCCCAGCCATTCAGGCCTGACAGTCCCCTGCAGCGAGAGCATCCACTGGAAGAGTTCAGGGTCGAAGACAAGGCTGAGGGAAAATCCAGGCTATTTATAAGGGATGATGAGAGGTGGGTCCAGGGTGAGAATCCAGTGGGTAAAGGGAAAAGTGGTGTAAGGGAGGAGTAATACAGGGCAGGGGCCGATAAGGTAGGATGGGTGGAACAGTGCAGTGAACATAAACCAATGGGGGGGGGGGGGCGGGGTACAAGGATACAAGAACTTTCCAGAGCTGGGAGGAGACAAGGGATGACATAACTGGGAATAGAGGCAACCAATGGGAAATGAGGGTTATAAAGCTTTACCTTAAAGCTTTACCATAAAGAATTTTTAAAACCTTTGACAACCTTCTTAGGAGCTATTCTAAACTTAAACAAATGCCCTCCAAGGTCTGGGGCCATGGGCCGACTCCTCACCCAAAACACTGGTCTGGCTTGGGACGTCAGTCAGTCCGATTCCTACACTGGGCCTCTGCATGATATTCACCCAGAAGCTGCCTTTCAAGGACTGAAGTGGAACAAAAGGTATAAAAGAAATGTCATTCCCAGATGGAAAACAGTTTCATTTCTCTTGTGTCTGCTTTTTTTTTTTTTTTTTTTTTTTTTACAGTTACCTCAAAATTCCCGGATCCAGAACAGCTGCTCTGAGTTTTGGAAGAGATTCCAAAGCAGGATACAGTAGGTTTCAAAGTACACCTTGGAAAATCAATCATTTGTCTGCAGCATGCAGCATGTAGGTGTGATGTCTGTAACTGGTCTTAGTTGATGCAGAGGTACTTGGAAACAAATGTTTAATCTTTCATCTCTCCCCACCTGCATTCTTCCTCAGTGTACTTTTTATTCAGCAGGACTCGGATGAGAGAGAGAGAGAGAGAGAGAGAGAGAGGAACTCTCTTCACATCAGCGTCAAAGGAAAAAGTGTTCAGCGACTTACAGTCCTAGTGACTGTTCTGTGTAAAAGCAGGATTGTTTTGCCATCAGACCTTGCGTGCCGTACCAGTCTGTGCGTTAGCAGGTGTCTAAGAAAGGTCAAAAGGGAATAACTCCATGTCGTTCACTGGTGTGAATCTTGGTGGGGAGCAGAGCCGAGAGTGAACTGCAGTGAGGGGGAGGTTACTGAAGCCCCAGTTTGTTTCCAGTGAGCGTGGTGTTGTGGTGTTCAAAGTTACAGGTGCCTGCTGGCCTGGAGCTGGATACTTCTGCCTCTGCTTTCTTTGGGGGTTGATGATTCCTTATGTTTATGTTGGCGTGCCAGACAAATTGTTAAAGGTATTTCCATCAGACCTGCTTTGAATGTGTTACCCCTTCATTTAATTAAAAGAAAAAAAGCCCTGCTCCATCACTGCTGCTGTGATGTGTGACAAAAGCCCATCTTCCCTCCCCTGGGAACAGGTGAGAGATGGAACTAAACCCCAAAGGATTTTCTGCTCACTGATGGCACGTGAGTTTTCTTGGGAATTCTCTGCCAAATGTGGTCAGTTGTTTTTGAATGTGGTCATGCGGGGAGTCGAACGTGCCAGCCCAGATCTGCAAACATGCAGTGCCAGAAGGAGAACCTTTGAAATGTCACCTGGGATGTGTTCCACTGACTCACACGTGGGTGCTGTGCCCAGGTCCCCTGTCCAAATCCTGGGCGGGCAGAAGCCAGGACTGCACATTGCTCGTGATATGAATTCAGTTTTGGGGAGGTGAAATACAAATGAGATGCCAGGGAGGGAATGTCTTCTAACTGTATATATTTTTGTCCTAGAGGAGCCCTGCCCAGTGTGACTGCTGCCCAGTGCTGCTCCCTGACTGCACGCTCTCTTGGTGAGCCTCTGTCCTGCTGGCCGTGCCTTTTCTGTCCCCGTCCCCGTGCCGCTCCTTGCCCGTCTTTACCCTCCCGAGCACGTGGCGTGGTCGATTCCTGTCTCCCGGTCCTGGTTTCCCTTTTTGTCTCTGTGTCCCGGCGTCCTTGCTGTGTGTTTGGGACTCCGTCTTTTTGTCTGTCCTTCTCCGTGCCTCACTCGTTTTCCCGTTCTGTTCCCTGTGGCTCTGTGGTGCTCCCCGGGCCATTGTTTCCCCCGGGATCCTTGTGTCCCGTTCGCTGCCCCTGTTCTTTTTTAATCCCTCTCTCGTGCTGCCCATCTAGCATCCCTTTTTTGTGGTTTTGTTTTTTTTTTTTTTTTTTCTCCATTTCAGCCTGCACCCCGATCTTCATTTTCTTTCTTGTGCCCTCTCTGCTGCCACTCTCTGCCTCGTGTTCTCTGTGTGTGCGGGGCTGGGGAGGAACTTTAGCCCTCCTGGGGGCTGCCCCTCCCCCCCCCCCCCTTTCCTTGTGCCAGCTGGGTCCCTTTTTGGGGGCATGGACCCGTGGGAAGGGTTCCCATCAAGGGCCGTGCTGCCGTCCAGGGCAGCTGGAGCGGTTCTGTGCCTTCATTTTGGTGGTGATGAAAGAAGGCTGAGGGGGGGACGGGGTGGAGAGTCGGGGGGCTCCGATGTATTTCGGGGCAGCCCGAGGTCCCCGGCAGAGGGAGCCACGCTGCAGCGCAGGAGCAGGGGAGTGGGGAATGGTGTGGGGGGGGCCGTGCTGGGTGCCCCTCCCCCAGAGGGACCCACGGGTGCCAGGACATTCCCCGGGAGGGGTGGCCGTAGAATACATGAAAAATTTTTTTGTTTGTTTTCATTTCGTTAGAGGGAGGCTTTCTTTACTTTTGGCTGGGGTTTATTTTGGTGCATTCATTCAGGGGGATTTCCTGAAGGGATGGATCTTGTTGTTTCATCCCCCCCCCTCCCCCCATCCCTTGTCTGTCTGTCTGTCTGTCTGTCTGTCTGTCCGTCCCCAAATCGCCGCAGCCCCGGGCTGAGCTCGGCGGCAGTGCTGCCGCCTTGTGGGCACAGCGCGGTACTGCAGCCGTCGCCTGTCTCGGATCCAGCCCCACAGCGAGCAGTCCGGAGCAGAAGTGTGAAAGCTGGGATCCTTTGACTTCTGCAGGGGACTTCATTTTCTTTTCCTCTTCTTCTCTTCCAGGACCGGAGAAATGGTTCCACTCCTCCCATCTTTGCCAACAGCTGTGCTGTTGGAGGAGCCAGAGCCAAGGTGCCTTCAGCACCAGGGCTCTGCACTGGAGGGCTCCCGGTCCTGACCGCGCAGGGTTCCCCTTTTCCTCCCCGCTGGGATGAAGTGTCTATGGAATCTGGGATCTGGGTGAAACTGCAGCTCTGCTGGTATGCAGGGACGTGAGGTTCCGGGGGACTGCGTTTCCCTGTGGCTTTCCAGGTCGGCAGGAGCCGGAGGAAATGGGGTGCCAGAGCCGTGCCCCATCAGGCCGTGTTTGCCTCTGAGGAACAGAGAGTCCGGGCTGAGGTGAGATTGCCAGGAGTGCTTGGATGGATGAGCCGTGCGGGGAACGGGGAGCTCGGAATCGCAGCTGCTGCTGAATCCGTTGCCTTAGGTCTGCTCCGTCTGTGTCTGTGCCAAGTGGGATTTGTGCTGGGGAGAGAGGTGCTGTGGGGAGCCAGAGGTGAAGTAAATCCTCTGTGGGGATGGGCAGCGAAGGACTGAGTAGCAGGGAAAGGAGAGGATTTCTAAAGGATACGACTGTTTCTGCCAAGAGCGGGGTGGAGCAGCGATGGGGGTGGTTGGGTTTGGCCTGGGCTCTGTTATTCTTGGTGCAATTTTAAAATTCTGTCGTGTGATTTACTGTCCGGGAGCTTTCGAACGAGAGCTGAGCGAAATGTAGGTTAAGCCTTGGAAGTTGGGTCCATTGCCTGCAGCAGCTCGCCGAGGCTGGAGGACTGGGGGGATGGCTGCTCCCAGGAAAGGTTACTTATTTATTGATACTGTGTCACATTTCCCTCAGCGACTGCCAGCCCGGAATGGCTGTGAGTTTGGGCTCTTCTCAGTGGGGGATTGGAGAAGGTTTTGGCTGTAATTAGAAGTGGGAGAAAAATCCTGCTAAATAAAAGCCTCACCTCTGTCCCCCCTAAGTTATCCCCGTTTGTCCCAGCTTGGAGCTGCGCAGAAGTCCGGCAGGGGAAATGACATCAGGGATACAGCTGTCAGTTCCAAGGCAGAGAGAGAAGATGTAGCAGCCAAGGGCAGGGCAGGGGGAAAGGTTTCAGAAAGCATTTCTGTGGTGTAATGAATGCCAATTTCTGCTTGCCCAGGGAGAAGAGGACGAACTCCCAGCCATTCAGGCCTGACAGTCCCCTGCAGCGAGAGCATACACTGGAAGAGTTCAGGGTCGAAGACAAGGCTGAGGGAAAATCCAGGCTATTTATAAGGGATGATGAGAGGTGGGTCCAGGATGAGAATCCAGTGGGTAAAGGGAAAAGTGGTGTAAGGGAGGAGTAATACAGGGCAGGGGCCGATAAGGTAGGATGGGTGGAACAGTGCAGTGAACATAAACCAATGGGGGGGGGGGGGCGGGGTACAAGGATACAAGAACTTTCCAGAGCTGGGAGGAGACAAGGGATGACATAACTGGGAATAGAGGCAACCAATGGGAAATGAGGGTTATAAAGCTTTACCTTAAAGCTTTACCATAAAGAATTTTTAAAACCTTTGACAACCTTCTTAGGAGCTATTCTAAACTTAAACAAATGCCCTCCAAGGTCTGGGGCCATGGGCCGACTCCTCACCCAAAACACTGGTCTGGCTTGGGACGTCAGTCAGTCCGATTCCTACACTGGGCCTCTGCATGATATTCACCCAGAAGCTGCCTTTCAAGGACTGAAGTGGAACAAAAGGTATAAAAGAAATGTCATTCCCAGATGGAAAACAGTTTCATTTCTCTTGTGTCTGCTTTTTTTTTTTTTTTTTTTTTTTTTACAGTTACCTCAAAATTCCCGGATCCAGAACAGCTGCTCTGAGTTTTGGAAGAGATTCCAAAGCAGGATACAGTAGGTTTCAAAGTACACCTTGGAAAATCAATCATTTGTCTGCAGCATGCAGCATGTAGGTGTGATGTCTGTAACTGGTCTTAGTTGATGCAGAGGTACTTGGAAACAAATGTTTAATCTTTCATCTCTCCCCACCTGCATTCTTCCTCAGTGTACTTTTTATTCAGCAGGACTCGGATGAGAGAGAGAGAGAGAGAGAGGAACTCTCTTCACATCAGCGTCAAAGGAAAAAGTGTTCAGCGACTTACAGTCCTAGTGACTGTTCTGTGTAAAAGCAGGATTGTTTTGCCATCAGACCTTGCGTGCCGTACCAGTCTGTGCGTTAACAGGTGTCTAAGAAAGGTCAAAAGGGAATAACTCCATGTCGTTCACTGGTGTGAATCTTGGTGGGGAGCAGAGCCGAGAGTGAACTGCAGTGAGGGGGAGGTTACTGAAGCCCCAGTTTGTTTCCAGTGAGCGTGGTGTTGTGGTGTTCAAAGTTACAGGTGCCTGCTGGCCTGGAGCTGGATACTTCTGCCTCTGCTTTCTTTGGGGGTTGATGATTCCTTATGTTTATGTTGGCGTGCCAGACAAATTGTTAAAGGTATTTCCATCAGACCTGCTTTGAATGTGTTACCCCTTCATTTAATTAAAAGAAAAAAAGCCCTGCTCCATCACTGCTGCTGTGATGTGTGACAAAAGCCCATCTTCCCTCCCCTGGGAACAGGTGAGAGATGGAACTAAACCCCAAAGGATTTTCTGCTCACTGATGGCACGTGAGTTTTCTTGGGAATTCTCTGCCAAATGTGGTCAGTTGTTTTTGAATGTGGCCATGCGGGGAGTCGAACGTGCCCGTCCAGATCTGCAAACATGCAGTGCCAGAAGGAGAACCTTTGAAATGTCACCTGGGATGTGTTCCACTGACTCACACGTGGGTGCTGTGCCCAGGTCCCCTGTCCAAATCCTGGGCGGGCAGAAGCCAGGACTGCACATTGCTCGTGATATGAATTCAGTTTTGGGGAGGTGAAATACAAATGAGATGCCAGGGAGGGAATGTCTTCTAACTGTATATATTTTTGTCCTAGAGGAGCCCTGCCCAGTGTGACTGCTGCCCAGTGCTGCTCCCTGACTGCACGCTCTCTTGGTGAGCCTCTGTCCTGCTGGCCGTGCCTTTTCTGTCCCCGTCCCCGTGCCGCTCCTTGCCCGTCTTTACCCTCCCGAGCACGTGGCATGGTCGATTCCTGTCTCCCGGTCCTGGTTTCCCTTTTTGTCTCTGTGTCCCGGCGTCCTTGCTGTGTGTTTGGGACTCCGTCTTTTTGTCTGTCCTTCTCCGTGCCTCACTCGTGTTCCCGTTCTGTTCCCTGTGGCTCTGTGGTGCTCCCCGTGCCATTGTTTCCCCCGGGATCCTTGTGTCCCGTTCGCTGCCCCTGTTCTTTTTTAATCCCTCTCTCGTGCTGCCCATCTAGCATCCCTTTTTTGTGGTTTTGTTTTTTTGTTTTTTTTTTCCTCCATTTCAGCCTGCACCCCGATCTTCATTTTCTTTCTTGTGCCCTCTCTGCTGCCACTCTCTGCCTCGTGTTCTCTGTGTGTGCGGGGCTGGGGAGGAACTTTAGCCCTCCTGGGGGCTGCCCCTCCCCCCCCCCCCTTTCCTTGTGCCAGCTGGGTCCCTTTTTGGGGGCATGGACCCGTGGGAAGGGTTCCCATCAAGGGCCGTGCTGCCGTCCAGGGCAGCTGGAGCGGTTCTGTGCCTTCATTTTGGTGGTGATGAAAGAAGGCTGAGGGGGGGACGGGGTGGAGAGTCGGGGGGCTCCGATGTATTTCGGGGCAGCCCGAGGTCCCCGGCAGAGGGAGCCACGCTGCGGCGCAGGAGCAGGGGAGTGGGGAATGGTGTGGGGGGGGCCGTGCTGGGTGCCCCTCCCCCAGAGGGACCCACGGGTGCCAGGACATTCCCCGGGAGGGGTGGCCGTAGAATACATGAAAAATTTTTTTGTTTGTTTTCATTTCGTTAGAGGGAGGCTTTCTTTACTTTTGGCTGGGGTTTATTTTGGTGCATTCATTCAGGGGGATTTCCTGAAGGGATGGATCTTGTTGTTTCATCCCCCCCCCTCCCCCCATCCCTTGTCTGTCTGTCTGTCTGTCTGTCTGTCTGTCCGTCCCCAAATCGCCGCAGCCCCGGGCTGAGCTCGGCGGCAGTGCTGCCGCCTTGTGGGCACAGCGCGGTACTGCAGCCGTCGCCTGTCTCGGATCCAGCCCCACAGCGAGCAGTCCGGAGCAGAAGTGTGAAAGCTGGGATCCTTTGACTTCTGCAGGGGACTTCATTTTCTTTTCCTCTTCTTCTCTTCCAGGACCGGAGAAATGGTTCCACTCCTCCCATCTTTGCCAACAGCTGTGCTGTTGGAGGAGCCAGAGCCAAGGTGCCTTCAGCACCAGGGCTCTGCACTGGAGGGCTCCCGGTCCTGACCGCGCAGGGTTCCCCTTTTCCTCCCCGCTGGGATGAAGTGTCTATGGAATCTGGGATCTGGGTGAAACTGCAGCTCTGCTGGTATGCAGGGATGTGAGGTTCCGGGGGACTGCGTTTCCCTGTGGCTTTCCAGGTCGGCAGGAGCCGGAGGAAATGGGGTGCCAGAGCCGTGCCCCATCAGGCCGTGTTTGCCTCTGAGGAACAGAGAGTCCGGGCTGAGGTGAGATTGCCAGGAGTGCTTGGATGGATGAGCCGTGCGGGGAACGGGGAGCTCGGAATCGCAGCTGCTGCTGAATCCGTTGCCTTAGGTCTGCTCCGTCTGTGTCTGTGCCAAGTGGGATTTGTGCTGGGGAGAGAGGTGCTGTGGGGAGCCAGAGGTGAAGTAAATCCTCTGTGGGGATGGGCAGCGAAGGACTGAGTAGCAGGGAAAGGAGAGGATTTCTAAAGGATACGACTGTTTCTGCCAAGAGCGGGGTGGAGCAGCGATGGGGGTGGTTGGGTTTGGCCTGGGCTCTGTTATTCTTGGTGCAATTTTAAAATTCTGTCGTGTGATTTACTGTCCGGGAGCTTTCGAACGAGAGCTGAGCGAAATGTAGGTTAAGCCTTGGAAGTTGGGTCCATTGCCTGCAGCAGCTCGCCGAGGCTGGAGCACTGGGGGGATGGCTGCTCCCAGGAAAGGTTACTTATTTATTGATACTGTGTCACATTTCCCTCAGCGACTGCCAGCCCGGAATGGCTGTGAGTTTGGGCTCTTCTCAGTGGGGGATTGGAGAAGGTTTTGGCTGTAATTAGAAGTGGGAGAAAAATCCTGCTAAATAAAAGCCTCACCTCTGTCCCCCCTAAGTTATCCCCGTTTGTCCCAGCTTGGAGCTGCGCAGAAGTCCGGCAGGGGAAATGACATCAGGGATACAGCTGTCAGTTCCAAGGCAGAGAGAGAAGATGTAGCAGCCAAGGGCAGGGCAGGGGGAAAGGTTTCAGAAAGCATTTCTGTGGTGTAATGAATGCCAATTTCTGCTTGCCCAGGGAGAAGAGGACGAACTCCCAGCCATTCAGGCCTGACAGTCCCCTGCAGCGAGAGCATCCACTGGAAGAGTTCAGGGTCGAAGACAAGGCTGAGGGAAAATCCAGGCTATTTATAAGGGATGATGAGAGGTGGGTCCAGGGTGAGAATCCAGTGGGTAAAGGGAAAAGTGGTGTAAGGGAGGAGTAATACAGGGCAGGGGCCGATAAGGTAGGATGGGTGGAACAGTGCAGTGAACATAAACCAATGGGGGGGGGGGGGCGGGGTACAAGGATACAAGAACTTTCCAGAGCTGGGAGGAGACAAGGGATGACATAACTGGGAATAGAGGCAACCAATGGGAAATGAGGGTTATAAAGCTTTACCTTAAAGCTTTACCATAAAGAATTTTTAAAACCTTTGACAACCTTCTTAGGAGCTATTCTAAACTTAAACAAATGCCCTCCAAGGTCTGGGGCCATGGGCCGACTCCTCACCCAAAACACTGGTCTGGCTTGGGACGTCAGTCAGTCCGATTCCTACACTGGGCCTCTGCATGATATTCACCCAGAAGCTGCCTTTCAAGGACTGAAGTGGAACAAAAGGTATAAAAGAAATGTCATTCCCAGATGGAAAACAGTTTCATTTCTCTTGTGTCTGCTTTTTTTTTTTTTTTTTTTTTTTTTACAGTTACCTCAAAATTCCCGGATCCAGAACAGCTGCTCTGAGTTTTGGAAGAGATTCCAAAGCAGGATACAGTAGGTTTCAAAGTACACCTTGGAAAATCAATCATTTGTCTGCAGCATGCAGCATGTAGGTGTGATGTCTGTAACTGGTCTTAGTTGATGCAGAGGTACTTGGAAACAAATGTTTAATCTTTCATCTCTCCCCACCTGCATTCTTCCTCAGTGTACTTTTTATTCAGCAGGACTCGGATGAGAGAGAGAGAGAGAGAGAGGAACTCTCTTCACATCAGCGTCAAAGGAAAAAGTGTTCAGCGACTTACAGTCCTAGTGACTGTTCTGTGTAAAAGCAGGATTGTTTTGCCATCAGACCTTGCGTGCCGTACCAGTCTGTGCGTTAACAGGTGTCTAAGAAAGGTCAAAAGGGAATAACTCCATGTCGTTCACTGGTGTGAATCTTGGTGGGGAGCAGAGCCGAGAGTGAACTGCAGTGAGGGGGAGGTTACTGAAGCCCCAGTTTGTTTCCAGTGAGCGTGGTGTTGTGGTGTTCAAAGTTACAGGTGCCTGCTGGCCTGGAGCTGGATACTTCTGCCTCTGCTTTCTTTGGGGGTTGATGATTCCTTATGTTTATGTTGGCGTGCCAGACAAATTGTTAAAGGTATTTCCATCAGACCTGCTTTGAATGTGTTACCCCTTCATTTAATTAAAAGAAAAAAAGCCCTGCTCCATCACTGCTGCTGTGATGTGTGACAAAAGCCCATCTTCCCTCCCCTGGGAACAGGTGAGAGATGGAACTAAACCCCAAAGGATTTTCTGCTCACTGATGGCACGTGAGTTTTCTTGGGAATTCTCTGCCAAATGTGGTCAGTTGTTTTTGAATGTGGCCATGCGGGGAGTCGAACGTGCCCGTCCAGATCTGCAAACATGCAGTGCCAGAAGGAGAACCTTTGAAATGTCACCTGGGATGTGTTCCACTGACTCACACGTGGGTGCTGTGCCCAGGTCCCCTGTCCAAATCCTGGGCGGGCAGAAGCCAGGACTGCACATTGCTCGTGATATGAATTCAGTTTTGGGGAGGTGAAATACAAATGAGATGCCAGGGAGGGAATGTCTTCTAACTGTATATATTTTTGTCCTAGAGGAGCCCTGCCCAGTGTGACTGCTGCCCAGTGCTGCTCCCTGACTGCACGCTCTCTTGGTGAGCCTCTGTCCTGCTGGCCGTGCCTTTTCTGTCCCCGTCCCCGTGCCGCTCCTTGCCCGTCTTTACCCTCCCGAGCACGTGGCATGGTCGATTCCTGTCTCCCGGTCCTGGTTTCCCTTTTTGTCTCTGTGTCCCGGCGTCCTTGCTGTGTGTTTGGGACTCCGTCTTTTTGTCTGTCCTTCTCCGTGCCTCACTCGTGTTCCCGTTCTGTTCCCTGTGGCTCTGTGGTGCTCCCCGTGCCATTGTTTCCCCCGGGATCCTTGTGTCCCGTTCGCTGCCCCTGTTCTTTTTTAATCCCTCTCTCGTGCTGCCCATCTAGCATCCCTTTTTTGTGGTTTTGTTTTTTTGTTTTTTTTTTCCTCCATTTCAGCCTGCACCCCGATCTTCATTTTCTTTCTTGTGCCCTCTCTGCTGCCACTCTCTGCCTCGTGTTCTCTGTGTGTGCGGGGCTGGGGAGGAACTTTAGCCCTCCTGGGGGCTGCCCCTCCCCCCCCCCCCTTTCCTTGTGCCAGCTGGGTCCCTTTTTGGGGGCATGGACCCGTGGGAAGGGTTCCCATCAAGGGCCGTGCTGCCGTCCAGGGCAGCTGGAGCGGTTCTGTGCCTTCATTTTGGTGGTGATGAAAGAAGGCTGAGGGGGGGACGGGGTGGAGAGTCGGGGGGCTCCGATGTATTTCGGGGCAGCCCGAGGTCCCCGGCAGAGGGAGCCACGCTGCGGCGCAGGAGCAGGGGAGTGGGGAATGGTGTGGGGGGGGCCGTGCTGGGTGCCCCTCCCCCAGAGGGACCCACGGGTGCCAGGACATTCCCCGGGAGGGGTGGCCGTAGAATACATGAAAAATTTTTTTGTTTGTTTTCATTTCGTTAGAGGGAGGCTTTCTTTACTTTTGGCTGGGGTTTATTTTGGTGCATTCATTCAGGGGGATTTCCTGAAGGGATGGATCTTGTTGTTTCATCCCCCCCCCTCCCCCCATCCCTTGTCTGTCTGTCTGTCTGTCTGTCTGTCTGTCCGTCCCCAAATCGCCGCAGCCCCGGGCTGAGCTCGGCGGCAGTGCTGCCGCCTTGTGGGCACAGCGCGGTACTGCAGCCGTCGCCTGTCTCGGATCCAGCCCCACAGCGAGCAGTCCGGAGCAGAAGTGTGAAAGCTGGGATCCTTTGACTTCTGCAGGGGACTTCATTTTCTTTTCCTCTTCTTCTCTTCCAGGACCGGAGAAATGGTTCCACTCCTCCCATCTTTGCCAACAGCTGTGCTGTTGGAGGAGCCAGAGCCAAGGTGCCTTCAGCACCAGGGCTCTGCACTGGAGGGCTCCCGGTCCTGACCGCGCAGGGTTCCCCTTTTCCTCCCCGCTGGGATGAAGTGTCTATGGAATCTGGGATCTGGGTGAAACTGCAGCTCTGCTGGTATGCAGGGACGTGAGGTTCCGGGGGACTGCGTTTCCCTGTGGCTTTCCAGGTCGGCAGGAGCCGGAGGAAATGGGGTGCCAGAGCCGTGCCCCATCAGGCCGTGTTTGCCTCTGAGGAACAGAGAGTCCGGGCTGAGGTGAGATTGCCAGGAGTGCTTGGATGGATGAGCCGTGCGGGGAACGGGGAGCTCGGAATCGCAGCTGCTGCTGAATCCGTTGCCTTAGGTCTGCTCCGTCTGTGTCTGTGCCAAGTGGGATTTGTGCTGGGGAGAGAGGTGCTGTGGGGAGCCAGAGGTGAAGTAAATCCTCTGTGGGGATGGGCAGCGAAGGACTGAGTAGCAGGGAAAGGAGAGGATTTCTAAAGGATACGACTGTTTCTGCCAAGAGCGGGGTGGAGCAGCGATGGGGGTGGTTGGGTTTGGCCTGGGCTCTGTTATTCTTGGTGCAATTTTAAAATTCTGTCGTGTGATTTACTGTCCGGGAGCTTTCGAACGAGAGCTGAGCGAAATGTAGGTTAAGCCTTGGAAGTTGGGTCCATTGCCTGCAGCAGCTCGCCGAGGCTGGAGCACTGGGGGGATGGCTGCTCCCAGGAAAGGTTACTTATTTATTGATACTGTGTCACATTTCCCTCAGCGACTGCCAGCCCGGAATGGCTGTGAGTTTGGGCTCTTCTCAGTGGGGGATTGGAGAAGGTTTTGGCTGTAATTAGAAGTGGGAGAAAAATCCTGCTAAATAAAAGCCTCACCTCTGTCCCCCCTAAGTTATCCCCGTTTGTCCCAGCTTGGAGCTGCGCAGAAGTCCGGCAGGGGAAATGACATCAGGGATACAGCTGTCAGTTCCAAGGCAGAGAGAGAAGATGTAGCAGCCAAGGGCAGGGCAGGGGGAAAGGTTTCAGAAAGCATTTCTGTGGTGTAATGAATGCCAATTTCTGCTTGCCCAGGGAGAAGAGGACGAACTCCCAGCCATTCAGGCCTGACAGTCCCCTGCAGCGAGAGCATCCACTGGAAGAGTTCAGGGTCGAAGACAAGGCTGAGGGAAAATCCAGGCTATTTATAAGGGATGATGAGAGGTGGGTCCAGGGTGAGAATCCAGTGGGTAAAGGGAAAAGTGGTGTAAGGGAGGAGTAATACAGGGCAGGGGCCGATAAGGTAGGATGGGTGGAACAGTGCAGTGAACATAAACCAATGGGGGGGGGGGGGGGGCGGGGTACAAGGATACAAGAACTTTCCAGAGCTGGGAGGAGACAAGGGATGACATAACTGGGAATAGAGGCAACCAATGGGAAATGAGGGTTATAAAGCTTTACCTTAAAGCTTTACCATAAAGAATTTTTAAAACCTTTGACAACCTTCTTAGGAGCTATTCTAAACTTAAACAAATGCCCTCCAAGGTCTGGGGCCATGGGCCGACTCCTCACCCAAAACACTGGTCTGGCTTGGGACGTCAGTCAGTCCGATTCCTACACTGGGCCTCTGCATGATATTCACCCAGAAGCTGCCTTTCAAGGACTGAAGTGGAACAAAAGGTATAAAAGAAATGTCATTCCCAGATGGAAAACAGTTTCATTTCTCTTGTGTCTGCTTTTTTTTTTTTTTTTTTTTTTTTTACAGTTACCTCAAAATTCCCGGATCCAGAACAGCTGCTCTGAGTTTTGGAAGAGATTCCAAAGCAGGATACAGTAGGTTTCAAAGTACACCTTGGAAAATCAATCATTTGTCTGCAGCATGCAGCATGTAGGTGTGATGTCTGTAACTGGTCTTAGTTGATGCAGAGGTACTTGGAAACAAATGTTTAATCTTTCATCTCTCCCCACCTGCATTCTTCCTCAGTGTACTTTTTATTCAGCAGGACTCGGATGAGAGAGAGAGAGAGAGAGAGGAACTCTCTTCACATCAGCGTCAAAGGAAAAAGTGTTCAGCGACTTACAGTCCTAGTGACTGTTCTGTGTAAAAGCAGGATTGTTTTGCCATCAGACCTTGCGTGCCGTACCAGTCTGTGCGTTAGCAGGTGTCTAAGAAAGGTCAAAAGGGAATAACTCCATGTCGTTCACTGGTGTGAATCTTGGTGGGGAGCAGAGCCGAGAGTGAACTGCAGTGAGGGGGAGGTTACTGAAGCCCCAGTTTGTTTCCAGTGAGCGTGGTGTTGTGGTGTTCAAAGTTACAGGTGCCTGCTGGCCTGGAGCTGGATACTTCTGCCTCTGCTTTCTTTGGGGGTTGATGATTCCTTATGTTTATGTTGGCGTGCCAGACAAATTGTTAAAGGTATTTCCATCAGACCTGCTTTGAATGTGTTACCCCTTCATTTAATTAAAAGAAAAAAAGCCCTGCTCCATCACTGCTGCTGTGATGTGTGACAAAAGCCCATCTTCCCTCCCCTGGGAACAGGTGAGAGATGGAACTAAACCCCAAAGGATTTTCTGCTCACTGATGGCACGTGAGTTTTCTTGGGAATTCTCTGCCAAATGTGGTCAGTTGTTTTTGAATGTGGCCATGCGGGGAGTCGAACGTGCCCGTCCAGATCTGCAAACATGCAGTGCCAGAAGGAGAACCTTTGAAATGTCACCTGGGATGTGTTCCACTGACTCACACGTGGGTGCTGTGCCCAGGTCCCCTGTCCAAATCCTGGGCGGGCAGAAGCCAGGACTGCACATTGCTCGTGATATGAATTCAGTTTTGGGGAGGTGAAATACAAATGAGATACCAGGGAGGGAATGTCTTCTAACTGTATATATTTTTGTCCTAGAGGAGCCCTGCCCAGTGTGACTGCTGCCCAGTGCTGCTCCCTGACTGCACGCTCTCTTGGTGAGCCTCTGTCCTGCTGGCCGTGCCTTTTCTGTCCCCGTCCCCGTGCCGCTCCTTGCCCGTCTTTACCCTCCCGAGAACGTGGCGTGGTCGATTCCTGTCTCCCGGTCCTGGTTTCCCTTTTTGTCTCTGTGTCCCGGCGTCCTTGCTGTGTGTTTGGGACTCCGTCTTTTTGTCTGTCCTTCTCCGTGCCTCACTCGTGTTCCCGTTCTGTTCCCTGTGGCTCTGTGGTGCTCCCCGTGCCATTGTTTCCCCCGGGATCCTTGTGTCCCGTTCGCTGCCCCTGTTCTTTTTTAATCCCTCTCTCGTGCTGCCCATCTAGCATCCCTTTTTTGTGGTTTTGTTTTTTTGTTTTTTTTTTCCTCCATTTCAGCCTGCACCCCGATCTTCATTTTCTTTCTTGTGCCCTCTCTGCTGCCACTCTCTGCCTCGTGTTCTCTGTGTGTGCGGGGCTGGGGAGGAACTTTAGCCCTCCTGGGGGCTGCCCCTCCCCCCCCCCCCCCTTTCCTTGTGCCAGCTGGGTCCCTTTTTGGGGGCATGGACCCGTGGGAAGGGTTCCCATCAAGGGCCGTGCTGCCGTCCAGGGCAGCTGGAGCGGTTCTGTGCCTTCATTTTGGTGGTGATGAAAGAAGGCTGAGGGGGGGACGGGGTGGAGAGTCGGGGGGCTCCGATGTATTTCGGGGCAGCCCGAGGTCCCCGGCAGAGGGAGCCACGCTGCAGCGCAGGAGCAGGGGAGTGGGGAATGGTGTGGGGGGGGCCGTGCTGGGTGCCCCTCCCCCAGAGGGACCCACGGGTGCCAGGACATTCCCCGGGAGGGGTGGCCGTAGAATACATGAAAAATTTTTTTGTTTGTTTTCATTTCGTTAGAGGGAGGCTTTCTTTACTTTTGGCTGGGGTTTATTTTGGTGCATTCATTCAGGGGGATTTCCTGAAGGGATGGATCTTGTTGTTTCATCCCCCCCCCTCCCCCCATCCCTTGTCTGTCTGTCTGTCTGTCTGTCTGTCTGTCTGTCCGTCCCCAAATCGCCGCAGCCCCGGGCTGAGCTCGGCGGCAGTGCTGCCGCCTTGTGGGCACAGCGCGGTACTGCAGCCGTCGCCTGTCTCGGATCCAGCCCCACAGCGAGCAGTCCGGAGCAGAAGTGTGAAAGCTGGGATCCTTTGACTTCTGCAGGGGACTTCATTTTCTTTTCCTCTTCTTCTCTTCCAGGACCGGAGAAATGGTTCCACTCCTCCCATCTTTGCCAACAGCTGTGCTGTTGGAGGAGCCAGAGCCAAGGTGCCTTCAGCACCAGGGCTCTGCACTGGAGGGCTCCCGGTCCTGACCGCGCAGGGTTCCCCTTTTCCTCCCCGCTGGGATGAAGTGTCTATGGAATCTGGGATCTGGGTGAAACTGCAGCTCTGCTGGTATGCAGGGACGTGAGGTTCCGGGGGACTGCGTTTCCCTGTGGCTTTCCAGGTCGGCAGGAGCCGGAGGAAATGGGGTGCCAGAGCCGTGCCCCATCAGGCCGTGTTTGCCTCTGAGGAACAGAGAGTCCGGGCTGAGGTGAGATTGCCAGGAGTGCTTGGATGGATGAGCCGTGCGGGGAACGGGGAGCTCGGAATCGCAGCTGCTGCTGAATCCGTTGCCTTAGGTCTGCTCCGTCTGTGTCTGTGCCAAGTGGGATTTGTGCTGGGGAGAGAGGTGCTGTGGGGAGCCAGAGGTGAAGTAAATCCTCTGTGGGGATGGGCAGCGAAGGACTGAGTAGCAGGGAAAGGAGAGGATTTCTAAAGGATACGACTGTTTCTGCCAAGAGCGGGGTGGAGCAGCGATGGGGGTGGTTGGGTTTGGCCTGGGCTCTGTTATTCTTGGTGCAATTTTAAAATTCTGTCGTGTGATTTACTGTCCGGGAGCTTTCGAACGAGAGCTGAGCGAAATGTAGGTTAAGCCTTGGAAGTTGGGTCCATTGCCTGCAGCAGCTCGCCGAGGCTGGAGGACTGGGGGGATGGCTGCTCCCAGGAAAGGTTACTTATTTATTGATACTGTGTCACATTTCCCTCAGCGACTGCCAGCCCGGAATGGCTGTGAGTTTGTGCTCTTCTCAGTGGGGGATTGGAGAAGGTTTTGGCTGTAATTAGAAGTGGGAGAAAAATCCTGCTAAATAAAAGCCTCACCTCTGTCCCCCCTAAGTTATCCCCGTTTGTCCCAGCTTGGAGCTGCGCAGAAGTCCGGCAGGGGAAATGACATCAGGGATACAGCTGTCAGTTCCAAGGCAGAGAGAGAAGATGTAGCAGCCAAGGGCAGGGCAGGGGGAAAGGTTTCAGAAAGCATTTCTGTGGTGTAATGAATGCCAATTTCTGCTTGCCCAGGGAGAAGAGGACGAACTCCCAGCCATTCAGGCCTGACAGTCCCCTGCAGCGAGAGCATCCACTGGAAGAGTTCAGGGTCGAAGACAAGGCTGAGGGAAAATCCAGGCTATTTATAAGGGATGATGAGAGGTGGGTCCAGGGTGAGAATCCAGTGGGTAAAGGGAAAAGTGGTGTAAGGGAGGAGTAATACAGGGCAGGGGCCGATAAGGTAGGATGGGTGGAACAGTGCAGTGAACATAAACCAATGGGGGGGGGGGGGCGGGGTACAAGGATACAAGAACTTTCCAGAGCTGGGAGGAGACAAGGGATGACATAACTGGGAATAGAGGCAACCAATGGGAAATGAGGGTTATAAAGCTTTACCTTAAAGCTTTACCATAAAGAATTTTTAAAACCTTTGACAACCTTCTTAGGAGCTATTCTAAACTTAAACAAATGCCCTCCAAGGTCTGGGGCCATGGGCCGACTCCTCACCCAAAACACTGGTCTGGCTTGGGACGTCAGTCAGTCCGATTCCTACACTGGGCCTCTGCATGATATTCACCCAGAAGCTGCCTTTCAAGGACTGAAGTGGAACAAAAGGTATAAAAGAAATGTCATTCCCAGATGGAAAACAGTTTCATTTCTCTTGTGTCTGCTTTTTTTTTTTTTTTTTTTTTTTTTTAACAGTTACCTCAAAATTCCCGGATCCAGAACAGCTGCTCTGAGTTTTGGAAGAGATTCCAAAGCAGGATACAGTAGGTTTCAAAGTACACCTTGGAAAATCAATCATTTGTCTGCAGCATGCAGCATGTAGGTGTGATGTCTGTAACTGGTCTTAGTTGATGCAGAGGTACTTGGAAACAAATGTTTAATCTTTCATCTCTCCCCACCTGCATTCTTCCTCAGTGTACTTTTTATTCAGCAGGACTCGGATGAGAGAGAGAGAGAGAGAGAGAGAGAGAGGAACTCTCTTCACATCAGCGTCAAAGGAAAAAGTGTTCAGCGACTTACAGTCCTAGTGACTGTTCTGTGTAAAAGCAGGATTGTTTTGCCATCAGACCTTGCGTGCCGTACCAGTCTGTGCGTTAACAGGTGTCTAAGAAAGGTCAAAAGGGAATAACTCCATGTCGTTCACTGGTGTGAATCTTGGTGGGCAGCAGAGCCGAGAGTGAACTGCAGTGAGGGGGAGGTTACTGAAGCCCCAGTTTGTTTCCAGTGAGCGTGGTGTTGTGGTGTTCAAAGTTACAGGTGCCTGCTGGCCTGGAGCTGGATACTTCTGCCTCTGCTTTCTTTGGGGGTTGATGATTCCTTATGTTTATGTTGGCGTGCCAGACAAATTGTTAAAGGTATTTCCATCAGACCTGCTTTGAATGTGTTACCCCTTCATTTAATTAAAAGAAAAAAAGCCCCGCTCCATCACTGCTGCTGTGATGTGTGACAAAAGCCCATCTTCCCTCCCCTGGGAACAGGTGAGAGATGGAACTAAACCCCAAAGGATTTTCTGCTCACTGATGGCACGTGAGTTTTCTTGGGAATTCTCTGCCAAATGTGGTCAGTTGTTTTTGAATGTGGCCATGCGGGGAGTCGAACGTGCCCGCCCAGATCTGCAAACATGCAGTGCCAGAAGGAGAACCTTTGAAATGTCACCTGGGATGTGTTCCACTGACTCACAAGTGGGTGCTGTGCCCAGGTCCCCTGTCCAAATCCTGGGCGGGCAGAAGCCAGGACTGCACATTGCTCGTGATATGAATTCAGTTTTGGGGAGGTGAAATACAAATGAGATGCCAGGGAGGGAATGTCTTCTAACTGTATATATTTTTGTCCTAGAGGAGCCCTGCCCAGTGTGACTGCTGCCCAGTGCTGCTCCCTGACTGCACGCTCTCTTGGTGAGCCTCTGTCCTGCTGGCCGTGCCTTTTCTGTCCCCGTCCCCGTGCCGCTCCTTGCCCGTCTTTACCCTCCCGAGCACGTGGCGTGGTCGATTCCTGTCTCCCGGTCCTGGTTTCCCTTTTTGTCTCTGTGTCCCGGCGTCCTTGCTGTGTGTTTGGGACTCCGTCTTTTTGTCTGTCCTTCTCCGTGCCTCACTCGTGTTCCCGTTCTGTTCCCTGTGGCTCTGTGGTGCTCCCCGTGCCATTGTTTCCCCCGGGATCCTTGTGTCCCGTTCGCTGCCCCTGTTCTTTTTTAATCCCTCTCTCGTGCTGCCCATCTAGCATCCCTTTTTTGTGGTTTTGTTTTTTTTGTTTTTTTTTTCCTCCATTTCAGCCTGCACCCCGATCTTCATTTTCTTTCTTGTGCCCTCTCTGCTGCCACTCTCTGCCTCGTGTTCTCTGTGTGTGCGGGGCTGGGGAGGAACTTTAGCCCTCCTGGGGGCTGCCCCTCCCCCCCCCCCCCCTTTCCTTGTGCCAGCTGGGTCCCTTTTTGGGGGCATGGACCCGTGGGAAGGGTTCCCATCAAGGGCCGTGCTGCCGTCCAGGGCAGCTGGAGCGGTTCTGTGCCTTCATTTTGGTGGTGATGAAAGAAGGCTGAGGGGGGGACGGGGTGGAGAGTCGGGGGGCTCCGATGTATTTCGGGGCAGCCCGAGGTCCCCGGCAGAGGGAGCCACGGGGCGGCGCAGGAGCAGGGGAGTGGGGAAGGGTGGGGGGGGGGCCGTGCTGGGTGCCCCTCCCCCAGAGGGACCCACGGGTGCCAGGACATTCCCCGGGAGGGGTGGCCGTAGAATACATGAAAAATTTTTTTGTTTGTTTTCATTTCGTTAGAGGGAGGCTTTCTTTACTTTTGGCTGGGGTTTATTTTGGTGCATTCATTCAGGGGGATTTCCTGAAGGGATGGATCTCGTTGTTTCATCCCCCCCCCTCCCCCCATCCCTTGTCTGTCTGTCTGTCTGTCTGTCTGTCTGTCTGTCCGTCCCCAAATCGCCGCAGCCCCGGGCTGAGCTCGGCGGCAGTGCTGCCGCCTTGTGGGCACAGCGCGGTACTGCAGCCGTCGCCTGTCTCGGATCCAGCCCCACAGCGAGCAGTCCGGAGCAGAAGTGTGAAAGCTGGGATCCTTTGACTTCTGCAGGGGACTTCATTTTCTTTTCCTCTTCTTCTCTTCCAGGACCGGAGAAATGGTTCCACTCCTCCCATCTTTGCCAACAGCTGTGCTGTTGGAGGAGCCAGAGCCAAGGTGCCTTCAGCACCAGGGCTCTGCACTGGAGGGCTCCCGGTCCTGACCGCGCAGGGTTCCCCTTTTCCTCCCCGCTGGGATGAAGTGTCTATGGAATCTGGGATCTGGGTGAAACTGCAGCTCTGCTGGTATGCAGGGACGTGAGGTTCCGGGGGACTGCGTTTCCCTGTGGCTTTCCAGGTCGGCAGGAGCCGGAGGAAATGGGGTGCCAGAGCCGTGCCCCATCAGGCCGTGTTTGCCTCTGAGGAACAGAGAGTCCGGGCTGAGGTGAGATTGCCAGGAGTGCTTGGATGGATGAGCCGTGCGGGGAACGGGGAGCTCGGAATCGCAGCTGCTGCTGAATCCGTTGCCTTAGGTCTGCTCCGTCTGTGTCTGTGCCAAGTGGGATTTGTGCTGGGGAGAGAGGTGCTGTGGGGAGCCAGAGGTGAAGTAAATCCTCTGTGGGGATGGGCAGCGAAGGACTGAGTAGCAGGGAAAGGAGAGGATTTCTAAAGGATACGACTGTTTCTGCCAAGAGCGGGGTGGAGCAGCGATGGGGGTGGTTGGGTTTGGCCTGGGCTCTGTTATTCTTGGTGCAATTTTAAAATTCTGTCGTGTGATTTACTGTCCGGGAGCTTTCGAACGAGAGCTGAGCGAAATGTAGGTTAAGCCTTGGAAGTTGGGTCCATTGCCTGCAGCAGCTCGCCGAGGCTGGAGGACTGGGGGGATGGCTGCTCCCAGGAAAGGTTACTTATTTATTGATACTGTGTCACATTTCCCTCAGCGACTGCCAGCCCGGAATGGCTGTGAGTTTGGGCTCTTCTCAGTGGGGGATTGGAGAAGGTTTTGGCTGTAATTAGAAGTGGGAGAAAAATCCTGCTAAATAAAAGCCTCACCTCTGTCCCCCCTAAGTTATCCCCGTTTGTCCCAGCTTGGAGCTGCGCAGAAGTCCGGCAGGGGAAATGACATCAGGGATACAGCTGTCAGTTCCAAGGCAGAGAGAGAAGATGTAGCAGCCAAGGGCAGGGCAGGGGGAAAGGTTTCAGAAAGCATTTCTGTGGTGTAATGAATGCCAATTTCTGCTTGCCCAGGGAGAAGAGGACGAACTCCCAGCCATTCAGGCCTGACAGTCCCCTGCAGCGAGAGCATCCACTGGAAGAGTTCAGGGTCGAAGACAAGGCTGAGGGAAAATCCAGGCTATTTATAAGGGATGATGAGAGGTGGGTCCAGGGTGAGAATCCAGTGGGTAAAGGGAAAAGTGGTGTAAGGGAGGAGTAATACAGGGCAGGGGCCGATAAGGTAGGATGGGTGGAACAGTGCAGTGAACATAAACCAATGGGGGGGGGGGGGGGCGGGGTACAAGGATACAAGAACTTTCCAGAGCTGGGAGAAGACAAGGGATGACATAACTGGGAATAGAGGCAACCAATGGGAAATGAGGGTTATAAAGCTTTACCTTAAAGCTTTACCATAAAGAATTTTTAAAACCTTTGACAACCTTCTTAGGAGCTATTCTAAACTTAAACAAATGCCCTCCAAGGTCTGGGGCCATGGGCCGACTCCTCACCCAAAACACTGGTCTGGCTTGGGACGTCAGTCAGTCCGATTCCTACACTGGGCCTCTGCATGATATTCACCCAGAAGCTGCCTTTCAAGGACTGAAGTGGAACAAAAGGTATAAAAGAAATGTCATTCCCAGATGGAAAACAGTTTCATTTCTCTTGTGTCTGCTTTTTTTTTTTTTTTTTTTTTTTTTTTAACAGTTACCTCAAAATTCCCGGATCCAGAACAGCTGCTCTGAGTTTTGGAAGAGATTCCAAAGCAGGATACAGTAGGTTTCAAAGTACACCTTGGAAAATCAATCATTTGTCTGCAGCATGCAGCATGTAGGTGTGATGTCTGTAACTGGTCTTAGTTGATGCAGAGGTACTTGGAAACAAATGTTTAATCTTTCATCTCTCCCCACCTGCATTCTTCCTCAGTGTACTTTTTATTCAGCAGGACTCGGATGAGAGAGAGAGAGAGAGAGAGAGAGAGAGGAACTCTCTTCACATCAGCGTCAAAGGAAAAAGTGTTCAGCGACTTACAGTCCTAGTGACTGTTCTGTGTAAAAGCAGGATTGTTTTGCCATCAGACCTTGCGTGCCGTACCAGTCTGTGCGTTAACAGGTGTCTAAGAAAGGTCAAAAGGGAATAACTCCATGTCGTTCACTGGTGTGAATCTTGGTGGGGAGCAGAGCCGAGAGTGAACTGCAGTGAGGGGGAGGTTACTGAAGCCCCAGTTTGTTTCCAGTGAGCGTGGTGTTGTGGTGTTCAAAGTTACAGGTGCCTGCTGGCCTGGAGCTGGATACTTCTGCCTCTGCTTTCTTTGGGGGTTGATGATTCCTTATGTTTATGTTGGCGTGCCAGACAAATTGTTAAAGGTATTTCCATCAGACCTGCTTTGAATGTGTTACCCCTTCATTTAATTAAAAGAAAAAAAGCCCCGCTCCATCACTGCTGCTGTGATGTGTGACAAAAGCCCATCTTCCCTCCCCTGGGAACAGGTGAGAGATGGAACTAAACCCCAAAGGATTTTCTGCTCACTGATGGCACGTGAGTTTTCTTGGGAATTCTCTGCCAAATGTGGTCAGTTGTTTTTGAATGTGGCCATGCGGGGAGTCGAACGTGCCCGCCCAGATCTGCAAACATGCAGTGCCAGAAGGAGAACCTTTGAAATGTCACCTGGGATGTGTTCCACTGACTCACAAGTGGGTGCTGTGCCCAGGTCCCCTGTCCAAATCCTGGGCGGGCAGAAGCCAGGACTGCACATTGCTCGTGATATGAATTCAGTTTTGGGGAGGTGAAATACAAATGAGATGCCAGGGAGGGAATGTCTTCTAACTGTATATATTTTTGTCCTAGAGGAGCCCTGCCCAGTGTGACTGCTGCCCAGTGCTGCTCCCTGACTGCACGCTCTCTTGGTGAGCCTCTGTCCTGCTGGCCGTGCCTTTTCTGTCCCCGTCCCCGTGCCGCTCCTTGCCCGTCTTTACCCTCCCGAGCACGTGGCGTGGTCGATTCCTGTCTCCCGGTCCTGGTTTCCCTTTTTGTCTCTGTGTCCCGGCGTCCTTGCTGTGTGTTTGGGACTCCGTCTTTTTGTCTGTCCTTCTCCGTGCCTCACTCGTGTTCCCGTTCTGTTCCCTGTGGCTCTGTGGTGCTCCCCGTGCCATTGTTTCCCCCGGGATCCTTGTGTCCCGTTCGCTGCCCCTGTTCTTTTTTAATCCCTCTCTCGTGCTGCCCATCTAGCATCCCTTTTTTGTGGTTTTGTTTTTTTTTTTTTTTTTTTTCCTCCATTTCAGCCTGCACCCCGATCTTCATTTTCTTTCTTGTGCCCTCTCTGCTGCCACTCTCTGCCTCGTGTTCTCTGTGTGTGCGGGGCTGGGGAGGAACTTTAGCCCTCCTGGGGGCTGCCCCTCCCCCCCCCCCCCCCTTTCCTTGTGCCAGCTGGGTCCCTTTTTGGGGGCATGGACCCGTGGGAAGGGTTCCCATCAAGGGCCGTGCTGCCGTCCAGGGCAGCTGGAGCGGTTCTGTGCCTTCATTTTGGTGGTGATGAAAGAAGGCTGAGGGGGGGACGGGGTGGAGAGTCGGGGGGCTCCGATGTATTTCGGGGCAGCCCGAGGTCCCCGGCAGAGGGAGCCACGGGGCGGCGCAGGAGCAGGGGAGTGGGGAAGGGTGGGGGGGGGGCCGTGCTGGGTGCCCCTCCCCCAGAGGGACCCACGGGTGCCAGGACATTCCCCGGGAGGGGTGGCCGTAGAATACATGAAAAATTTTTTTGTTTGTTTTCATTTCGTTAGAGGGAGGCTTTCTTTACTTTTGGCTGGGGTTTATTTTGGTGCATTCATTCAGGGGGATTTCCTGAAGGGATGGATCTCGTTGTTTCATCCCCCCCCCTCCCCCCATCCCTTGTCTGTCTGTCTGTCTGTCTGTCTGTCTGTCTGTCCGTCCCCAAATCGCCGCAGCCCCGGGCTGAGCTCGGCGGCAGTGCTGCCGCCTTGTGGGCACAGCGCGGTACTGCAGCCGTCGCCTGTCTCGGATCCAGCCCCACAGCGAGCAGTCCGGAGCAGAAGTGTGAAAGCTGGGATCCTTTGACTTCTGCAGGGGACTTCATTTTCTTTTCCTCTTCTTCTCTTCCAGGACCGGAGAAATGGTTCCACTCCTCCCATCTTTGCCAACAGCTGTGCTGTTGGAGGAGCCAGAGCCAAGGTGCCTTCAGCACCAGGGCTCTGCACTGGAGGGCTCCCGGTCCTGACCGCGCAGGGTTCCCCTTTTCCTCCCCGCTGGGATGAAGTGTCTATGGAATCTGGGATCTGGGTGAAACTGCAGCTCTGCTGGTATGCAGGGACGTGAGGTTCCGGGGGACTGCGTTTCCCTGTGGCTTTCCAGGTCGGCAGGAGCCGGAGGAAATGGGGTGCCAGAGCCGTGCCCCATCAGGCCGTGTTTGCCTCTGAGGAACAGAGAGTCCGGGCTGAGGTGAGATTGCCAGGAGTGCTTGGATGGATGAGCCGTGCGGGGAACGGGGAGCTCGGAATCGCAGCTGCTGCTGAATCCGTTGCCTTAGGTCTGCTCCGTCTGTGTCTGTGCCAAGTGGGATTTGTGCTGGGGAGAGAGGTGCTGTGGGGAGCCAGAGGTGAAGTAAATCCTCTGTGGGGATGGGCAGCGAAGGACTGAGTAGCAGGGAAAGGAGAGGATTTCTAAAGGATACGACTGTTTCTGCCAAGAGCGGGGTGGAGCAGCGATGGGGGTGGTTGGGTTTGGCCTGGGCTCTGTTATTCTTGGTGCCATTTTAAAATTCTGTCGTGTGATTTACTGTCCGGGAGCTTTCGAACGAGAGCTGAGCGAAATGTAGGTTAAGCCTTGGAAGTTGGGTCCATTGCCTGCAGCAGCTCGCCGAGGCTGGAGCACTGGGGGGATGGCTGCTCCCAGGAAAGGTTACTTATTTATTGATACTGTGTCACATTTCCCTCAGCGACTGCCAGCCCGGAATGGCTGTGAGTTTGGGCTCTTCTCAGTGGGGGATTGGAGAAGGTTTTGGCTGTAATTAGAAGTGGGAGAAAAATCCTGCTAAATAAAAGCCTCACCTCTGTCCCCCCTAAGTTATCCCCGTTTGTCCCAGCTTGGAGCTGCGCAGAAGTCCGGCAGGGGAAATGACATCAGGGATACAGCTGTCAGTTCCAAGGCAGAGAGAGAAGATGTAGCAGCCAAGGGCAGGGCAGGGGGAAAGGTTTCAGAAAGCATTTCTGTGGTGTAATGAATGCCAATTTCTGCTTGCCCAGGGAGAAGAGGACGAACTCCCAGCCATTCAGGCCTGACAGTCCCCTGCAGCGAGAGCATCCACTGGAAGAGTTCAGGGTCGAAGACAAGGCTGAGGGAAAATCCAGGCTATTTATAAGGGATGATGAGAGGTGGGTCCAGGGTGAGAATCCAGTGGGTAAAGGGAAAAGTGGTGTAAGGGAGGAGTAATACAGGGCAGGGGCCGATAAGGTAGGATGGGTGGAACAGTGCAGTGAACATAAACCAATGGGGGGGGGGGGGGCGGGGTACAAGGATACAAGAACTTTCCAGAGCTGGGAGAAGACAAGGGATGACATAACTGGGAATAGAGGCAACCAATGGGAAATGAGGGTTATAAAGCTTTACCTTAAAGCTTTACCATAAAGAATTTTTAAAACCTTTGACAACCTTCTTAGGAGCTATTCTAAACTTAAACAAATGCCCTCCAAGGTCTGGGGCCATGGGCCGACTCCTCACCCAAAACACTGGTCTGGCTTGGGACGTCAGTCAGTCCGATTCCTACACTGGGCCTCTGCATGATATTCACCCAGAAGCTGCCTTTCAAGGACTGAAGTGGAACAAAAGGTATAAAAGAAATGTCATTCCCAGATGGAAAACAGTTTCATTTCTCTTGTGTCTGCTTTTTTTTTTTTTTTTTTTTTTTTTTAACAGTTACCTCAAAATTCCCGGATCCAGAACAGCTGCTCTGAGTTTTGGAAGAGATTCCAAAGCAGGATACAGTAGGTTTCAAAGTACACCTTGGAAAATCAATCATTTGTCTGCAGCATGCAGCATGTAGGTGTGATGTCTGTAACTGGTCTTAGTTGATGCAGAGGTACTTGGAAACAAATGTTTAATCTTTCATCTCTCCCCACCTGCATTCTTCCTCAGTGTACTTTTTATTCAGCAGGACTCGGATGAGAGAGAGAGAGAGAGAGAGAGAGAGAGGAACTCTCTTCACATCAGCGTCAAAGGAAAAAGTGTTCAGCGACTTACAGTCCTAGTGACTGTTCTGTGTAAAAGCAGGATTGTTTTGCCATCAGACCTTGCGTGCCGTACCAGTCTGTGCGTTAACAGGTGTCTAAGAAAGGTCAAAAGGGAATAACTCCATGTCGTTCACTGGTGTGAATCTTGGTGGGCAGCAGAGCCGAGAGTGAACTGCAGTGAGGGGGAGGTTACTGAAGCCCCAGTTTGTTTCCAGTGAGCGTGGTGTTGTGGTGTTCAAAGTTACAGGTGCCTGCTGGCCTGGAGCTGGATACTTCTGCCTCTGCTTTCTTTGGGGGTTGATGATTCCTTATGTTTATGTTGGCGTGCCAGACAAATTGTTAAAGGTATTTCCATCAGACCTGCTTTGAATGTGTTACCCCTTCATTTAATTAAAAGAAAAAAAGCCCCGCTCCATCACTGCTGCTGTGATGTGTGACAAAAGCCCATCTTCCCTCCCCTGGGAACAGGTGAGAGATGGAACTAAACCCCAAAGGATTTTCTGCTCACTGATGGCACGTGAGTTTTCTTGGGAATTCTCTGCCAAATGTGGTCAGTTGTTTTTGAATGTGGCCATGCGGGGAGTCGAACGTGCCCGCCCAGATCTGCAAACATGCAGTGCCAGAAGGAGAACCTTTGAAATGTCACCTGGGATGTGTTCCACTGACTCACAAGTGGGTGCTGTGCCCAGGTCCCCTGTCCAAATCCTGGGCGGGCAGAAGCCAGGACTGCACATTGCTCGTGATATGAATTCAGTTTTGGGGAGGTGAAATACAAATGAGATGCCAGGGAGGGAATGTCTTCTAACTGTATATATTTTTGTCCTAGAGGAGCCCTGCCCAGTGTGACTGCTGCCCAGTGCTGCTCCCTGACTGCACGCTCTCTTGGTGAGCCTCTGTCCTGCTGGCCGTGCCTTTTCTGTCCCCGTCCCCGTGCCGCTCCTTGCCCGTCTTTACCCTCCCGAGCACGTGGCGTGGTCGATTCCTGTCTCCCGGTCCTGGTTTCCCTTTTTGTCTCTGTGTCCCGGCGTCCTTGCTGTGTGTTTGGGACTCCGTCTTTTTGTCTGTCCTTCTCCGTGCCTCACTCGTGTTCCCGTTCTGTTCCCTGTGGCTCTGTGGTGCTCCCCGTGCCATTGTTTCCCCCGGGATCCTTGTGTCCCGTTCGCTGCCCCTGTTCTTTTTTAATCCCTCTCTCGTGCTGCCCATCTAGCATCCCTTTTTTGTGGTTTTGTTTTTTTTTTTTTTTTTTTCCTCCATTTCAGCCTGCACCCCGATCTTCATTTTCTTTCTTGTGCCCTCTCTGCTGCCACTCTCTGCCTCGTGTTCTCTGTGTGTGCGGGGCTGGGGAGGAACTTTAGCCCTCCTGGGGGCTGCCCCTCCCCCCCCCCCCCCTTTCCTTGTGCCAGCTGGGTCCCTTTTTGGGGGCATGGACCCGTGGGAAGGGTTCCCATCAAGGGCCGTGCTGCCGTCCAGGGCAGCTGGAGCGGTTCTGTGCCTTCATTTTGGTGGTGATGAAAGAAGGCTGAGGGGGGGACGGGGTGGAGAGTCGGGGGGCTCCGATGTATTTCGGGGCAGCCCGAGGTCCCCGGCAGAGGGAGCCACGGGGCGGCGCAGGAGCAGGGGAGTGGGGAAGGGTGGGGGGGGGGCCGTGCTGGGTGCCCCTCCCCCAGAGGGACCCACGGGTGCCAGGACATTCCCCGGGAGGGGTGGCCGTAGAATACATGAAAAATTTTTTTGTTTGTTTTCATTTCGTTAGAGGGAGGCTTTCTTTACTTTTGGCTGGGGTTTATTTTGGTGCATTCATTCAGGGGGATTTCCTGAAGGGATGGATCTCGTTGTTTCATCCCCCCCCCTCCCCCCATCCCTTGTCTGTCTGTCTGTCTGTCTGTCTGTCTGTCTGTCCGTCCCCAAATCGCCGCAGCCCCGGGCTGAGCTCGGCGGCAGTGCTGCCGCCTTGTGGGCACAGCGCGGTACTGCAGCCGTCGCCTGTCTCGGATCCAGCCCCACAGCGAGCAGTCCGGAGCAGAAGTGTGAAAGCTGGGATCCTTTGACTTCTGCAGGGGACTTCATTTTCTTTTCCTCTTCTTCTCTTCCAGGACCGGAGAAATGGTTCCACTCCTCCCATCTTTGCCAACAGCTGTGCTGTTGGAGGAGCCAGAGCCAAGGTGCCTTCAGCACCAGGGCTCTGCACTGGAGGGCTCCCGGTCCTGACCGCGCAGGGTTCCCCTTTTCCTCCCCGCTGGGATGAAGTGTCTATGGAATCTGGGATCTGGGTGAAACTGCAGCTCTGCTGGTATGCAGGGACGTGAGGTTCCGGGGGACTGCGTTTCCCTGTGGCTTTCCAGGTCGGCAGGAGCCGGAGGAAATGGGGTGCCAGAGCCGTGCCCCATCAGGCCGTGTTTGCCTCTGAGGAACAGAGAGTCCGGGCTGAGGTGAGATTGCCAGGAGTGCTTGGATGGATGAGCCGTGCGGGGAACGGGGAGCTCGGAATCGCAGCTGCTGCTGAATCCGTTGCCTTAGGTCTGCTCCGTCTGTGTCTGTGCCAAGTGGGATTTGTGCTGGGGAGAGAGGTGCTGTGGGGAGCCAGAGGTGAAGTAAATCCTCTGTGGGGATGGGCAGCGAAGGACTGAGTAGCAGGGAAAGGAGAGGATTTCTAAAGGATACGACTGTTTCTGCCAAGAGCGGGGTGGAGCAGCGATGGGGGTGGTTGGGTTTGGCCTGGGCTCTGTTATTCTTGGTGCCATTTTAAAATTCTGTCGTGTGATTTACTGTCCGGGAGCTTTCGAACGAGAGCTGAGCGAAATGTAGGTTAAGCCTTGGAAGTTGGGTCCATTGCCTGCAGCAGCTCGCCGAGGCTGGAGGACTGGGGGGATGGCTGCTCCCAGGAAAGGTTACTTATTTATTGATACTGTGTCACATTTCCCTCAGCGACTGCCAGCCCTGAATGGCTGTGAGTTTGGGCTCTTCTCAGTGGGGGATTGGAGAAGGTTTTGGCTGTAATTAGAAGTGGGAGAAAAATCCTGCTAAATAAAAGCCTCACCTCTGTCCCCCCTAAGTTATCCCCGTTTGTCCCAGCTTGGAGCTGCGCAGAAGTCCGGCAGGGGAAATGACATCAGGGATACAGCTGTCAGTTCCGAGGCAGAGAGAGAAGATGTAGCAGCCAAGGGCAGGGCAGGGGGAAAGGTTTCAGAAAGCATTTCTGTGGTGTAATGAATGCCAATTTCTGCTTGCCCAGGGAGAAGAGGACGAACTCCCAGCCATTCAGGCCTGACAGTCCCCTGCAGCGAGAGCATCCACTGGAAGAGTTCAGGGTCGAAGACAAGGCTGAGGGAAAATCCAGGCTATTTATAAGGGATGATGAGAGGTGGGTCCAGGGTGAGAATCCAGTGGGTAAAGGGAAAAGTGGTGTAAGGGAGGAGTAATACAGGGCAGGGGCCGATAAGGTAGGATGGGTGGAACAGTGCAGTGAACATAAACCAATGGGGGGGGGGGGTTGGGGGGGGGGCCAGGTTACAAGGATACAAGAACTTTCCAGAGCTGGGAGGAGACAAGGGATGACATAACTGGGAATAGAGGCAACCAATGGGAAATGAGGGTTATAAAGCTTTACCTTAAAGCTTTACCATAAAGAATTTTTAAAACCTTTGACAACCTTCTTAGGAGCTATTCTAAACTTAAACAAATGCCCTCCAAGGTCTGGGGCCATGGGCCGACTCCTCACCCAAAACACTGGTCTGGCTTGGGACGTCAGTCAGTCCGATTCCTACACTGGGCCTCTGCATGATATTCACCCAGAAGCTGCCTTTCAAGGACTGAAGTGGAACAAAAGGTATAAAAGAAATGTCATTCCCAGATGGAAAACAATTTCATTTCTCTTGTGTCTGCTTTTTTTTTTTTTTTTTTTTTTTTTTTACAGTTACCTCAAAATTCCCGGATCCAGAACAGCTGCTCTGAGTTTTGGAAGAGATTCCAAAGCAGGATACAGTAGGTTTCAAAGTACACCTTGGAAAATCAATCGTTTGTCTGCAGCATGCAGCATGTAGGTGTGATGTCTGTAACTGGTCTTAGTTGATGCAGAGGTACTTGGAAACAAATGTTTAATCTTTCATCTCTCCTCACCTGCATTCTTCCTCAGTGTACTTTTTATTCAGCAGGACTCGGATGAGAGAGAGAGAGAGAGAGAGAGAGAGGAACTCTCTTCACATCAGCGTCAAAGGAAAAAGTGTTCAGCGACTTACAGTCCTAGTGACTGTTCTGTGTAAAAGCAGGATTGTTTTGCCATCAGACCTTGCGTGCCGTACCAGTCTGTGCGTTAACAGGTGTCTAAGAAAGGTCAAAAGGGAATAACTCCATGTCGTTCACTGGTGTGAATCTTGGTGGGGAGCAGAGCCGAGAGTGAACTGCAGTGAGGGGGAGGTTACTGAAGCCCCAGTTTGTTTCCAGTGAGCGTGGTGTTGTGGTGTTCAAAGTTACAGGTGCCTGCTGGCCTGGAGCTGGATACTTCTGCCTCTGCTTTCTTTGGGGGTTGATGATTCCTTATGTTTATGTTGGCGTGCCAGACAAATTGTTAAAGGTATTTCCATCAGACCTGCTTTGAATGTGTTACCCCTTCATTGAATTAAAAGAAAAAAAGCCCCGCTCCATCACTGCTGCTGTGATGTGTGACAAAAGCCCATCTTCCCTCCCCTGGGAACAGGTGAGAGATGGAACTAAACCCCAAAGGATTTTCTGCTCACTGATGGCACGTGAGTTTTCTTGGGAATTCTCTGCCAAATGTGGTCAGTTGTTTTTGAATGTGGCCATGCGGGGAGTCGAACGTGCCCATCCAGATCTGCAAACATGCAGTGCCAGAAGGAGAAGCCTTGAAATGTAAACCGGGATTTATTCACCTGACTGACAGGTGTGTGTGCTGTGCCCAGGTCCCCTGTCCAAATCCTGGGCGGGGAGAAGCCAGGACTGCACATTCCTTGTGATAGGAATTCAGGTTGTTTTGGGGGGGGTCGGGGTGGGGGTTAAATACAAATGAGATGCCAGGGAGGGAATGGCTCCTACGTGTAAATATATTTGTCCAAAAGGAGCCCTGCCCAGTCTGACTGCTGCCCAGTGCTGCTCCCTGACTGTACCCTCTCTTGGTGAGCCTCTGTCCTGCTGGCTGTGTTTTTGTTTTCTGGTTTTGTTTTTTTGTTTGTTTTTTTTTTTTTTTTAATTTCATCCTGCACCCCGACCTTCATATTCTTCCCGTGTCCTCTCTGCTGCCACTCTCCCTTTCTGCCTCGTGTCCTCTGTGTCTGGTTTATAATGTGTAGACTATATGGATATATGAATTCCACGTAAGTATGCCAAATATAAATAGAAAAATGAATTGAAATATAGTTTTAAAATAAAGGGGTTTTAATTTTCTGTTTTGTTAGAGGCTGGGCTTTTCCATAAATGATATAAAAATGTGAAGATATAGAATATATAAATGTGTGTGTGTGTGTGTATATACATATATATACACACACATAAAATACAAATGTTAGTAATATAAAGATTTCTTAATAAAAATAATATTGTACCCCTGTTGTAATTGATGCCAATATACATTAAATTCAATATCCAAAAATAGGTATTGCTTATGAATATAAATTAATTATTAACAAACATATATATATATATATTTATATCTGTCTATCTATCTAATGGGTTTGGGTTTTTTTTAATTTGTTCATGGCAGGGATTTTTTAGTTTGGGTCGGGGTTTTTTGGGAGCATTCGTTTAGTAGGATTTTTTAAAGGGAGGGACCTCGATGCTTTTTGGGCCCTTGTCTCTGTGTGTGTGTGTGTGTGTGTCTGTGTGTCTGTGTGTGTGTCTCTCTGTGTGTGTCCGCCGTGTCCCCAAAGAGCCGCGGCCCCGGGCTGAGCTCGGCCGCAGTGCTGCCGCCTTGTGGGAAGAGATCGGTACTGCAGCCGTGCCCCGAAGCGGCGACCGGCTCCTCCTCGGCGCTGCTGCGGGCGGGCGGTGGGGCGCGAAATGGTGCGCGTGACCTTCTCAAGATGGCGGAGGGCCCAAGGTGACGATGCCGTTCCACTGGGACCGATGCGACGCTCGGGACGGCGGACGCAATAGGACCCCAGCAGAGATACGCTGGAGGGGGGGGTTGTCCTTTTTTTCCCGCCCTTTTTTTGCCGTCCTATGTAGAAGGCCGGGTGAGTGATGGCCGGGTCGCCATCTTGGGAGTGGCACGCTGCAATTTCCGCCCTTCCTGGCGCCATCTTTGTTCCTGGCAGAAGCCACTTCCGGTGGCGTTGCCAGCGTTGTCGTGGTAACTGTAAAGCCCCAGATAATGGTGTCTATTGAAGTCGCCTGCCTGAATCCGACCCCCGACGCTGATCGCGCGCTCTCCCGCCGCCTGTCCCACGGGCCATTTCCAGCACCGCTGACCAGTCCGAGCCCGTCCGCGCCGCGTAAAAGGCGACGGAAAATCGCGCCGAGAACGCGGGAGCGGTTTCGGGGCCGGATTCAGGCAGGCGAGTTCAATAATCGCCAATGTAAGGGGCCTTCTTTTTCGCCTCCCTAAACAAAGATGGCGGAGGCACCGGAAGTGGCTTCTGCCAGTACCAAAGATGGCGGCAGGGAAGGGCGGAAATTGCCTCTCGACCCTTCCCAAGATGGCGACTCAACCGTCACTCGCCCGACCTTCTGCATAGGGCGGCAAAAAGGGGCGGGGAAAAAAGGACCCCCACAGGGTGTCGACTGCATTGCCTGCCCGCGACGCCGACGCCGATCCCTCCCCCCCGGCGCGATTTTGCGCGGCGTTTCCCATCGTGCCCACACGGGCTGCGGGCTCAGCGGCGCCGCGGACGCGCGGGAGCCCGGCGGGCGCCGACAGGCAGCGGCGGATCCGCCCCTCTCTCTGCCGGGCTCCTTCCCCGGCCGCCGTCACGGAGAGCGACTCCCGTCCCGCCGCGCCACCTCTCCGCGCTGCCCGGTTCCGCTCCCGCCCGGGGAACGCATCGACGAAGGAAGAGCGGTCGCCCAGCTCCCGGAGCCATCGCCCTGCCCGCAGCCGGGAGCAGCCCGCAGGAGGAGGCAGCTGCTCTCTCTGCCGGAGAGGTGAGAGGGGCGCAAGGATGGGGCGGGGTGGGAACGTGGGCACGGGAGAATTCCCAGGCACAATTCCAGCTCCCCCTTTCAGCTGGCAGCAGCCCGGTGTCCTCTGCGTGTGGCAGCAGCTGCAGCGCTGGTTTGGAGCAAGTTTCCATGGCATTTTGTTGCAAAGGTGCCCCTTCCAGCCGGGTGCCCCGGCTGGGTTCCCTGCCTGGGAGAGCCCTTCAAGTAGCCAGAGGGAGCAGCTGCTGCGAATTCCGAGCCCGCTGTTCCTGTGATTCTGGATACAGTGTTTCAGTAGTGTGTGCTTCTGTCCTATGCGCTGCTAGATGTACTTTGGAACAGCTTGACTCTTTCATCCCTCCCCACCTGCATTCTTCCTAGGTGTACGTTTTATTCAGCAGCATTCAGATGAGAGAGAGGAGCTCTGTTCCCATCAGCACGAAAGGAAAAAGTGTGCTCACACAGACCTAAGTTGTTTGGTCAAAAAATTCTTACTTTGCTTTGGTCCAAAAAATGTTATTCCTGTGTGCAAGCTCACGGGGAAGATTTTATTCAACAGCTCTCAGTAGGACATCAAAGCTCCACTTCCCCTTTTCTTGAACAGCCTGAGACCCAATATTACTTGATATCAATTTTTTTTCAGGCGTTTGGAACTTTTTGAAGAGCCAGAAGGATTGTTTGTGCATACGTGTGTCACTAATATCCCTCCTCTCTCCAATGGAGGATGGGGGGGGAAAGGGATGCAGAGCTTCCTACAAGGGGCTGTAAGTGCAAATAAAGAGGAGCCAGAGGTTTAGTTGATATGAATCACTGTTTCTGAAAAGAGCCTGATGGATTTCCTGATACCAAAACCAGTAGGAATAGGAGACTGAACTCGGGCATCGTGATGGTCTCCTTGGCTTTAAAAAGCTTTAATGGCTTTAAAGGGCATTTCTATCAGACCTGGTTTATTTTTGTTCCCTTTCATTAAATTTTAAAAAGAAAAAAAGCCCCGCTCCATCACTGCTGCTGTGATGTGTGACAAAAGCCCATCTTCCCTCCCCTGGGAACAGGTGAGAGATGGAACTAAACCCCAAAGGATTTTCCGCTCACTGATGGCACGTGAGTTTTCTTGGGAATTCTCTGCCAAATGTGGTCAGTTGTTTTTGAATGTGGCCATGCGGGGAGTCGAACGTGCCAGCCCAGATCTGCAAACATGCAGTGCCAGAAGGAGAACCTTTGAAATGTCACCTGGGATGTGTTCCACTGACTCACAAGTGGGTGCTGTGCCCAGGTCCCCTGTCCAAATCCTGGGCGGGCAGAAGCCAGGACTGCACATTGCTCGTGATATGAATTCAGTTTTGGGGAGGTGAAATACAAATGAGATGCCAGGGAGGGAATGTCTTCTAACTGTATATATTTTTGTCCTAGAGGAGCCCTGCCCAGTGTGACTGCTGCCCAGTGCTGCTCCCTGACTGCACGCTCTCTTGGTGAGCCTCTGTCCTGCTGGCCGTGCCTTTTCTGTCCCCGTCCCCGTGCCGCTCCTTGCCCGTCTTTACCCTCCCGAGCACGTGGCGTGCTCGATTCCTGTCTCCCGGTCCTGGTTTCCCTTTTTGTCTCTGTGTCCCGGCGTCCTTGCTGTGTGTTTGGGACTCCGTCTTTTTGTCTGTCCTTCTCCGTGCCTCACTCGTGTTCCCGTTCTGTTCCCTGTGGCTCTGTGGTGCTCCCCGGGCCATTGTTTCCCCCGGGATCCTTGTGTCCCGTTCGCTGCCCCTGTTCTTTTTTAATCCCTCTCTCGTGCTGCCCATCTAGCATCCCTTTTTTGTGGTTTTGTTTTTTATTTTTTTTTTCTCCATTTCAGCCTGCACCCCGATCTTCATTTTCTTTCTTGTGCCCTCTCTGCTGCCACTCTCTGCCTCGTGTTCTCTGTGTGTGCGGGGCTGGGGAGGAACTTTAGCCCTCCTGGGGGCTGCCCCTCCCCCCCCCCTCCCCTTTCCTTGTGCCAGCTGGGTCCCTTTTTGGGGGCATGGACCCGTGGGAAGGGTTCCCATCAAGGGCCGTGCTGCCGTCCAGGGCAGCTGGAGCGGTTCTGTGCCTTCATGTTGGGGGTGAGGAAAGAAGGCTGAGGGGGGGACGGGGTGGAGAGTCGGGGGGCTCCGATGTATTTCGGGGCAGCCCGAGGTCCCCGGCAGAGGGAGCCACGGGGCGGCGCAGGAGCAGGGGAGTGGGGAAGGGTGGGGGGGGGGGCCGTGCTGGGTGCCCCTCCCCCAGAGGAACCCACGGGTGCCAGGACATTCCCCGGGAGGGGTGGCCGTAGAATACATGAAAAATTTTTTTGTTTGTTTTCATTTCGTTAGAGGAAGGCTTTCTTTACTTTTGGCTGGGGTTTATTTTGGTGCATTCATTCAGGGGGATTTCCTGAAGGGATGGATCTCGTTGTTTCATCCCCCCCCCCCCCCCCAATCCCTTGTCTGTCTGTCTGTCTGTCTGTCTGTCTGTCTGTCCGTCCCCAAATCGCCGCAGCCCCGGGCTGAGCTCGGCGGCAGTGCTGCCGCCTTGTGGGCACAGCGCGGTACTGCAGCCGTCGCCTGTCTCGGATCCAGCCCCACAGCGAGCAGTCCGGAGCAGAAGTGTGAAAGCTGGGATCCTTTGACTTCTGCAGGGGACTTCATTTTCTTTTCCTCTTCTTCTCTTCCAGGACCGGAGAAATGGTTCCACTCCTCCCATCTTTGCCAACAGCTGTGCTGTTGGAGGAGCCAGAGCCAAGGTGCCTTCAGCACCAGGGCTCTGCACTGGAGGGCTCCCGGTCCTGACCGCGCAGGGTTCCCCTTTTCCTCCCCGCTGGGATGAAGTGTCTATGGAATCTGGGATCTGGGGGAAACTGCAGCTCTGCTGGTATGCAGGGACGTGAGGTTCCGGGGGACTGCGTTTCCCTGTGGCTTTCCAGGTCGGCAGGAGGCGGAGGAAATGGGGTGCCAGAGCCGTGCCCCATCAGGCCGTGTTTGCCTCTGAGGAACAGAGAGTCCGGGCTGAGGTGAGATTGCCAGGAGTGCTTGGATGGATGAGCCGTGCGGGGAACGGGGAGCTCGGAATCGCAGCTGCTGCTGGATCCGTTGCCTTAGGTCTGCTCCGTCTGTGTCTGTGCCAAGTGGGATTTGTGCTGGGGAGAGAGGTGCTGTGGGGAGCCAGAGGTGGAGTAAATCCTCTGTGGGGATGGGCAGCGAAGGACTGAGTAGCAGGGAAAGGAGAGGATTTCTAAAGGATACGACTGTTTCTGCCAAGAGCGGGGTGGAGCAGCGATGGGGGTGGTTGGGTTTGGCCTGGGCTCTGTTATTCTTGGTGCCATTTTAAAATTCTGTCGTGTGATTTACTGTCCGGGAGCTTTCGAACGAGAGCTGAGCGAAATGTAGGTTAAGCCTTGGAAGTTGGGTCCATTGCCTGCAGCAGCTCGCCGAGGCTGGAGGACTGGGGGGATGGCTGCTCCCAGGAAAGGTTACTTATTTATTGATACTGTGTCACATTTCCCTCAGCGACTGCCAGCCCGGAATGGCTGTGAGTTTGGGCTCTTCTCAGTGGGGGATTGGAGAAGGTTTTGGCTGTAATTAGAAGTGGGAGAAAAATCCTGCTAAATAAAAGCCTCACCTCTGTCCCCCCTAAGTTATCCCCGTTTGTCCCAGCTTGGAGCTGCGCAGAAGTCCGGCAGGGGAAATGACATCAGGGATACAGCTGTCAGTTCCGAGGCAGAGAGAGAAGATGTAGCAGCCAAGGGCAGGGCAGGGGGAAAGGTTTCAGAAAGCATTTCTGTGGTGTAATGAATGCCAATTTCTGCTTGCCCAGGGAGAAGAGGACGAACTCCCAGCCATTCAGGCCTGACAGTCCCCTGCAGCGAGAGCATCCACTGGAAGAGTTCAGGGTCGAAGACAAGGCTGAGGGAAAATCCAGGCTATTTATAAGGGATGATGAGAGGTGGGTCCAGGGTGAGAATCCAGTGGGTAAAGGGAAAAGTGGTGTAAGGGAGGAGTAATACAGGGCAGGGGCCGATAAGGTAGGATGGGTGGAACAGTGCAGTGAACATAAACCAATGGGGGGGGGGGGTTGGCGGGGGGGGCGGGGTACAAGGATACAAGAACTTTCCAGAGCTGGGAGGAGACAAGGGATGACATAACTGGGAATAGAGGCAACCAATGGGAAATGAGGGTTATAAAGCTTTACCTTAAAGCTTTACCATAAAGAATTTTTAAAACCTTTGACAACCTTCTTAGGAGCTATTCTAAACTTAAACAAATGCCCTCCAAGGTCTGGGGCCATGGGCCGACTCCTCACCCAAAACACTGGTCTGGCTTGGGACGTCAGTCAGTCCGATTCCTACACTGGGCCTCTGCATGATATTCACCCAGAAGCTGCCTTTCAAGGACTGAAGTGGAACAAAAGGTATAAAAGAAATGTCATTCCCAGATGGAAAACAGTTTCATTTCTCTTGTGTCTGCTTTTTTTTTTTTTTTTTTTTTTTTTTTACAGTTACCTCAAAATTCCCGGATCCAGAACAGCTGCTCTGAGTTTTGGAAGAGATTCCAAAGCAGGATACAGTAGGTTTCAAAGTACACCTTGGAAAATCAATCGTTTGTCTGCAGCATGCAGCATGTAGGTGTGATGTCTGTAACTGGTCTTAGTTGATGCAGAGGTACTTGGAAACAAATGTTTAATCTTTCATCTCTCCTCACCTGCATTCTTCCTCAGTGTACTTTTTATTCAGCAGGACTCGGATGAGAGAGAGAGAGAGAGAGAGAGAGAGGAACTCTCTTCACATCAGCGTCAAAGGAAAAAGTGTTCAGCGACTTACAGTCCTAGTGACTGTTCTGTGTAAAAGCAGGATTGTTTTGCCATCAGACCTTGCGTGCCGTACCAGTCTGTGCGTTAACAGGTGTCTAAGAAAGGTCAAAAGGGAATAACTCCATGTCGTTCACTGGTGTGAATCTTGGTGGGGAGCAGAGCCGAGAGTGAACTGCAGTGAGGGGGAGGTTACTGAAGCCCCAGTTTGTTTCCAGTGAGCGTGGTGTTGTGGTGTTCAAAGTTACAGGTGCCTGCTGGCCTGGAGCTGGATACTTCTGCCTCTGCTTTCTTTGGGGGTTGATGATTCCTTATGTTTATGTTGGCGTGCCAGACAAATTGTTAAAGGTATTTCCATCAGACCTGCTTTGAATGTGTTACCCCTTCATTGAATTAAAAGAAAAAAAGCCCCGCTCCATCACTGCTGCTGTGATGTGTGACAAAAGCCCATCTTCCCTCCCCTGGGAACAGGTGAGAGATGGAACTAAACCCCAAAGGATTTTCTGCTCACTGATGGCACGTGAGTTTTCTTGGGAATTCTCTGCCAAATGTGGTCAGTTGTTTTTGAATGTGGCCATGCGGGGAGTCGAACGTGCCCATCCAGATCTGCAAACATGCAGTGCCAGAAGGAGAAGCCTTGAAATGTAAACCGGGATTTATTCACCTGACTGACAGGTGTGTGTGCTGTGCCCAGGTCCCCTGTCCAAATCCTGGGCGGGGAGAAGCCAGGACTGCACATTCCTTGTGATAGGAATTCAGGTTGTTTTGGGGGGGGTCGGGGTGGGGGTTAAATACAAATGAGATGCCAGGGAGGGAATGGCTCCTACGTGTAAATATATTTGTCCAAAAGGAGCCCTGCCCAGTCTGACTGCGGCCCAGTGCTGCTCCCTGACTGTACCCTCTCTTGGTGAGCCTCTGTCCTGCTGGCCGTGTTTTTGTTTTCTGGTTTTGTTTTTTTGTTTGTTTTTTTTTTTTTTTTAATTTCATCCTGCACCCCGACCTTCATATTCTTCCCGTGTCCTCTCTGCTGCCACTCTCCCTTTCTGCCTCGTGTCCTCTGTGTCTGGTTTATAATGTGTAGACTATATGGATATATGAATTCCACGTAAGTATGCCAAATATAAATAGAAAAATGAATTGAAATATAGTTTTAAAATAAAGGGGTTTTAATTTTCTGTTTTGTTAGAGGCTGGGCTTTTCCATAAATGATATAAAAATGTGAAGATATAGAATATATAAATGTGTGTGTGTGTGTGTATATACATATATATACACACACATAAAATACAAATGTTAGTAATATAAAGATTTCTTAATAAAAATAATATTGTACCCCTGTTGTAATTGATGCCAATATACATTAAATTCAATATCCAAAAATAGGTATTGCTTATGAATATAAATTAATTATTAACAAACATATATATATATATATTTATATCTGTCTATCTATCTAATGGGTTTGGGTTTTTTTTAATTTGTTCATGGCAGGGATTTTTTAGTTTGGGTCGGGGTTTTTTGGGAGCATTCGTTTAGTAGGATTTTTTAAAGGGAGGGACCTCGATGCTTTTTGGGCCCTTGTCTCTGTGTGTGTGTGTGTGTGTGTCTGTGTGTCTGTGTGTGTGTCTCTCTGTGTGTGTCCCCCGTGTCCCCAAAGAGCCGCGGCCCCGGGCTGAGCTCGGCCGCAGTGCTGCCGCCTTGTGGGAAGAGATCGGTACTGCAGCCGTGCCCCGAAGCGGCGACCGGCTCCTCCTCGGCGCTGCTGCGGGCGGGCGGTGGGGCGCGAAATGGTGCGCGTGACCTTCTCAAGATGGCGGAGGGCCCAAGGTGACGATGCCGTTCCACTGGGACCGATGCGACGCTCGGGACGGCGGACGCAATAGGACCCCAGCAGAGATACGCTGGAGGGGGGGGTTGTCCTTTTTTTCCCGCCCTTTTTTTGCCGTCCTATGTAGAAGGCCGGGTGAGTGATGGCCGGGTCGCCATCTTGGGAGTGGCACGCTGCAATTTCCGCCCTTCCTGGCGCCATCTTTGTTCCTGGCAGAAGCCACTTCCGGTGGCGTTGCCAGCGTTGTCGTGGTAACTGTAAAGCCCCAGATAATGGTGTCTATTGAAGTCGCCTGCCTGAATCCGACCCCCGACGCTGATCGCGCGCTCTCCCGCCGCCTGTCCCACGGGCCATTTCCAGCACCGCTGACCAGTCCGAGCCCGTCCGCGCCGCGTAAAAGGCGACGGAAAATCGCGCCGAGAACGCGGGAGCGGTTTCGGGGCCGGATTCAGGCAGGCGAGTTCAATAATCGCCAATGTAAGGGGCCTTCTTTTTCGCCTCCCTAAACAAAGATGGCGGAGGCACCGGAAGTGGCTTCTGCCAGTACCAAAGATGGCGGCAGGGAAGGGCGGAAATTGCCTCTCGACCCTTCCCAAGATGGCGACTCAACCGTCACTCGCCCGACCTTCTGCATAGGGCGGCAAAAAGGGGCGGGGAAAAAAGGACCCCCACAGGGTGTCGACTGCATTGCCTGCCCGCGACGCCGACGCCGATCCCTCCCCCCCGGCGCGATTTTGCGCGGCGTTTCCCATCGTGCCCACACGGGCTGCGGGCTCAGCGGTGCCGCGGACGCGCGGGAGCCCGGCGGGCGCCGACAGGCAGCGGCGGATCCGCCCCTCTCTCTGCCGGGCTCCTTCCCCGGCCGCCGTCACGGAGAGCGACTCCCGTCCCGCCGCGCCACCTCTCCGCGCTGCGCGGTTCCGCTCCCGCCCGGGGAACGCATCGACGAAGGAAGAGCGGTCGCCCAGCTCCCGGAGCCATCGCCCTGCCCGCAGCCGGGAGCAGCCCGCAGGAGGAGGCAGCTGCTCTCTCTGCCGGAGAGGTGAGAGGGGCGCAAGGATGGGGCGGGGTGGGAACGTGGGCACGGGAGAATTCCCAGGCACAATTCCAGCTCCCCCTTTCAGCTGGCAGCAGCCCGGTGTCCTCTGCGTGTGGCAGCAGCTGCAGCGCTGGTTTGGAGCAAGTTTCCATGGCATTTTGTTGCAAAGGTGCCCCTTCCAGCCGGGTGCCCCGGCTGGGTTCCCTGCCTGGGAGAGCCCTTCAAGTAGCCAGAGGGAGCAGCTGCTGCGAATTCCGAGCCCGCTGTTCCTGTGATTCTGGATACAGTGTTTCAGTAGTGTGTGCTTCTGTCCTATGCGCTGCTAGATGTACTTTGGAACAGCTTGACTCTTTCATCCCTCCCCACCTGCATTCTTCCTAGGTGTACGTTTTATTCAGCAGCATTCAGATGAGAGAGAGGAGCTCTGTTCCCATCAGCACGAAAGGAAAAAGTGTGCTCACACAGACCTAAGTTGTTTGGTCAAAAAATTCTTACTTTGCTTTGGTCCAAAAAATGTTATTCCTGTGTGCAAGCTCACGGGGAAGATTTTATTCAACAGCTCTCAGTAGGACATCAAAGCTCCACTTCCCCTTTTCTTGAACAGCCTGAGACCCAATATTACTTGATATCAATTTTTTTTCAGGCGTTTGGAACTTTTTGAAGAGCCAGAAGGATTGTTTGTGCATACGTGTGTCACTAATATCCCTCCTCTCTCCAATGGAGGATGGGGGGGGAAAGGGATGCAGAGCTTCCTACAAGGGGCTGTAAGTGCAAATAAAGAGGAGCCAGAGGTTTAGTTGATATGAATCACTGTTTCTGAAAAGAGCCTGATGGATTTCCTGATACCAAAACCAGTAGGAATAGGAGACTGAACTCGGGCATCGTGATGGTCTCCTTGGCTTTAAAAAGCTTTAATGGCTTTAAAGGGCATTTCTATCAGACCTGGTTTATTTTTGTTCCCTTTCATTAAATTTTAAAAAGAAAAAAAGCCCCGCTCCATCACTGCTGCTGTGATGTGTGACAAAAGCCCATCTTCCCTCCCCTGGGAACAGGTGAGAGATGGAACTAAACCCCAAAGGATTTTCCGCTCACTGATGGCACGTGAGTTTTCTTGGGAATTCTCTGCCAAATGTGGTCAGTTGTTTTTGAATGTGGCCATGCGGGGAGTCGAACGTGCCAGCCCAGATCTGCAAACATGCAGTGCCAGAAGGAGAACCTTTGAAATGTCACCTGGGATGTGTTCCACTGACTCACAAGTGGGTGCTGTGCCCAGGTCCCCTGTCCAAATCCTGGGCGGGCAGAAGCCAGGACTGCACATTGCTCGTGATATGAATTCAGTTTTGGGGAGGTGAAATACAAATGAGATGCCAGGGAGGGAATGTCTTCTAACTGTATATATTTTTGTCCTAGAGGAGCCCTGCCCAGTGTGACTGCTGCCCAGTGCTGCTCCCTGACTGCACGCTCTCTTGGTGAGCCTCTGTCCTGCTGGCCGTGCCTTTTCTGTCCCCGTCCCCGTGCCGCTCCTTGCCCGTCTTTACCCTCCCGAGCACGTGGCGTGGTCGATTCCTGTCTCCCGGTCCTGGTTTCCCTTTTTGTCTCTGTGTCCCGGCGTCCTTGCTGTGTGTTTGGGACTCCGTCTTTTTGTCTGTCCTTCTCCGTGCCTCACTCGTGTTCCCGTTCTGTTCCCTGTGGCTCTGTGGTGCTCCCCGGGCCATTGTTTCCCCCGGGATCCTTGTGTCCCGTTCGCTGCCCCTGTTCTTTTTTAATCCCTCTCTCGTGCTGCCCATCTAGCATCCCTTTTTTGTGGTTTTGTTTTTTATTTTTTTTTTCTCCATTTCAGCCTGCACCCCGATCTTCATTTTCTTTCTTGTGCCCTCTCTGCTGCCACTCTCTGCCTCGTGTTCTCTGTGTGTGCGGGGCTGGGGAGGAACTTTAGCCCTCCTGGGGGCTGCCCCTCCCCCCCCCCTCCCCTTTCCTTGTGCCAGCTGGGTCCCTTTTTGGGGGCATGGACCCGTGGGAAGGGTTCCCATCAAGGGCCGTGCTGCCGTCCAGGGCAGCTGGAGCGGTTCTGTGCCTTCATGTTGGGGGTGAGGAAAGAAGGCTGAGGGGGGGACGGGGTGGAGAGTCGGGGGGCTCCGATGTATTTCGGGGCAGCCCGAGGTCCCCGGCAGAGGGAGCCACGGGGCGGCGCAGGAGCAGGGGAGTGGGGAAGGGTGGGGGGGGGGCCGTGCTGGGTGCCCCTCCCCCAGAGGGACCCACGGGTGCCAGGACATTCCCCGGGAGGGGTGGCCGTAGAATACATGAAAAATTTTTTTGTTTGTTTTCATTTCGTTAGAGGAAGGCTTTCTTTACTTTTGGCTGGGGTTTATTTTGGTGCATTCATTCAGGGGGATTTCCTGAAGGGATGGATCTCGTTGTTTCATCCCCCCCCCCCCCCCAATCCCTTGTCTGTCTGTCTGTCTGTCTGTCTGTCTGTCTGTCCGTCCCCAAATCGCCGCAGCCCCGGGCTGAGCTCGGCGGCAGTGCTGCCGCCTTGTGGGCACAGCGCGGTACTGCAGCCGTCGCCTGTCTCGGATCCAGCCCCACAGCGAGCAGTCCGGAGCAGAAGTGTGAAAGCTGGGATCCTTTGACTTCTGCAGGGGACTTCATTTTCTTTTCCTCTTCTTCTCTTCCAGGACCGGAGAAATGGTTCCACTCCTCCCATCTTTGCCAACAGCTGTGCTGTTGGAGGAGCCAGAGCCAAGGTGCCTTCAGCACCAGGGCTCTGCACTGGAGGGCTCCCGGTCCTGACCGCGCAGGGTTCCCCTTTTCCTCCCCGCTGGGATGAAGTGTCTATGGAATCTGGGATCTGGGGGAAACTGCAGCTCTGCTGGTATGCAGGGACGTGAGGTTCCGGGGGACTGCGTTTCCCTGTGGCTTTCCAGGTCGGCAGGAGGCGGAGGAAATGGGGTGCCAGAGCCGTGCCCCATCAGGCCGTGTTTGCCTCTGAGGAACAGAGAGTCCGGGCTGAGGTGAGATTGCCAGGAGTGCTTGGATGGATGAGCCGTGCGGGGAACGGGGAGCTCGGAATCGCAGCTGCTGCTGGATCCGTTGCCTTAGGTCTGCTCCGTCTGTGTCTGTGCCAAGTGGGATTTGTGCTGGGGAGAGAGGTGCTGTGGGGAGCCAGAGGTGGAGTAAATCCTCTGTGGGGATGGGCAGCGAAGGACTGAGTAGCAGGGAAAGGAGAGGATTTCTAAAGGATACGACTGTTTCTGCCAAGAGCGGGGTGGAGCAGCGATGGGGGTGGTTGGGTTTGGCCTGGGCTCTGTTATTCTTGGTGCCATTTTAAAATTCTGTCGTGTGATTTACTGTCCGGGAGCTTTCGAACGAGAGCTGAGCGAAATGTAGGTTAAGCCTTGGAAGTTGGGTCCATTGCCTGCAGCAGCTCGCCGAGGCTGGAGGACTGGGGGGATGGCTGCTCCCAGGAAAGGTTACTTATTTATTGATACTGTGTCACATTTCCCTCAGCGACTGCCAGCCCGGAATGGCTGTGAGTTTGGGCTCTTCTCAGTGGGGGATTGGAGAAGGTTTTGGCTGTAATTAGAAGTGGGAGAAAAATCCTGCTAAATAAAAGCCTCACCTCTGTCCCCCCTAAGTTATCCCCGTTTGTCCCAGCTTGGAGCTGCGCAGAAGTCCGGCAGGGGAAATGACATCAGGGATACAGCTGTCAGTTCCGAGGCAGAGAGAGAAGATGTAGCAGCCAAGGGCAGGGCAGGGGGAAAGGTTTCAGAAAGCATTTCTGTGGTGTAATGAATGCCAATTTCTGCTTGCCCAGGGAGAAGAGGACGAACTCCCAGCCATTCAGGCCTGACAGTCCCCTGCAGCGAGAGCATCCACTGGAAGAGTTCAGGGTCGAAGACAAGGCTGAGGGAAAATCCAGGCTATTTATAAGGGATGATGAGAGGTGGGTCCAGGGTGAGAATCCAGTGGGTAAAGGGAAAAGTGGTGTAAGGGAGGAGTAATACAGGGCAGGGGCCGATAAGGTAGGATGGGTGGAACAGTGCAGTGAACATAAACCAATGGGGGGGGGGGGTTGGGGGGGGGGCCAGGTTACAAGGATACAAGAACTTTCCAGAGCTGGGAGGAGACAAGGGATGACATAACTGGGAATAGAGGCAACCAATGGGAAATGAGGGTTATAAAGCTTTACCTTAAAGCTTTACCATAAAGAATTTTTAAAACCTTTGACAACCTTCTTAGGAGCTATTCTAAACTTAAACAAATGCCCTCCAAGGTCTGGGGCCATGGGCCGACTCCTCACCCAAAACACTGGTCTGGCTTGGGACGTCAGTCAGTCCGATTCCTACACTGGGCCTCTGCATGATATTCACCCAGAAGCTGCCTTTCAAGGACTGAAGTGGAACAAAAGGTATAAAAGAAATGTCATTCCCAGATGGAAAACAGTTTCATTTCTCTTGTGTCTGCTTTTTTTTTTTTTTTTTTTTTTTTTTTACAGTTACCTCAAAATTCCCGGATCCAGAACAGCTGCTCTGAGTTTTGGAAGAGATTCCAAAGCAGGATACAGTAGGTTTCAAAGTACACCTTGGAAAATCAATCGTTTGTCTGCAGCATGCAGCATGTAGGTGTGATGTCTGTAACTGGTCTTAGTTGATGCAGAGGTACTTGGAAACAAATGTTTAATCTTTCATCTCTCCTCACCTGCATTCTTCCTCAGTGTACTTTTTATTCAGCAGGACTCGGATGAGAGAGAGAGAGAGAGAGAGAGAGAGGAACTCTCTTCACATCAGCGTCAAAGGAAAAAGTGTTCAGCGACTTACAGTCCTAGTGACTGTTCTGTGTAAAAGCAGGATTGTTTTGCCATCAGACCTTGCGTGCCGTACCAGTCTGTGCGTTAACAGGTGTCTAAGAAAGGTCAAAAGGGAATAACTCCATGTCGTTCACTGGTGTGAATCTTGGTGGGGAGCAGAGCCGAGAGTGAACTGCAGTGAGGGGGAGGTTACTGAAGCCCCAGTTTGTTTCCAGTGAGCGTGGTGTTGTGGTGTTCAAAGTTACAGGTGCCTGCTGGCCTGGAGCTGGATACTTCTGCCTCTGCTTTCTTTGGGGGTTGATGATTCCTTATGTTTATGTTGGCGTGCCAGACAAATTGTTAAAGGTATTTCCATCAGACCTGCTTTGAATGTGTTACCCCTTCATTGAATTAAAAGAAAAAAAGCCCCGCTCCATCACTGCTGCTGTGATGTGTGACAAAAGCCCATCTTCCCTCCCCTGGGAACAGGTGAGAGATGGAACTAAACCCCAAAGGATTTTCTGCTCACTGATGGCACGTGAGTTTTCTTGGGAATTCTCTGCCAAATGTGGTCAGTTGTTTTTGAATGTGGCCATGCGGGGAGTCGAACGTGCCCATCCAGATCTGCAAACATGCAGTGCCAGAAGGAGAAGCCTTGAAATGTAAACCGGGATTTATTCACCTGACTGACAGGTGTGTGTGCTGTGCCCAGGTCCCCTGTCCAAATCCTGGGCGGGGAGAAGCCAGGACTGCACATTCCTTGTGATAGGAATTCAGGTTGTTTTGGGGGGGGTCGGGGTGGGGGTTAAATACAAATGAGATGCCAGGGAGGGAATGGCTCCTACGTGTAAATATATTTGTCCAAAAGGAGCCCTGCCCAGTCTGACTGCGGCCCAGTGCTGCTCCCTGACTGTACCCTCTCTTGGTGAGCCTCTGTCCTGCTGGCCGTGTTTTTGTTTTCTGGTTTTGTTTTTTTGTTTGTTTTTTTTTTTTTTTAATTTCATCCTGCACCCCGACCTTCATATTCTTCCCGTGTCCTCTCTGCTGCCACTCTCCCTTTCTGCCTCGTGTCCTCTGTGTCTGGTTTATAATGTGTAGACTATATGGATATATGAATTCCATGTAAGTATGCCAAATATAAATAGAAAAATGAATTGAAATATAGTTTTAAAATAAAGGGGTTTTAATTTTCTGTTTTGTTAGAGGCTGGGCTTTTCCATAAATGATATAAAAATGTGAAGATATAGAATATATAAATGTGTGTGTGTGTGTGTATATACATATATATACACACACATAAAATACAAATGTTAGTAATATAAAGATTTCTTAATAAAAATAATATTGTACCCCTGTTGTAATTGATGCCAATATACATTAAATTCAATATCCAAAAATAGGTATTGCTTATGAATATAAATTAATTATTAACAAACATATATATATATATATTTATATCTGTCTATCTATCTAATGGGTTTGGGTTTTTTTTAATTTGTTCATGGCAGGGATTTTTTAGTTTGGGTCGGGGTTTTTTGGGAGCATTCGTTTAGTAGGATTTTTTAAAGGGAGGGACCTCGATGCTTTTTGGGCCCTTGTCTCTGTGTGTGTGTGTGTGTGTGTCTGTGTGTGTGTGTGTGTGTCTCTCTGTGTGTGTCCCCCGTGTCCCCAAAGAGCCGCGGCCCCGGGCTGAGCTCGGCCGCAGTGCTGCCGCCTTGTGGGAAGAGATCGGTACTGCAGCCGTGCCCCGAAGCGGCGACCGGCTCCTCCTCGGCGCTGCTGCGGGCGGGCGGTGGGGCGCGAAATGGTGCGCGTGACCTTCTCAAGATGGCGGAGGGCCCAAGGTGACGATGCCGTTCCACTGGGACCGATGCGACGCTCGGGACGGCGGACGCAATAGGACCCCAGCAGAGATACGCTGGAGGGGGGGGTTGTCCTTTTTTTCCCGCCCTTTTTTTGCCGTCCTATGTAGAAGGCCGGGTGAGTGATGGCCGGGTCGCCATCTTGGGAGTGGCACGCTGCAATTTCCGCCCTTCCTGGCGCCATCTTTGTTCCTGGCAGAAGCCACTTCCGGTGGCGTTGCCAGCGTTGTCGTGGTAACTGTAAAGCCCCAGATAATGGTGTCTATTGAAGTCGCCTGCCTGAATCCGACCCCCGACGCTGATCGCGCGCTCTCCCGCCGCCTGTCCCACGGGCCATTTCCAGCACCGCTGACCAGTCCGAGCCCGTCCGCGCCGCGTAAAAGGCGACGGAAAATCGCGCCGAGAACGCGGGAGCGGTTTCGGGGCCGGATTCAGGCAGGCGAGTTCAATAATCGCCAATGTAAGGGGCCTTCTTTTTCGCCTCCCTAAACAAAGATGGCGGAGGCACCGGAAGTGGCTTCTGCCAGTACCAAAGATGGCGGCAGGGAAGGGCGGAAATTGCCTCTCGACCCTTCCCAAGATGGCGACTCAACCGTCACTCGCCCGACCTTCTGCATAGGGCGGCAAAAAGGGGCGGGGAAAAAAGGACCCCCACAGGGTGTCGACTGCATTGCCTGCCCGCGACGCCGACGCCGATCCCTCCCCCCCGGCGCGATTTTGCGCGGCGTTTCCCATCGTGCCCACACGGGCTGCGGGCTCAGCGGCGCCGCGGACGCGCGGGAGCCCGGCGGGCGCCGACAGGCAGCGGCGGATCCGCCCCTCTCTCTGCCGGGCTCCTTCCCCGGCCGCCGTCACGGAGAGCGACTCCCGTCCCGCCGCGCCACCTCTCCGCGCTGCCCGGTTCCGCTCCCGCCCGGGGAACGCATCGACGAAGGAAGAGCGGTCGCCCAGCTCCCGGAGCCATCGCCCTGCCCGCAGCCGGGAGCAGCCCGCAGGAGGAGGCAGCTGCTCTCTCTGCCGGAGAGGTGAGAGGGGCGCAAGGATGGGGCGGGGTGGGAACGTGGGCACGGGAGAATTCCCAGGCACAATTCCAGCTCCCCCTTTCAGCTGGCAGCAGCCCGGTGTCCTCTGCGTGTGGCAGCAGCTGCAGCGCTGGTTTGGAGCAAGTTTCCATGGCATTTTGTTGCAAAGGTGCCCCTTCCAGCCGGGTGCCCCGGCTGGGTTCCCTGCCTGGGAGAGCCCTTCAAGTAGCCAGAGGGAGCAGCTGCTGCGAATTCCGAGCCCGCTGTTCCTGTGATTCTGGATACAGTGTTTCAGTAGTGTGTGCTTCTGTCCTATGCGCTGCTAGATGTACTTTGGAACAGCTTGACTCTTTCATCCCTCCCCACCTGCATTCTTCCTAGGTGTACGTTTTATTCAGCAGCATTCAGATGAGAGAGAGGAGCTCTGTTCCCATCAGCACGAAAGGAAAAAGTGTGCTCACACAGACCTAAGTTGTTTGGTCAAAAAATTCTTACTTTGCTTTGGTCCAAAAAATGTTATTCCTGTGTGCAAGCTCACGGGGAAGATTTTATTCAACAGCTCTCAGTAGGACATCAAAGCTCCACTTCCCCTTTTCTTGAACAGCCTGAGACCCAATATTACTTGATATCAATTTTTTTTCAGGCGTTTGGAACTTTTTGAAGAGCCAGAAGGATTGTTTGTGCATACGTGTGTCACTAATATCCCTCCTCTCTCCAATGGAGGATGGGGGGGGAAAGGGATGCAGAGCTTCCTACAAGGGGCTGTAAGTGCAAATAAAGAGGAGCCAGAGGTTTAGTTGATATGAATCACTGTTTCTGAAAAGAGCCTGATGGATTTCCTGATACCAAAACCAGTAGGAATAGGAGACTGAACTCGGGCATCGTGATGGTCTCCTTGGCTTTAAAAAGCTTTAATGGCTTTAAAGGGCATTTCTATCAGACCTGGTTTATTTTTGTTCCCTTTCATTAAATTTTAAAAAGAAAAAAAGCCCCGCTCCATCACTGCTGCTGTGATGTGTGACAAAAGCCCATCTTCCCTCCCCTGGGAACAGGTGAGAGATGGAACTAAACCCCAAAGGATTTTCTGCTCACTGATGGCACGTGAGTTTTCTTGGGAATTCTCTGCCAAATGGGGTCAGTTGTTTTTGAATGTGGCCATGCGGGGAGTCGAACGTGCCCGTCCAGATCTGCAAACATGCAGTGCCAGAAGGAGAACCTTTGAAATGTCACCTGGGATGTGTTCCACTGACTCACACGTGGGTGCTGTGCCCAGGTCCCCTGTCCAAATCCTGGGCGGGCAGAAGCCAGGACTGCACATTGCTCGTGATATGAATTCAGTTTTGGGGAGGTGAAATACAAATGAGATGCCAGGGAGGGAATGTCTTCTAACTGTATATATTTTTGTCCTAGAGGAGCCCTGCCCAGTGTGACTGCTGCCCAGTGCTGCTCCCTGACTGCACGCTCTCTTGGTGAGCCTCTGTCCTGCTGGCCGTGCCTTTTCTGTCCCCGTCCCCGTGCCGCTCCTTGCCCGTCTTTACCCTCCCGAGCACGTGGCGTGCTCGATTCCTGTCTCCCGGTCCTGGTTTCCCTTTTTGTCTCTGTGTCCCGGCGTCCTTGCTGTGTGTTTGGGACTCCGTCTTTTTGTCTGTCCTTCTCCGTGCCTCACTCGTGTTCCCGTTCTGTTCCCTGTGGCTCTGTGGTGCTCCCCGTGCCATTGTTTCCCCCGGGATCCTTGTGTCCCGTTCGCTGCCCCTGTTCTTTTTTAATCCCTCTCTCGTGCTGCCCATCTAGCATCCCTTTTTTGTGGTTTTGTTTTTTATTTTTTTTTTCTCCATTTCAGCCTGCACCCCGATCTTCATTTTCTTTCTTGTGCCCTCTCTGCTGCCACTCTCTGCCTCGTGTTCTCTGTGTGTGCGGGGCTGGGGAGGAATTTTAGCCCTCCTGGGGGCTGCCCCTCCCCCCCCCCTCCCCTTTCCTTGTGCCAGCTGGGTCCCTTTTTGGGGGCATGGACCCGTGGGAAGGGTTCCCATCAAGGGCCGTGCTGCCGTCCAGGGCAGCTGGAGCGGTTCTGTGCCTTCATGTTGGGGGTGAGGAAAGAAGGCTGAGGGGGGGACGGGGTGGAGAGTCGGGGGGCTCCGATGTATTTCGGGGCAGCCCGAGGTCCCCGGCAGAGGGAGCCACGGGGCGGCGCAGGAGCAGGGGAGTGGGGAAGGGTGGGGGGGGGGCCGTGCTGGGTGCCCCTCCCCCAGAGGGACCCACGGGTGCCAGGACATTCCCCGGGAGGGGTGGCCGTAGAATACATGAAAAATTTTTTTGTTTGTTTTCATTTCGTTAGAGGAAGGCTTTCTTTACTTTTGGCTGGGGTTTATTTTGGTGCATTCATTCAGGGGGATTTCCTGAAGGGATGGATCTCGTTGTTTCATCCCCCCCCCCCCCCCAATCCCTTGTCTGTCTGTCTGTCTGTCTGTCTGTCTGTCTGTCCGTCCCCAAATCGCCGCAGCCCCGGGCTGAGCTCGGCGGCAGTGCTGCCGCCTTGTGGGCACAGCGCGGTACTGCAGCCGTCGCCTGTCTCGGATCCAGCCCCACAGCGAGCAGTCCGGAGCAGAAGTGTGAAAGCTGGGATCCTTTGACTTCTGCAGGGGACTTCATTTTCTTTTCCTCTTCTTCTCTTCCAGGACCGGAGAAATGGTTCCACTCCTCCCATCTTTGCCAACAGCTGTGCTGTTGGAGGAGCCAGAGCCAAGGTGCCTTCAGCACCAGGGCTCTGCACTGGAGGGCTCCCGGTCCTGACCGCGCAGGGTTCCCCTTTTCCTCCCCGCTGGGATGAAGTGTCTATGGAATCTGGGATCTGGGGGAAACTGCAGCTCTGCTGGTATGCAGGGACGTGAGGTTCCGGGGGACTGCGTTTCCCTGTGGCTTTCCAGGTCGGCAGGAGCCGGAGGAAATGGGGTGCCAGAGCCGTGCCCCATCAGGCCGTGTTTGCCTCTGAGGAACAGAGAGTCCGGGCTGAGGTGAGATTGCCAGGAGTGCTTGGATGGATGAGCCGTGCGGGGAACGGGGAGCTCGGAATCGCAGCTGCTGCTGGATCCGTTGCCTTAGGTCTGCTCCGTCTGTGTCTGTGCCAAGTGGGATTTGTGCTGGGGAGAGAGGTGCTGTGGGGAGCCAGAGGTGAAGTAAATCCTCTGTGGGGATGGGCAGCGAAGGACTGAGTAGCAGGGAAAGGAGAGGATTTCTAAAGGATACGACTGTTTCTGCCAAGAGCGGGGTGGAGCAGCGATGGGGGTGGTTGGGTTTGGCCTGGGCTCTGTTATTCTTGGTGCCATTTTAAAATTCTGTCGTGTGATTTACTGTCCGGGAGCTTTCGAACGAGAGCTGAGCGAAATGTAGGTTAAGCCTTGGAAGTTGGGTCCATTGCCTGCAGCAGCTCGCCGAGGCTGGAGGACTGGGGGGATGGCTGCTCCCAGGAAAGGTTACTTATTTATTGATACTGTGTCACATTTCCCTCAGCGACTGCCAGCCCGGAATGGCTGTGAGTTTGGGCTCTTCTCAGTGGGGGATTGGAGAAGGTTTTGGCTGTAATTAGAAGTGGGAGAAAAATCCTGCTAAATAAAAGCCTCACCTCTGTCCCCCCTAAGTTATCCCCGTTTGTCCCAGCTTGGAGCTGCGCAGAAGTCCGGCAGGGGAAATGACATCAGGGATACAGCTGTCAGTTCCGAGGCAGAGAGAGAAGATGTAGCAGCCAAGGGCAGGGCAGGGGGAAAGGTTTCAGAAAGCATTTCTGTGGTGTAATGAATGCCAATTTCTGCTTGCCCAGGGAGAAGAGGACGAACTCCCAGCCATTCAGGCCTGACAGTCCCCTGCAGCGAGAGCATACACTGGAAGAGTTCAGGGTCGAAGACAAGGCTGAGGGAAAATCCAGGCTATTTATAAGGGATGATGAGAGGTGGGTCCAGGGTGAGAATCCAGTGGGTAAAGGGAAAAGTGGTGTAAGGGAGGAGTAATACAGGGCAGGGGCCGATAAGGTAGGATGGGTGGAACAGTGCAGTGAACATAAACCAATGGGGGCGGGGGGTTGGGGGGGGGGCCAGGTTACAAGGATACAAGAACTTTCCAGAGCTGGGAGGAGACAAGGGATGACATAACTGGGAATAGAGGCAACCAATGGGAAATGAGGGTTATAAAGCTTTACCTTAAAGCTTTACCATAAAGAATTTTTAAAACCTTTGACAACCTTCTTAGGAGCTATTCTAAACTTAAACAAATGCCCTCCAAGGTCTGGGGCCATGGGCCGACTCCTCACCCAAAACACTGGTCTGGCTTGGGACGTCAGTCAGTCCGATTCCTACACTGGGCCTCTGCATGATATTCACCCAGAAGCTGCCTTTCAAGGACTGAAGTGGAACAAAAGGTATAAAAGAAATGTCATTCCCAGATGGAAAACAATTTCATTTCTCTTGTGTCTGCTTTTTTTTTTTTTTTTTTTTTTTTTTTTACAGTTACCTCAAAATTCCCGGATCCAGAACAGCTGCTCTGAGTTTTGGAAGAGATTCCAAAGCAGGATACAGTAGGTTTCAAAGTACACCTTGGAAAATCAATCGTTTGTCTGCAGCATGCAGCATGTAGGTGTGATGTCTGTAACTGGTCTTAGTTGATGCAGAGGTACTTGGAAACAAATGTTTAATCTTTCATCTCTCCTCACCTGCATTCTTCCTCAGTGTACTTTTTATTCAGCAGGACTCGGATGAGAGAGAGAGAGAGAGAGAGAGAGAGGAACTCTCTTCACATCAGCGTCAAAGGAAAAAGTGTTCAGCGACTTACAGTCCTAGTGACTGTTCTGTGTAAAAGCAGGATTGTTTTGCCATCAGACCTTGCGTGCCGTACCAGTCTGTGCGTTAACAGGTGTCTAAGAAAGGTCAAAAGGGAATAACTCCATGTCGTTCACTGGTGTGAATCTTGGTGGGGAGCAGAGCCGAGAGTGAACTGCAGTGAGGGGGAGGTTACTGAAGCCCCAGTTTGTTTCCAGTGAGCGTGGTGTTGTGGTGTTCAAAGTTACAGGTGCCTGCTGGCCTGGAGCTGGATACTTCTGCCTCTGCTTTCTTTGGGGGTTGATGATTCCTTATGTTTATGTTGGCGTGCCAGACAAATTGTTAAAGGTATTTCCATCAGACCTGCTTTGAATGTGTTACCCCTTCATTGAATTAAAAGAAAAAAAGCCCCGCTCCATCACTGCTGCTGTGATGTGTGACAAAAGCCCATCTTCCCTCCCCTGGGAACAGGTGAGAGATGGAACTAAACCCCAAAGGATTTTCTGCTCACTGATGGCACGTGAGTTTTCTTGGGAATTCTCTGCCAAATGTGGTCAGTTGTTTTTGAATGTGGCCATGCGGGGAGTCGAACGTGCCCATCCAGATCTGCAAACATGCAGTGCCAGAAGGAGAAGCCTTGAAATGTAAACCGGGATTTATTCACCTGACTGACAGGTGTGTGTGCTGTGCCCAGGTCCCCTGTCCAAATCCTGGGCGGGGAGAAGCCAGGACTGCACATTCCTTGTGATAGGAATTCAGGTTGTTTTGGGGGGGGTCGGGGTGGGGGTTAAATACAAATGAGATGCCAGGGAGGGAATGGCTCCTACGTGTAAATATATTTGTCCAAAAGGAGCCCTGCCCAGTCTGACTGCTGCCCAGTGCTGCTCCCTGACTGTACCCTCTCTTGGTGAGCCTCTGTCCTGCTGGCTGTGTTTTTGTTTTCTGGTTTTGTTTTTTTGTTTGTTTTTTTTTTTTTTTTTAATTTCATCCTGCACCCCGACCTTCATATTCTTCCCGTGTCCTCTCTGCTGCCACTCTCCCTTTCTGCCTCGTGTCCTCTGTGTCTGGTTTATAATGTGTAGACTATATGGATATATGAATTCCACGTAAGTATGCCAAATATAAATAGAAAAATGAATTGAAATATAGTTTTAAAATAAAGGGGTTTTAATTTTCTGTTTTGTTAGAGGCTGGGCTTTTCCATAAATGATATAAAAATGTGAAGATATAGAATATATAAATGTGTGTGTGTGTGTGTATATACATATATATACACACACATAAAATACAAATGTTAGTAATATAAAGATTTCTTAATAAAAATAATATTGTACCCCTGTTGTAATTGATGCCAATATACATTAAATTCAATATCCAAAAATAGGTATTGCTTATGAATATAAATTAATTATTAACAAACATATATATATATATATTTATATCTGTCTATCTATCTAATGGGTTTGGGTTTTTTTTAATTTGTTCATGGCAGGGATTTTTTAGTTTGGGTCGGGGTTTTTTGGGAGCATTCGTTTAGTAGGATTTTTTAAAGGGAGGGACCTCGATGCTTTTTGGGCCCTTGTCTCTGTGTGTGTGTGTGTGTGTGTCTGTGTGTCTGTGTGTGTGTCTCTCTGTGTGTGTCCCCCGTGTCCCCAAAGAGCCGCGGCCCCGGGCTGAGCTCGGCCGCAGTGCTGCCGCCTTGTGGGAAGAGATCGGTACTGCAGCCGTGCCCCGAAGCGGCGACCGGCTCCTCCTCGGCGCTGCTGCGGGCGGGCGGTGGGGCGCGAAATGGTGCGCGTGACCTTCTCAAGATGGCGGAGGGCCCAAGGTGACGATGCCGTTCCACTGGGACCGATGCGACGCTCGGGACGGCGGACGCAATAGGACCCCGGCAGAGATATACGCTGGAGGGGGGGGTTGTCCTTTTTTTCCCGCCCTTTTTTTGCCGTCCTATGTAGAAGGCCGGGTGAGTGATGGCCGGGTCGCCATCTTGGGAGTGGCACGCTGCAATTTCCGCCCTTCCTGGCGCCATCTTTGTTCCTGGCAGAAGCCACTTCCGGTGGCGTTGCCAGCGTTGTCGTGGTAACTGTAAAGCCCCAGATAATGGTGTCTATTGAAGTCGCCTGCCTGAATCCGACCCCCGACGCTGATCGCGCGCTCTCCCGCCGCCTGTCCCACGGGCCATTTCCAGCACCGCTGACCAGTCCGAGCCCGTCCGCGCCGCGTAAAAGGCGACGGAAAATCGCGCCGAGAACGCGGGAGCGGTTTCGGGGCCGGATTCAGGCAGGCGAGTTCAATAATCGCCAATGTAAGGGGCCTTCTTTTTCGCCTCCCTAAACAAAGATGGCGGAGGCACCGGAAGTGGCTTCTGCCAGTACCAAAGATGGCGGCAGGGAAGGGCGGAAATTGCCTCTCGACCCTTCCCAAGATGGCGACTCAACCGTCACTCGCCCGACCTTCTGCATAGGGCGGCAAAAAGGGGCGGGGAAAAAAGGACCCCCACAGGGTGTCGACTGCATTGCCTGCCCGCGACGCCGACGCCGATCCCTCCCCCCCGGCGCGATTTTGCGCGGCGTTTCCCATCGTGCCCACACGGGCTGCGGGCTCAGCGGCGCCGCAGACGCGCGGGAGCCCGGCGGGCGCCGACAGGCAGCGGCGGATCCGCCCCTCTCTCTGCCGGGCTCCTTCCCCGGCCGCCGTCACGGAGAGCGACTCCCGTCCCGCCGCGCCACCTCTCCGCGCTGCCCGGTTCCGCTCCCGCCCGGGGAACGCATCGACGAAGGAAGAGCGGTCGCCCAGCTCCCGGAGCCATCGCCCTGCCCGCAGCCGGGAGCAGCCCGCAGGAGGAGGCAGCTGCTCTCTCTGCCGGAGAGGTGAGAGGGGCGCAAGGATGGGGCGGGGTGGGAACGCGGGCACGGGAGAATTCCCAGGCACAATTCCAGCTCCCCCTTTCAGCTGGCAGCAGCCCGGTGTCCTCTGCGTGTGGCAGCAGCTGCAGCGCTGGTTTGGAGCAAGTTTCCATGGCATTTTGTTGCAAAGGTTCCCCTTCCAGCCGGGTGCCCCGGCTGGGTTCCCTGGCTGGGAGAGCCCTTGAAGTAGCCAGAGGGAGCAGCTGCTGCGAATTCCGAGCCCGCTGTTCCTGTGATTCTGGATACAGTGTTTCAGTAGTGTGTGCTTCTGTCCTATGCGCTGCTAGATGTACTTTGGAACAAGTTGACTCTTTCATCCCTCCCCACCTGCATTCTTCCTAGGTGTACGTTTTATTCAGCAGCATTCAGATGAGAGAGAGGAGCTCTGTTCCCATCAGCACGAAAGGAAAAAGTGTGCTCACACAGACCTAAGTTGTTTGGTCAAAAAATTCTTACTTTGCTTTGGTCCAAAAAATGTTATTCCTGTGTGCAAGCTCACGGGGAAGATTTTATTCAACAGCTCTCAGTGGGACATCAAAGCTCCACTTTCCCTTTTCTTGAACAGCCTGAGACCCAATATTACTTGATATCAGTTTTTTTCAGGCGTTTGGAACTTTTTGAAGAGCCAGAAGGATTGTTTGTGCATACGTGTGTCACTAATATCCCTCCTCTCTCCAATGGAGGATGGGGGGGGAAAGGGATGCAGAGCTTCCTACAAGGGGCTGTAAGTGCAAATAAAGAGGAGCCAGAGGTTTAGTTGATATGAATCACTGTTTCTGAAAAGAGCCTGATGGATTTCCTGATACCAAAACCAGTAGGAATAGGAGACTGAACTCGGGCATCGTGATGGTCTCCTTGGCTTTAAAAAGCTTTAATGGCTTTAAAGGGCATTTCTATCAGACCTGGTTTATTTTTGTTCCCTTTCATTAAATTTTAAAATGAAAAAAAGCCCCGCTCCATCACTGCTGCTGTGATGTGTGACAAAAGCCCATCTTCCCTCCCCTGGGAACAGGTGAGAGATGGAACTAAACCCCAAAGGATTTTCCGCTCACTGATGGCACGTGAGTTTTCTTGGGAATTCTCTGCCAAATGTGGTCAGTTGTTTTTGAATGTGGCCATGCGGGGAGTCGAACGTGCCAGCCCAGATCTGCAAACATGCAGTGCCAGAAGGAGAACCTTTGAAATGTCACCTGGGATGTGTTCCACTGACTCACAAGTGGGTGCTGTGCCCAGGTCCCCTGTCCAAATCCTGGGCGGGCAGAAGCCAGGACTGCACATTGCTCGTGATATGAATTCAGTTTTGGGGAGGTTAAATACAAATGAGATGCCAGGGAGGGAATGTCTTCTAACTGTATATATTTTTGTCCTAGAGGAGCCCTGCCCAGTGTGACTGCTGCCCAGTGCTGCTCCCTGACTGCACGCTCTCTTGGTGAGCCTCTGTCCTGCTGGCCGTGCCTTTTCTGTCCCCGTCCCCGTGCCGCTCCTTGCCCGTCTTTACCCTCCCGAGCACGTGGCGTGCTCGATTCCTGTCTCCCGGTCCTGGTTTCCCTTTTTGTCTCTGTGTCCCTGCGTCCTTGCTGTGTGTTTGGGACTCCGTCTTTTTGTCTGTCCTTCTCCGTGCCTCACTCGTGTTCCCGTTCTGTTCCCTGTGGCTCTGTGGTGCTCCCCGTGCCATTGTTTCCCCCGGGATCCTTGTGTCCCGTTCGCTGCCCCTGTTCTTTTATAATCCCTCTCTCGTGCTGCCCATCTAGCATCCCTTTTTTGTGGTTTTGGTTTTTTTTGTTTTTTTTTTTTTCTCCATTTCAGCCTGCACCCCGATCTTCATTTTCTTTCTTGTGCCCTCTCTGCTGCCACTCTCTGCCTCGTGTTCTCTGTGTGTGCGGGGCTGGGGAGGAACTTTAGCCCTCCTGGGGGCTGCCCCTCCCCCCCCCCCCTTTCCTTGTGCCAGCTGGGTCCCTTTTTGGGGGCATGGACCCGTGGGAAGAGTTCCCATCAAGGGCCGTGCTGCCGTCCAGGGCAGCTGGAGCGGTTCTGTGCCTTCATTTTGGTGGTGACGAAAGAAGGCTGAGGGGGGGACGGGGTGGAGAGTCGGGGGGCTCCGATGTATTTCGGGGCAGCCCGAGGTCCCCGGCAGAGGGAGCCACGCTGCGGCGCAGGAGCAGGGGAGTGGGGAATGGTGTGGGGGGGGCCGTGCTGGGTGCCCCTCCCCCAGAGGGACCCACGGGTGCCAGGACATTCCCCGGGAGGGGTGGCCGTAGAATACATGAAAAATTTTTTTGTTTGTTTTCATTTCGTTAGAGGGAGGCTTTCTTTACTTTTGGCTGGGGTTTATTTTGGTGCATTCATTCAGGGGGATTTCCTGAAGGGATGGATCTCGTTGTTTCATCCCCCCCCCCTCCCCCCATCCCTTGTCTGTCTGTCTGTCTGTCTGTCTGTCTGTCCGTCCCCAAATCGCCGCAGCCCCGGGCTGAGCTCGGCGGCAGTGCTGCCGCCTTGTGGGCACAGCGCGGTACTGCAGCCGTCGCCTGTCTTGGATCCAGCCCCACAGCGAGCAGTCCGGAGCAGAAGTGTGAAAGCTGGGATCCTTTGACTTCTGCAGGGGACTTCATTTTCTTTTCCTCTTCTTCTCTTCCAGGACCGGAGAAATGGTTCCACTCCTCCCATCTTTGCCAACAGCTGTGCTGTTGGAGGAGCCAGAGCCAAGGTGCCTTCAGCACCAGGGCTCTGCACTGGAGGGCTCCCGGTCCTGACCGCGCAGGGTTCCCCTTTTCCTCCCCGCTGGGATGAAGTGTCTATGGAATCTGGGATCTGGGTGAAACTGCAGCTCTGCTGGTATGCAGGGACGTGAGGTTCCGGGGGACTGCGTTTCCCTGTGGCTTTCCAGGTCGGCAGGAGCCGGAGGAAATGGGGTGCCAGAGCCGTGCCCCATCAGGCCGTGTTTGCCTCTGAGGAACAGAGAGTCCGGGCTGAGGTGAGATTGCCAGGAGTGCTTGGATGGATGAGCCGTGCGGGGAACGGGGAGCTCGGAAACGCAGCTGCTGCTGAATCCGTTGCCTTAGGTCTGCTCCGTCTGTGTCTGTGCCAAGTGGGATTTGTGCTGGGGAGAGAGGTGCTGTGGGGAGCCAGAGGTGAAGTAAATCCTCTGTGGGGATGGGCAGCGAAGGACTGAGTAGCAGGGAAAGGAGAGGATTTCTAAAGGATACGACTGTTTCTGCCAAGAGCGGGGTGGAGCAGCGATGGGGGTGGTTGGGTTTGGCCTGGGCTCTGTTATTCTTGGTGCAATTTTAAAATTCTGTCGTGTGATTTACTGTCCGGGAGCTTTCGAACGAGAGCTGAGCGAAATGTAGGTTAAGCCTTGGAAGTTGGGTCCATTGCCTGCAGCAGCTCGCCGAGGCTGGAGCACTGGGGGGATGGCTGCTCCCAGGAAAGGTTACTTATTTATTGATACTGTGTCACATTTCCCTCAGCGACTGCCAGCCCGGAATGGCTGTGAGTTTGTGCTCTTCTCAGTGGGGGATTGGAGAAGGTTTTGGCTGTAATTAGAAGTGGGAGAAAAATCCTGCTAAATAAAAGCCTCACCTCTGTCCCCCCTAAGTTATCCCCGTTTGTCCCAGCTTGGAGCTGCGCAGAAGTCCGGCAGGGGAAATGACATCAGGGATACAGCTGTCAGTTCCAAGGCAGAGAGAGAAGATGTAGCAGCCAAGGGCAGGGCAGGGGGAAAGGTTTCAGAAAGCATTTCTGTGGTGTAATGAATGCCAATTTCTGCTTGCCCAGGGAGAAGAGGACGAACTCCCAGCCATTCAGGCCTGACAGTCCCCTGCAGCGAGAGCATCCACTGGAAGAGTTCAGGGTCGAAGACAAGGCTGAGGGAAAATCCAGGCTATTTATAAGGGATGATGAGAGGTGGGTCCAGGGTGAGAATCCAGTGGGTAAAGGGAAAAGTGGTGTAAGGGAGGAGTAATACAGGGCAGGGGCCGATAAGGTAGGATGGGTGGAACAGTGCAGTGAACATAAACCAATGGGGGGGGGGGGTTGGGGGGGGGGAGGGGGGCGGGTACAAGGATACAAGAACTTTCCAGAGCTGGGAGGAGACAAGGGATGACATAACTGGGAATAGAGGCAACCAATGGGAAATGAGGGTTATAAAGCTTTACCTTAAAGCTTTACCATAAAGAATTTTTAAAACCTTTGACAACCTTCTTAGGAGCTATTCTAAACTTAAACAAATGCCCTCCAAGGTCTGGGGCCATGGGCCGACTCCTCACCCAAAACACTGGTCTGGCTTGGGACGTCAGTCAGTCCGATTCCTACACTGGGCCTCTGCATGATATTCACCCAGAAGCTGCCTTTCAAGGACTGAAGTGGAACAAAAGGTATAAAAGAAATGTCATTCCCAGATGGAAAACAGTTTCATTTCTCTTGTGTCTGCTTTTTTTTTTTTTTTTTTTTTTTTTACAGTTACCTCAAAATTCCCGGATCCAGAACAGCTGCTCTGAGTTTTGGAAGAGATTCCAAAGCAGGATACAGTAGGTTTCAAAGTACACCTTGGAAAATCAATCGTTTGTCTGCAGCATGCAGCATGTAGGTGTGATGTCTGTAACTGGTCTTAGTTGATGCAGAGGTACTTGGAAACAAATGTTTAATCTTTCATCTCTCCCCACCTGCATTCTTCCTCAGTGTACTTTTTATTCAGCAGGACTCGGATGAGAGAGAGATAGAGAGAGAGAGAGAGAGAGAGAGGAACTCTCTTCACATCAGCGTCAAAGGAAAAAGTGTTCAGCGACTTACAGTCCTAGTGACTGTTCTGTGTAAAAGCAGGATTGTTTTGCCATCAGACCTTGCGTGCCGTACCAGTCTGTGCGTTAGCAGGTGTCTAAGAAAGGTCAAAAGGGAATAACTCCATGTCGTTCACTGGTGTGAATCTTGGTGGGGAGCAGAGCCGAGAGTGAACTGCAGTGAGGGGGAGGTTACTGAAGCCCCAGTTTGTTTCCAGTGAGCGTGGTGTTGTGGTGTTCAAAGTTACAGGTGCCTGCTGGCCTGGAGCTGGATACTTCTGCCTCTGCTTTCTTTGGGGGTTGATGATTCCTTATGTTTATGTTGGCGTGCCAGACAAATTGTTAAAGGTATTTCCATCAGACCTGCTTTGAATGTGTTACCCCTTCATTGAATTAAAAGAAAAAAAGCCCCGCTCCATCACTGCTGCTGTGATGTGTGACAAAAGCCCATCTTCCCTCCCCTGGGAACAGGTGAGAGATGGAACTAAACCCCAAAGGATTTTCTGCTCACTGATGGCACGTGAGTTTTCTTGGGAATTCTCTGCCAAATGTGGTCAGTTGTTTTTGAATGTGGCCATGCGGGGAGTCGAACGTGCCCGTCCAGATCTGCAAACATGCAGTGCCAGAAGGAGAAGCCTTGAAATGTAAACCGGGATTTATTCACCTGACTGACAGGTGTGTGTGCTGTGCCCAGGTCCCCTGTCCAAATCCTGGGCAGGCAGAAGCCAGGACTGCACATTCCTTGTGATAGGAATTCAGGTTGTTTTGGGGGGGGTCAGGGTGGGGGTTAAATACAAATGAGATGCCAGGGAGGGAATGGCTCCTACGTGTAAATATATTTGTCCAAAAGGAGCCCTGCCCAGTCTGACTGCGGCCCAGTGCTGCTCCCTGACTGTACCCTCTCTTGGTGAGCCTCTGTCCTGCTGGCCGTGTTTTTGTTTTCTGGTTTTGTTTTTTTGGTTTTTTTTGGTTTTTTTTTTTAATTTCATCCTGCACCCCGATCTTCATATTCTTCCCGTGTCCTCTCTGCTGCCACTCTCCCTTTCTGCCTCGTGTCCTCTGTGTCTGGTTTATAATGTGTAGACTATATGGATATATGAATTCCACGTAAGTATGCCAAATATAAATAGAAAAATGAATTGAAATATAGTTTTAAAATAAAGGGGTTTTAATTTTCTGTTTTGTTAGAGGCTGGGCTTTTCCATAAATGATATAAAAATGTGAAGATATAGAATATATAAATATGTGTGTGTGTGTGTATATACATATATATACACACACATAAAATACAAATGTTAGTAACATAAAGATTTCTTAATAAAATAATATTGTACCCCTGTTGTAATTGATGCCAATATACATTAAATTCAGTATCCAAAAATAGGTATTGCTTATGAATATAAATTAATTATTAACAAACATATATATATATTTATATATATATATATCAATCTAATGGGTTTGGGGTTTTTTTAATTTGTTCATGGCAGGGATTTTTTAGTTTGGGTCGGGGTTTTTTGGGAGCATTCGTTTAGTAGGATTTTTTAAAGGGAGGGACCTCGATGCTTTTTGGGCCCTTGTCTCTCTGTGTGTGTGTGTGTGTGTGTGTCTGTGTGTGTGTGTGTGTGTGTGTGTGTGTCTCTCTCTGTGTGTGTCTGTGTGTGTGTGTGTGTGTCTCTCTGTGTGTGTCCGCCGTGTCCCCAAAGAGCCGCGGCCCCGGGCTGAGCTCGGCCGCAGTGCAGCCGCCTTGTGGGAAGAGATCGGTACTGCAGCCGTGCCCCGAAGCGGCGACCGGCTCCTCCTCGGCGCTGCTGCGGGAGGGCGGTGGGGCGCGAAATGGTGCGCGTGACCTTCTCAAGATGGCGGAGGGCCCAAGGTGACGATGCCGTTCCACTGGGACCGATGCGACGCTCGGGACGGCGGACGCAATAGGACCCCAGCAGAGATACGCTGGAGGGGGGGGGTTGTCCTTTTTTTCCCGCCCTTTTTTTGCCGTCCTATGTAGAAGGCCGGGTGAGTGATGGCCGGGTCGCCATCTTGGGAGCGGCACGCTGCAATTTCCGCCCTTCCTGGCGCCATCTTTGTTCCTGGCAGAAGCCACTTCCGGTGGCGTTGCCAGCGTTGTCGTGGTAACTGTAAAGCCCCAGATAATGGTGTCTATTGAAGTCGCCTGCCTGAATCCGACCCCCGACGCTGATCGCGCGCTCTCCCGCCGCCTGTCCCACGGGCCATTTCCAGCACCGCTGACCAGTCCGAGCCCGTCCGCGCCGCGTAAAAGGCGACGGAAAATCGCGCCGAGAACGCGGGATCGGTTTCGGGGCCGGATTCAGGCAGGCGAGTTCAATAATCGCCAATGTAAGGGGCCTTCTTTTTCGCCTCCCTAAACAAAGATGGCGGAGGCACCGGAAGTGGCTTCTGCCAGTACCAAAGATGGCAGCAGGGAAGGGCGGAAATTGCCTCTCGACCCTTCCCAAGATGGCGACTCAACCGTCACTCGCCCGACCTTCTGCATAGGGCGGCAAAAAGGGGCGGGGAAAAAAGGACCCCCACGGGGTGTCGACTGCATTGCCTGCCCGCGACGCCGACGCCGATCCCTCCCCCCCGGCGCGATTTTGCGCGGCGTTTCCCATCGTGCCCACACGGGCTGCGGGCTCAGCGGCGCCGCGGACGCGCGGGAGCCCGGCGGGCGCCGACAGGCAGCGGCGGATCCGCCCCTCTCTCTGCCGGGCTCCTTCCCCGGCCGCCGTCACGGAGAGCGACTCCCGTCCCGCCGCGCCACCTCTCCGCGCCGCCCGGTTCCGCTCCCGCCCGGGGAACGCATCGACGAAGGAAGAGCGGTCGCCCAGCTCCCGGAGCCATCGCCCTGCCCGCAGCCAGGAGCAGCCCGCAGGAGGAGGCAGCTGCTCTCTCTGCCGGAGAGGTGAGAGGGGCGCAAGGATGGGGCGGGGTGGGAACGCGGGCACGGGAGAATTCCCAGGCACAATTCCAGCTCCCCCTTTCAGCTGGCAGCAGCCCGGTGTCCTCTGCGTGTGGCAGCAGCTGCAGCGCTGGTTTGGAGCAAGTTTCCATGGCATTTTGTTGCAAAGGTTCCCCTTCCAGCCGGGTGCCCCGGCTGGGTTCCCTGGCTGGGAGAGCCCTTGAAGTAGCCAGAGGGAGCAGCTGCTGCGAATTCCGAGCCCGCTGTTCCTGTGATTCTGGATACAGTGTTTCAGTAGTGTGTGCTTCTGTCCTATGCGCTGCTAGATGTACTTTGGAACAAGTTGACTCTTTCATCCCTCCCCACCTGCATTCTTCCTAGGTGTACGTTTTATTTAGCAGCATTCAGATGAGAGAGAGGAGCTCTGTTCCCATCAGCACGAAAGGAAAAAGTGTGCTCACACAGACCTAAGTTGTTTGGTCAAAAAATTCTTACTTTGCTTTGGTCCAAAAAATGTTATTCCTGTGTGCAAGCTCACGGGGAAGATTTTATTCAACAGCTCTCAGTGGGACATCAAAGCTCCACTTTCCCTTTTCTTGAACAGCCTGAGACCCAATATTACTTGATATCAGTTTTTTTTCAGGCGTTTGGAACTTTTTGAAGAGCCAGAAGGATTGTTTGTGCATACGTGTGTCACTAATATCCCTCCTCTCTCCAATGGAGGATGGGGGGGGAAAGGGATGCAGAGCTTCCTACAAGGGGCTGTAAGTGCAAATAAAGAGGAGCCAGAGGTTTAGTTGATATGAATCACTGTTTCTGAAAAGAGCCTGATGGATTTCCTGATACAAAAACCAGTAGGAATAGGAGACTGAACTCGGGCATCGTGATGGTCTCCTTGGCTTTAAAAAGCTTTAATGGCTTTAAAGGGCATTTCTATCAGACCTGGTTTATTTTTGTTCCCTTTCATTAAATTTTAAAATGAAAAAAAGCCCCGCTCCATCACTGCTGCTGTGATGTGTGACAAAAGCCCATCTTCCCTCCCCTGGGAACAGGTGAGAGATGGAACTAAACCCCAAAGGATTTTCCGCTCACTGATGGCACGTGAGTTTTCTTGGGAATTCTCTGCCAAATGCGGTCAGTTGTTTTTGAATGTGGCCATGCGGGGAGTCGAACGTGCCAGCCCAGATCTGCAAACATGCAGTGCCAGAAGGAGAACCTTTGAAATGTCACCTGGGATGTGTTCCACTGACTCACACGTGGGTGCTGTGCCCAGGTCCCCTGTCCAAATCCTGGGCGGGCAGAAGCCAGGACTGCACATTGCTCGTGATATGAATTCAGTTTTGGGGAGGTGAAATACAAATGAGATGCCAGGGAGGGAATGTCTTCTAACTGTATATATTTTTGTCCTAGAGGAGCCCTGCCCAGTGTGACTGCTGCCCAGTGCTGCTCCCTGACTGCACGCTCTCTTGGTGAGCCTCTGTCCTGCTGGCCGTGCCTTTTCTGTCCCCGTCCCCGTGCCGCTCCTTGCCCGTCTTTACCCTCCCGAGCACGTGGCGTGGTCGATTCCTGTCTCCCGGTCCTGGTTTCCCTTTTTGTCTCTGTGTCCCTGCGTCCTTGCTGTGTGTTTGGGACTCCGTCTTTTTGTCTGTCCTTCTCCGTGCCTCACTCGTGTTCCCGTTCTGTTCCCTGTGGCTCTGTGGTGCTCCCCGTGCCATTGTTTCCCCCGGGATCCTTGTGTCCCGTTCGCTGCCCCTGTTCTTTTTTAATCCCTCTCTCGTGCTGCCCATCTAGCATCCCTTTTTTGTGGTTTTGTTTTTTATTTTTTTTTTCTCCATTTCAGCCTGCACCCCGATCTTCATTTTCTTTCTTGTGCCCTCTCTGCTGCCACTCTCTGCCTCGTGTTCTCTGTGTGTGCGGGGCTGGGGAGGAACTTTAGCCCTCCTGGGGGCTGCCCCTCCCCCCCCCCTCCCCTTTCCTTGTGCCAGCTGGGTCCCTTTTTGGGGGCATGGACCCGTGGGAAGGGTTCCCATCAAGGGCCGTGCTGCCGTCCAGGGCAGCTGGAGCGGTTCTGTGCCTTCATGTTGGGGGTGATGAAAGAAGGCTGAGGGGGGGACGGGGTGGAGAGTCGGGGGGCTCCGATGTATTTCGGGGCAGCCCGAGGTCCCCGGCAGAGGGAGCCACGCTGCGGCGCAGGAGCAGGGGAGTGGGGAATGGTGGAGGGGGGGGCCGTGCAGGGTACCCTCCCCCAGAGGGACCCACGGGTGCCAGGACATTCCCCGGGAGGGGTGGCCGTAGAATACATGAAAAATTTTTTTGTTTGTTTTCATTTCGTTAGAGGAAGGCTTTCTTTACTTTTGGCTGGGGTTTATTTTGGTGCATTCATTCAGGGGGATTTCCTGAAGGGATGGATCTCGTTGTTTCATCCCCCCCCCCTCCCCCCATCCCTTGTCTGTCTGTCTGTCTGTCTGTCTGTCTGTCCGTCCCCAAATCGCCGCAGCCCCGGGCTGAGCTCGGCGGCAGTGCTGCCGCCTTGTGGGCACAGCGCGGTACTGCAGCCGTCGCCTGTCTCGGATCCAGCCCCACAGCGAGCAGTCCGGAGCAGAAGTGTGAAAGCTGGGATCCTTTGACTTCTGCAGGGGACTTCATTTTCTTTTCCTCTTCTTCTCTTCCAGGACCGGAGAAATGGTTCCACTCCTCCCATCTTTGCCAACAGCTGTGCTGTTGGAGGAGCCAGAGCCAAGGTGCCTTCAGCACCAGGGCTCTGCACTGGAGGGCTCCCGGTCCTGACCGCGCAGGGTTCCCCTTTTCCTCCCCGCTGGGATGAAGTGTCTATGGAATCTGGGATCTGGGTGAAACTGCAGCTCTGCTGGTATGCAGGGACGTGAGGTTCCGGGGGACTGCGTTTCCCTGTGGCTTTCCAGGTCGGCAGGAGCCGGAGGAAATGGGGTGCCAGAGCCGTGCCCCATCAGGCCGTGTTTGCCTCTGAGGAACAGAGAGTCCGGGCTGAGGTGAGATTGCCAGGAGTGTTTGGATGGATGAGCCGTGCGGGGAACGGGGAGCTCGGAATCGCAGCTGCTGCTGAATCCGTTGCCTTAGGTCTGCTCCGTCTGTGTCTGTGCCAAGTGGGATTTGTGCTGGGGAGAGAGGTGCTGTGGGGAGCCAGAGGTGAAGTAAATCCTCTGTGGGGATGGGCAGCGAAGGACTGAGTAGCAGGGAAAGGAGAGGATTTCTAAAGGATACGACTGTTTCTGCCAAGAGCGGGGTGGAGCAGCGATGGGGGTGGTTGGGTTTGGCCTGGGCTCTGTTATTCTTGGTGCCATTTTAAAATTCTGTCGTGTGATTTACTGTCCGGGAGCTTTCGAACGAGAGCTGAGCGAAATGTAGGTTAAGCCTTGGAAGTTGGGTCCATTGCCTGCAGCAGCTCGCCGAGGCTGGAGGACTGGGGGGATGGCTGCTCCCAGGAAAGGTTACTTATTTATTGATACTGTGTCACATTTCCCTCAGCGACTGCCAGCCCGGAATGGCTGTGAGTTTGGGCTCTTCTCAGTGGGGGATTGGAGAAGGTTTTGGCTGTAATTAGAAGTGGGAGAAAAATCCTGCTAAATAAAAGCCTCACCTCTGTCCCCCCTAAGTTATCCCCGTTTGTCCCAGCTTGGAGCTGCGCAGAAGTCCGGCAGGGGAAATGACATCAGGGATACAGCTGTCAGTTCCAAGGCAGAGAGAGAAGATGTAGCAGCCAAGGGCAGGGCAGGGGGAAAGGTTTCAGAAAGCATTTCTGTGGTGTAATGAATGCCAATTTCTGCTTGCCCAGGGAGAAGAGGACGAACTCCCAGCCATTCAGGCCTGACAGTCCCCTGCAGCGAGAGCATCCACTGGAAGAGTTCAGGGTCGAAGACAAGGCTGAGGGAAAATCCAGGCTATTTATAAGGGATGATGAGAGGTGGGTCCAGGGTGAGAATCCAGTGGGTAAAGGGAAAAGTGGTGTAAGGGAGGAGTAATACAGGGCAGGGGCCGATAAGGTAGGATGGGTGGAACAGTGCAGTGAACATAAACCAATGGGGGGGGGGGGTTGGCGGGGGGGGCGGGGTACAAGGATACAAGAACTTTCCAGAGCTGGGAGGAGACAAGGGATGACATAACTGGGAATAGAGGCAACCAATGGGAAATGAGGGTTATAAAGCTTTACCTTAAAGCTTTACCATAAAGAATTTTTAAAACCTTTGACAACCTTCTTAGGAGCTATTCTAAACTTAAACAAATGCCCTCCAAGGTCTGGGGCCATGGGCCGACTCCTCACCCAAAACACTGGTCTGGCTTGGGACGTCAGTCAGTCCGATTCCTACACTGGGCCTCTGCATGATATTCACCCAGAAGCTGCCTTTCAAGGACTGAAGTGGAACAAAAGGTATAAAAGAAATGTCATTCCCAGATGGAAAACAGTTTCATTTCTCTTGTGTCTGCTTTTTTTTTTTTTTTTTTTTTTTTACAGTTACCTCAAAATTCCCGGATCCAGAACAGCTGCTCTGAGTTTTGGAAGAGATTCCAAAGCAGGATACAGTAGGTTTCAAAGTACACCTTGGAAAATCAATCGTTTGTCTGCAGCATGCAGCATGTAGGTGTGATGTCTGTAACTGGTCTTAGTTGATGCAGAGGTACTTGGAAACAAATGTTTAATCTTTCATCTCTCCCCACCTGCATTCTTCCTCAGTGTACTTTTTATTCAGCAGGACTCGGATGAGAGAGAGAGAGAGAGAGAGAGGAACTCTCTTCACATCAGTGTCAAAGGAAAAAGTGTTCAGCGACTTACAGTCCTAGTGACTGTTCTGTGTAAAAGCAGGATTGTTTTGCCATCAGACCTTGCGTGCCGTACCAGTCTGTGCGTTAGCAGGTGTCTAAGAAAGGTCAAAAGGGAATAACTCCATGTCGTTCACTGGTGTGAATCTTGGTGGGGAGCAGAGCCGAGAGTGAACTGCAGTGAGGGGGAGGTTACTGAAGCCCCAGTTTGTTTCCAGTGAGCGTGGTGTTGTGGTGTTCAAAGTTACAGGTGCCTGCTGGCCTGGAGCTGGATACTTCTGCCTCTGCTTTCTTTGGGGGTTGATGATTCCTTATGTTTATGTTGGCGTGCCAGACAAATTGTTAAAGGTATTTCCATCAGACCTGCTTTGAATGTGTTACCCCTTCATTGAATTAAAAGAAAAAAAGCCCCGCTCCATCACTGCTGCTGTGATGTGTGACAAAAGCCCATCTTCCCTCCCCTGGGAACAGGTGAGAGATGGAACTAAACCCCAAAGGATTTTCTGCTCACTGATGGCACGTGAGTTTTCCTGGGAATTCTCTGCCAAATGTGGTCAGTTGTTTTTGAATGTGGCCATGCGGGGAGTCGAACGTGCCAGCCCAGATCTGCAAACATGCAGTGCCAGAAGGAGAACCTTTGAAATGTCACCTGGGATGTGTTCCACTGACTCACAAGTGGGTGCTGTGTCCAGGTCCCCTGTCCAAATCCTGGGCGGGCAGAAGCCAGGACTGCACATTGCTCGTGATATGAATTCAGTTTTGGGGAGGTGAAATACAAATGAGATGCCAGGGAGGGAATGTCTTCTAACTGTATATATTTTTGTCCTAGAGGAGCCCTGCCCAGTGTGACTGCTGCCCAGTGCTGCTCCCTGACTGCACGCTCTCTTGGTGAGCCTCTGTCCTGCTGGCCGTGCCTTTTCTGTCCCCGTCCCCGTGCCGCTCCTTGCCCGTCTTTACCCTCCCGAGCACGTGGCGTGGTCGATTCCTGTCTCCCGGTCCTGGTTTCCCTTTTTGTCTCTGTGTCCCGGCGTCCTTGCTGTGTGTTTGGGACTCCGTCTTTTTGTCTGTCCTTCTCCGTGCCTCACTCGTGTTCCCGTTCTGTTCCCTGTGGCTCTGTGGTGCTCCCCGTGCCATTGTTTCCCCCGGGATCCTTGTGTCCCGTTCGCTGCCCCTGTTCTTTTATAATCCCTCTCTCGTGCTGCCCATCTAGCATCCCTTTTTTGTGGTTTTGATTTTATTTTTTTTTTTCCATTTCATCCTGCACCCCGATCTTCATTTTCTTTCTTGTGCCCTCTCTGCTGCCACTCTCCCTTTCTGCCTCGTGTCCTCTGTGTCTGGTTTATAATGTGTAGACTATATGGACATATGAATTCCACGTAAGTATGCCAAATATAAATTGAAAAATGAATTGAAATATAGTTTTAAAATAACGGGGTTTTAATTTTCTTTTTTGTTAGAGGCCGGGCTTTTCCATAAATGATATAAAAATGTGAAGATATAGAATATATAAATGTGTGTGTGTATACATATATATACACACACATAAAATACAAATGTTAGTAATATAAAGATTTCTTAATAAAAATAATATAGTACCCATGTTGTAATTGATGCCAATATACATTAAATTCAATATCGAAAAATAGGTAATGATTATGAATATAAATTAATTATTAACAAACATATATATATATATATATATATATATATATATCTAATGGGTTTGGGTTTTTTTAATTTGTTCATGGCAGGGATTTTTTAGTTTGGGTCAGGCTCGCCGGGGCGAGCAGATCTAGCCGTCTTCGGGGCAGCCCCTGCAGGCCAGGTCTACCCAGCACCAGGGCCGGCAGACTCCGCCAGCCCCCACGGGAGAGGGCGCCCTGGTGGCGGGCGTCCCCGGGGCGGACAGGTCTACCCCGCTCCGGCGGGACTTAGGCAAATCTCGGCGGGAGGACGGGGTAGACCTGTTGTCCCCGCCGGGCCCGGAAGTTCACCAAGGGGTCGCTGTTTCTGGCTGCCTCCAGCTGTGTCATCGTAACAGACGGCTTGCAGCAGTGCGCCCCCTCGGTCACGTCCGATGGATTTTCTTGGAGGCGTCGGCGGCCTCGGGCTCGTCTGTCCGTATTATGGGAGCGGGTTACGGGCCGCATCCCCGCAGGCTGTTACCGTG